>NW_021939718.1:10912887-11273309 GCF_001715985.3 Manacus vitellinus | reverse complement strand
ACGACCTTGTCTGGGGTTACGAAGCCCACGGAAGACCCCTCGGTTGGAGGCGATGGGGCCGAGAGAGGCTTGAATACCTCCCTCGTGAGTGCTGACAAAAATCCAGCCACAGTTGCTGCATGCATGTGAAGAAGACAGACAGACTGCTGCCTCAGAAGATGCTGCTGTTCAGAGACTGGAAGGGATCTGTCCTTCTTTCCCTCCTGGACTTTTATTTGGAGGGGAGAAGAGATCTGATCCACTGTAACTACATATGTCATGGTAAAGATAGTTTGTGATCATGTGTATAATGTGATATGGTATTTATTTGTACAGTCATTGTAATATATTCCCTTTCCCCCACTTTGAGTCTGGTGTGTTTTGTCTGGAAAAACCCATCTCACATTAGGTTGAGATGTGGGAGGGGGAATGGAGCTAGGGAATTGGATTTTGGGGCTATCTCAAACCATGACACCTTGTTAAACAGCACTGGCCCAAGTACAGTTTCTTTAAGGTACTCCACTACTAGTGTTTTACTATTCTATAGTAAATAAGATAACATTATTATTATCTTAGTAAAATATTATCGTAGCCTCTTAATGAGATAATGTGTGTGCTTAAAAATCAAACAACAACAAAGCAAAGCGAAAACAAAACTGAACAATGAAACAAGCAAACAAAAAATTGTGGCACTTCCTGCTTCATAAGAGTTTTAGTTCTTCTACTTTTATTGCTATAGATTTCAGAAAATCACTTTTGCACTGGTTTGCTGGCATAGAAAAATGAAGAAAAGAAAATGAAGGAATATAGCAGGCTTGAGCTATGTGGGTGCTTAAAAATCAAAATGTAACAAAGCAAATACCAAAACGAAACAAACAAAAAAACCCTGCCAGAATTTTCTGATTCATAATAAAGTGAGTAAGTTTGGAGTAAAGGGGTAAAAAGGGACAAAACCAAAACAGATATGCACAATTGACAACTCAGGAACTAGTAGGATAAAGATTTAGCAAAAGTTTCTCCCTTTTGCCCTGGTTTGCTGGCATGTAAAAATGAGGCAAATGAAATGTAGGAATGTAACAGACAATCACTCTGTAAAATAAAGGACACTTTTTCACTGGGTCACTTTTGCCTCTGTTGTGCTGTGGAAATAAAGTGATGTGGGTCCTGGTGGTGTGTTTTTTTTTGGTGCCTTATCTGAGCCACCCCGTGTTAATATGTCATAAAAACACATTGTCCCTTGAAGTCGCCAGTCGTGCTCTGTAGAACCCTAGTTATGAGAAAGAAATGGTTTCCTTCTCCCAGTATTGGCTTAAGAAAACATTGATTCTCTAAATACTTCATAATGACAACTTTCGAAAATTGTATTACGTGGGAAATTAAAAAAAAAAAAAATGTTTTGTTTGTGTTGCTAGCAACCACATTGGTCTAACATTTTTATCTGTGGACTATATTTCTTTTGCAGAGGAGAATTTATAAGATTTCAGAGAAAATATTTTCTAATTGAATCCACTCCAATTTTTGATCTCAGCAAAAATCTTCCTGAGAAGGCATGTGTTATATAATTGTGTTCATTGTAAGAATTAGGTAAGGAATTGGAGATAAGAGATTTTTTTTTCCTTTAGATAAATTCAGTTGATTATTAGATTTTTGATTATTAGAACTTCATGAGGGTTCTTGAATGCAAAGCTTTTGATGCCTTTTATCATTTTAGTAATCTATATGGAAAAATTACTGTCTGGAGTTGAGTTTGTAGTGCCCGTGAATGGATCTGACATATCAGCTTTGTAATTACCTTGCATTAGTCAGTGTATGAAATGACATTTTGGTCCCTCAGAAATGACCTGTGATCAATTAGTGCTCTGAAATGGCCTTGACCTACAGAGTGAAAATGTCATATTTTAATTATTCTTACATGGTAGAATGTAATAGAATGTAATGTAATATTTTTAGCAGTAGTACTTAGTCTTAAATCCTCCTTTATCATAATGAGTCTGGTTAGTGTCAGATTTGACAAACCTTAATTTCATTCCCAGAGCATAAACAAGACAAACAAGTGCTGGGAGTTGTAGTTCTGGATGGAGTCATGCAATGTTCCTGCAGACATTTTGGAAAAAATGTCTTAAAGGATGAAATGTGGCCCATCAGTCTGGGGTTAAAGATGTACTGCTCCTCCTCATGAACCTATAAGAGGTTCAAACTCAAACTGTCATAATTCCATGTCATAATTCCGTGTCAGAGCTGAGTTTGCTTCATGGGCCCGTGTTAGGATGGTGCCATCTGGACACAAACACTTTACTGCGGTTGAAGGGAGTATTCTTGTGACAAAATAACGGGAAAAATGCTCTGCCACAACCCACCTCCAACTAAGTGACAATCGCTGTTACCTGTAAAAATTTCTGTCCTCCTATTACTAGAGAATTTTATCTCCTTATAGTTTAAAACAAGTTTTGGTTGTCAAATTCCTCCCTGTCTGACAGTGTTTTACAAGGAATTTCTTGAAATACTCCTTTTATTTTTATCTTTTTTTCAGGCTTACTTAAAATAAAGATGTCATGAAAGCAGCTACAACAAAGTAGATTCCTGCATGAAGGCAAAAAAGAGGTTCATTGAGGAGGGGTAGGAAACCTTAGGTTCTGTGGGTAGAATCTCACTCTGGGCGTATCTGTACAGTAACTTACGGGTTGGGAGAAATCTTTTCCTGGTGATAAAGTTGAACAGTAAGAACAGGAACTTTAGGCAGAGAGGAAATAGTAAGGCTTATTTCACATGCATTGCATTCCTGAACCTAAGCTGGTTCTTCTTTCTTTCTTTCTATGTGAAAATAAGATTTTGGCTTTTTGTTTGTTTGTTTCTTTAGAGTCTTGGATGGAAAGAAATAATGCTGTTCATATCTTGATAATTTATAGAAGTATTTATGTCCTTCTGTGTACTTAACACTGCTTGGAACTTTGGCTTTATTGGAATTTTGTCATATCCAGTACATATATCTTGTGATGCATGGATTATTTCCATTTTTGTGGATGGGCCACATCACATGCAAATGTTCAGATTGCTCAGATTTGGTGCACAATCTTCAGTCTCTTGTGTTTCTTTGACTGGGATAGAATAACTGCATTCGCTGAAGTTTTTATTAAGTAGTTAGATCTGAAAGCAGTTTGGATCTGAAAGGTTTTAGCATGTGGCTGTCAACATCCTGAAGGTTTTTGTTTTTTTTTAAACAAAGGGCGAAATACCAACCTGCAAACAAGTAAATGGTTGTTCTAAATGCTGTGTTATTACTCACACTGGAAAATTGTTTGTAGTGCTTAGTTGGGAACACTTTTGTATTTTGCCTTGGTCTAGGCATTATCTCATGCTTATTCACGTGGTTATACATTTACTTTCCAAGGAAAAGAAAAAAATGAGTGTGCAATCCCAGAGCTCTTCACAGCATATTTAAGGGCAATCAGACTCAGATTACTGCAGAATGTTGGCATGTTAGTTCCAAGGGTGTATTCAAGAAGCACTTTATAGTTTCCATTGCTTCCCAAACCTAAAGGTCAGTGTTTGAAGGGAAGTAGCTCCCAAGACAAGTTGTCTTTGTATCTGACAGTTATTACTCCAGACATTTCAGTTATGTTTTATTAAAGTTTTCAAAGAAAGCTCCAGTCTGGGCTTCACATGTAGGAACAGGATCAGTTGACAGGTAGTTTTAGAATACTCCCATTATGCAGCACATGATGTGGTGGTGTTTTTTTAATCTTGGAAGTATTAATCATTTATATTTTGTTACCTTGGAACCCTTACTGACAGTAATATCACAAACACTCCTGCAAGCCTTGCTTTTATTTTGGAGATTTTTTTGCTGGAAGCATGATTATGTGGGTCTACCTTTCATAAAATTAGTAGAAACTTTTCTGGTAGTTTTTTAAAGGCTTGCATTGGGCATTTTTCAGTGTTTCATTTTCATACTACGTATACTTTGTGACTGTTCAGGAAAAGAGCTTCACACTCCTACTTTAAACATTTTACTTAAATCAGCTTTGCTCTGGAATAATTTTTGACTTGGACATCTGAACATAAATGCAGAATATTTGACAAAAAAAAAAAAAAGAGCTAGCAGATTAAATTAAAAATCCTTGGCAGACCTCCTTTCATACTTTTGGGAGACTCAAGCCTCAAACACAAGTTGCTATGTATTAAGTTTGTGTACCAGTTGTTTTATGGTAATGGCCCATGTTCTGTTCTTAGCCTGTAGAAAATAAAATCTGATTTAAGCTGTTTTACAAGGCTTTCCCTCTGAAATCTAAATTAACATAGCTGCGAACTGTTCATGTATTTAAGCCCCAAGACCCAAATCCAGATGTTATGTCTAGAGTATATTGTGTTATTGCCACACTATAAGTTACATTAAAAAAACAAGGAGGAAAACAAGTTTAGATCTGAAAGTAAAACTCGTTTCCTAATTCATTTAGGGAAGGTTTTAAAAATAATAAAGAGTGTAAGTGTTTTACCCTGTTTCCTAAGGAAACAAAGCTTATGTGATTGTGCTGTGTGCCTCTTCTGACTGCCAGTCTGTTACCTTTCCCCTCTCCCCCCAGTAACTTTTGAAACTCCTGGACAATTTCAAACAGATTTGACAGGAGTAAAGGGCTCAGAGATATCAGGTTCCTTCTAGTTTCATGGAAATAGGTGCCTGGATAGAGAAGAGAGACCCTATTCATATGCCTGCTTTGGAAAAAGCTGTGGAATGAGATCAACTATATTATTAGACACTAGCAAATCCGCATGGGAGAGAGGAGTTATGAAGGCATTAAATAAGGGAAAAGTTCTGACTGGATTTCTCACCTTTCTAGACATGAGGGGATCCAGCACGAGAGTCATAACCATAGGAAACCAGCCTTCAGTAGTTCCATTGCTCACAGACCTGCTGCCTGCTCAGTGAGGTGGGGATGTATCTGATCATGCCTGGAGACACTGAACTAATGAAGAAAAAGATGAAAATATAAAAGACCTTTTAAGGACGTCTTGCTTCAGTTGTCTTTGTAAGCTCACTTCAGAGGCAGAGGGGTAACAGGGAGTTGAATGGACAGTATTGCCTGAAGTATAGAGGAAGGAGAATGATAAAAGAGGAACCACAGAAGAAGATAAAACATTTGGATGTATGCATAAAATGCAAACCTGACAGTTTTTGTGTGACGAAATAGTAATTTCGTCCCAAATTCCATAAACAGCTCGAATTGCTTGTTCTTCACATAATCATCACTGTTATCACTGTTTGTGGAACTATACTGTATAGTTTCCCATTCTGTAGTGATTATTCTGAAAAGTAACTAGTTCACCTGAAATTAATTAGTGCACCTGATTTTTATGGATTTTTACCTTTGGCTTTTTTACTCCAATTGGTTAGGTTTTGGGATTTTTGGGGTGGTTTTTTTTTGGTTGTGTGTGTGGTTTTTTGCTTGGGTTTTTTGATGTGTTTTTTTTGTTTGTTTGTTTGGGGATTTCTGTAGGTTTTTTTTAATGGGTTTTTTTTGGTGTGAAATGGAACAATTTATCTGATTACTATTGGGAGGGAAAAATGGAAGGAATACCTGATGTTACAGGTGCTGAGTATTACTGCTGCAGTGCATTTTAGTGTTCAGTGTATTTCTAATTTTAAGGGATTTAGTTGTACAGTGGTCAAAAAAATTGAGGGGGGAATTAGTATCAGCTTTTTGTAGCACTTTGAGACATGGGCATTGGTGTAGTTCAAATGCTCTGCAACTTTAGACAGTTCATGCCATTTTTGGGTATGTATCTCATTTTTTACAAAGATACAATTTGGCTCATGTATGTATATATATACACATACATTTATATGTGTGTGTGTGTGTGTATAAATATATATCTTTAGGTTTAAGGTTGGAGGAGGAAGTAATCTCATGAGCCAGAGTTTCTAAAGTAAGTTTGGGAAAATGGTTGCAAAGCATTTTAAGGCCATGAATCACAGTCTAGGTAGATCCTGACCAAACCATGTCACAGCTGTCAAAATTCAGTAGCTAAAGACCCTTTCAGCGTGGGTGGGATTAAGCTTCACAGAAGTAGCTGATTGTGCAGATATGTGAAATATGATATTTCTGAGGGAATGTAAAGGTTAAACAAGGAAGTTTTCCAAAGGCTTTCAAGAAAGACATACAGATATAATGCCTGTTCATGAAAGAAATCCGTTAGTTTCTTGCTTAGTTGGTGTCCTTGGTACTCTTACCTATCTACATGGCTCACTTTTTCTTTTTTTAGTGGATATTTAAGAATTGTCTGATGTTCTTACTGTTTTCCTTTACCATTTTTTATTCCAAAACTGTCTGAAGAACCAGGACTCCTGAAATATAGATAATCCCTGTATCCTGGTGGTTTTTACACAGGGTAAACGTGAAGGGTTAAAGAAAGAAGTGAAACATGCAAATAGACTTACGTGACATTTGAAGATCATAAGTATTAAACTCTATGTCTGTTTTCTGTGAATTTTCAGGGTCTGGTTTGTTGTGGTATATATTCAAAAATTACATGTATAGTTCTGGTTACCCACAGTCAAGAAATGCAAGGTGAAATTGGGAGTAAGGCTGTATGATATGAGGGACAGAGAAACTAACATATATGTAGCCAAAGCTACACTAAACTTTAGTTCAGAAGAAAAAACACTGACTGAGAAATCTATTTATTTATAAATTACGGAGTCTGAACACGAGAGGGGGAGAAGCATGCTATAAGCTAGGGAACGGTGTCTGTCCAAGAGGTGGATACAAGTTGGGCATGTGTGTTTTTAGGAAGCCAATTAGGAAAAAATATCCCAAGCAGCTTTCCAGCTAGACTGGTGAGATTAAGAAACTCTTTCAAAAAATTAAATTCCTTCATGAAAGGGTTTATGTGAACTGGACATCCCCAGAACCTCCTCTCCAGTTAAGAATTCTTTTAAGACCTTTCAGGATCAGAGTCTGCTTCCAGTTGGGAAGTTTGGCCCATGCTGAGCTTGATGAGGGATGGAAGGAATAACTTGCATGTGCAGAGTCTTCTTCATCCTTATTTCTACCCGCTTCCCGGTGACCCAGGTATTCTATCAAAAAGGAAACCTGAGACTTCCTTCTGCAATGTGCCTTGGTCCTTCTTAATCTGGTAACACAGTGCCTCCTGCTGCAAACCTCATGGAACAGTACTCCAGGGACATGGAATACTGGGGTGTACAGAATACTGGATACTGGGGTTACCTCCGCACCTGAATTAAATTAAGTAAATTAAAATTGCCTGGGGATATTCCTAGACACAGAGGCCAAGTGATGGGGAAGAGTCTATGTCCATGCTGTTAAACTCTCTGTACCCTCCAGAAGAGGCTGGCTGCATGCAAAGTGACTCTTGGAAGTGGTCCCTGGGATGCTCCAACTCCTGCAGTATTTCTGTGAAGTGTTTGGTGAATTGGTCACTGGCACAGACAGAGGACAGTAATTAGTATGTTCTACCACCTGATGATGTTCCTAGTTCCTCCTCATTTTACTATACAGGTGTAGCCTCCTTGCACTGCAAACCTTGAGGGGCCCACAGTGCCGAGAATTAGGCGGGTTTGACGGTGTGAGAAACAGTGGAGCACTCTCCAAAAATACTTGGGAACCACTGACGCAAACTAGTGAAACCAGGTGGAATTTCATTTCCAGTGGATATGGAGCTAACATGATGGCAATTTGTGTGGAAGGTTTCTGCAGCTTGTAATAAAAATCTGAGAAAAACAGCAATCACTTATGTCAGCTGTTTTGCTCTGGGATAGATGTAATGCCTTCGTCAAAAAGGAAGTTTGTTGTTTTGTTTTTGGTTGGGTTTTTTTAAGGATGAAGTAATACTTTACTCATGAATAACATTTCAGGAGGGAAAGGCAAGGAGTGTAGAGAGGCAGGATTTTTATCTTAAACTTGTTTTTTTTGTAGTTGCTGATCGTATTTTTATACTGTCTGATGTAACTGGCCAGATTTCTTGGCTTCCATGGTACTTTGTAATATTTTCTAGCTTCCTAGAGTTTGCTGTTAGAAAAGCAACTTCTGCTTTCACGTTGTCATCACTGTATTGTGCAAGTCTAGTGTACTTGTTTCATTACCACACCCAGGTATGTCATAGTTACTGTTGAATGATTTCCCTGGTGATAATAGTGGCACAGCTTTAAAAACTCAAGATCACTCACTGATTGACTTAAGAAATAAAAATGGTATAATGCTTTCCAGATTCAAGCTTGTAACAATACTTTCTTTGTGTAAGTGTCAGCATCATTCATTTGTAGGTCATATTCTTTAACCTTTTAATGAATTTTCATTAACATTTTCCTCTTTTAAATACTTGTTTATTTTCATAGTGAAAACTTACTTTTATCAAAGTATTGATTCTACCTTATTTCAGAGTCTGTGTGTATGTGGAATAGAAGAGGTAGCTGATATTTAACTGGCAGTAGCAAAGCTGATTCTGGAAATCACAGAATATCTGCCTTTCAACAGCTGCAGCTCTCAGCTGAGAAAAGAAAGTTGCTCTATCTTACATGTGAGGGACATCTTCCTTTTAAATTCATTCCTTTTGAATTAAGTTAATTTCAATTTAAATAATTTGAATAAACGCGTTCAGTGCTGTCCTGAGTGTTATGACCGATCCCTAACTCTGTAGTTTCAGTACCAACAGTACGCAAGGGCATTGGTGGGTAATTTCAGGATAGTTCATCTGTACAGCTTTTATTATCTTCTCCTGGCAGGGCAGTTCCAGGTGTAAATTTGTGTAAGCGTCGATAAAACAGGTGAGTAAAGCATTTTGTTTGGTTTGACTCTGGAGATGATGGAGTCTGAGTACAGAAAACATACAGTTTTAAACTTTAAGACTTTTATTCCTTAAAAACACCGTGGTTGCTCCTCCATCTTCTCTTGTTCCCAAAGACCCTGTTGAATCTGCTTTAGCAGCAGCATGGAAGGACCAAGGCTGAACTCTGCCATCAGAATGTCCCTGCTAGTGTCACTCCCTCCTAGTGCAGAAGAGGCGTTGGAGCCTTGGAATTGTTGGAGCAAGTTCAGAGGAGGCCATGAAATTGATAAAGGGCATCTCCCTATGTAGACAGGATGGGAGAGTTGAGGTTGTTCAGCCTGGAGAAGAGAAGGTTGTGTGGAGACCCCACAGCACCTTCCAAGATCTGAAGGGGCTATAGGGAAGCTGGAGAAGGACTGTTTATCAGGAACTGGAGTGACAGGACAAGGGGGATGGGTTCAAACTGACAGAGAGCAGATTTAGATAAGATATGAAGGAAAAATTCCTGCCTGTGAGGATGGGGAGGCCCTGGCAAAGGTTGCCCCATCCCTGGAAGTGTGCAAGGCCAGGTTGGACAGGGCTTGGAGCAACCTGGGATAGTGGAAGGTGTCCCTGCCCATGGCATGGGGAGGCACTGGATAAGCTTTAAGGTCCCTTCCAACCCTTAACATTCTGGGATTCTGTGCTTGGGACAGGGCGATGCCAAAAAAATTTGTTGTTGTTTGGGTCTGCAGGGTTTTTCTGCTTCATTACAGGGGCCATAGCTGCTTTTACAAACTGCGGGTCCCCACAGAGCCAGGTGGGGATGAAGCAGCTGCTCCAGGCTGGTGGGCTGCTCCAACGTTTTTGTTTTCCCCTCAAATTCTCCTTTAATATTTCCCTGGTGAAAGGATGTTGCTTAGGCAATTCCTTGCAAGAGGCAGCTTCTGTCTGCAAGGATGTAGGTGTTCCTAAGTGTGCTAATACAGCTTGTAATACTATCTTGGAAACAAAGCACAGGGATGTCTGAGTCCTGTTCAGGGGCAGGAAAAGTGGAAGTTGAGTGAGGTGAGTTAGAGGTGATTCTGTTACAGGCTATAGGTTGACTTGTACAATTAGAGCTCCATCAGTGAGTTCACACACTAGGAATATCTTCATTTCAAAATCAGACCTAAGTACCTGTAAGTGTGATCTCTCTAAAAATTAATTGTTAATTAATTTTCAAAACAGAGAAGGAAAAAGTGAAATATTATAGGTTAGGATTTAATAGAAGAGACACACACATGTACACAGTGTATATATATGTGTGTATATATATATATATATAAAAACACACATACACATATACATGTATATATATAGATATATAGATATAGATATATACATATACAAAAACACTGTATCTATCCTGCCAGGAAAAGAAATGACAAAATCTGCCTAAATATTTTCTCTACCTTGTGGAAGTACAGAATTCCTTAAATATATTTTGTATTAAAAAAACACTATTAGAAAGGATTGTTAGGATACTTAAGTAATATAGAGAGAGATCATGACCAGCAAAGCACATGAAATAAGAGTTTCCACCATGATTTTTTTTTTAATTCTAGACTAGTTTGTCACAATGAAAAATTGTTGTTATTGGAAATTAACTCACTGTTAGTATTGAGCTTCAGATTCTGCCTCAGAGAGTGTGCAGGCATTGCTGTGTGAGTGGCTCCTCCTTTCAGTGCATAACCTCTGGTAATTTTTGCCTTGGATAAGATAACTCATTTTTAGTGCAATGTAGTAATGCAAAGATTATATAGCAGATACATAATATTTAATTCAAAGTAAATTTTAATGTCCCTATAGAATGAAGTTATTTTCATACAGCTTTGGAGTTTTCTGTGAAAAATGTGTGTTGTCTCATATTTCAATAACTTTTATTTTCCTATGTGAAGGAAAATATATTCCTGTAAGCATAAGTAAGTAGAAGAAAAATTACTAAAGAAGCTTTTCAGTTCCTTCTGAAATATTCTGTGTCTTACGGTTGAGGTCACTGCTTTCTTCATCTGTAGAAGATGGGCAAGGTGAGAGGTGATGGGAAAAGGACATTTTTGTCATAAGCTTCTAATTCTTGGTTTTATTTCTTAAGCTCAAAATATGGTCCAGTGATACATGTTGACTGTGATTTCTGATTATTGGAACACAGTTTTCTAAGTCTGTCTGTGTTCATCTTTGTATGTCTTTAAAAAAATAACAATTTAAAAGAAATCCCCACAAACAATAAAACAGCTATTGAAGGGGAGCAGTGTGTCAGTCACAGTCAGTGTGCTGTCCCCTGGGACCTCTAGCAGAGCTGCTCCTTGTCTGTATAAATGAAGTGTTTAGTGCTTCAGTGTTTTACATAATGTTTCCTTGAATGATCTGAAAGAGGAAGCAGAAGGCACATTAGTTACATCTGCAGATGATACAGAGCCAGGAAGCCACAGCAACTGTAAGAATGGTGAGAAATTTAAATTGATCTGGGGAGCAGCAACGTGCAGGAATTACAAAACTGACAAAAAATTAAAATTTATCATTACAAATTTACAAAATCACCTTGGAAACATGATCCAAACTAAAGACACCTTGTGTGTCAGATTAGCTCAGTAAAGTGTTAATGATGTTTTCATTCACTCCCGCAGTGAGCAAGGTCTGTTTACCTTGATATCCCACCCAGTTAACTCTTTGTTATGGTATCGTGATCTTCAACCACTTCTACTGAATTTTCCTAGAATTGTTTTCAGTGTCACTACTGTGGTTTTGGTGATGAAGGACAAATAACTAGGCTGTTTCTTGGTTAAGTTGCAAGGAAAAACTAAGCAATATGTAGGAGAACTGAAATGGTCCATGCAGTGTCTGAGACACAGAAAACAGAACGATGAAGTTTGTTGTAAGAAAGTAGTTAATAGTCAATTGCTTTGCATAAAGAGTGAATTAAAGGCTAAAGACTGTTGGACTTGGATAGTGAGAAAGATGGGCAACTAAAATTCTCTGTGTCTCTGGTTTATTTATAATTACAATTGCTTTTGAAATGTCTGATTTTTGTTTGGTGTGATTTTAGTTGGCAGTGGTATCAGGCTTTCAGCTGAAATCTGTTGCTACTCACTTAAACCTGTTTTTTAGGATTATGCATATTTTGTTCTTTTGTGCAGAGAAAACTGTGATTATTTGTCCCATTTAAACGTATTTGTTTAATACCTTGTCTCAGTTGATTATATTAAAGCATAAGACAAAAGTGATGTACTCCCCTTGCTATTTCCTTCACAGTACAAGTAGGAGATTGTGTGGCTGTTTTATCTCTGCTACTGTGCCTCTCTATTTCTGTGGGAAGTATTCAAGTGTGCCGTGAAGCCTTTATCCAAATAGTGTGGTGGTGGCTTGCAAGTGATGAAAAACAGTTTCCTTTATGCAAATGTCCACCTTTGTTAATGCTGTCAGACAGCAAGTGTGATTCAGGGAATACATGCCAATCTGTGGGTCACTGATAATGTAATCTGATTTTCAAAAATAAATTGAAAGCATCTTTTCATCCGCAGCCATCAGATGTATGTCAGCTAAAGACAACAACACGTTAGAGACAGCACATGTGAGTTTGCAGGAAAGATATATGGTTAATTGGAAATTAAACCTTTGGGTTTGTCACATTTTCTAATAGACTGACCTTGCTGGAGAAGGTCATGATGGTATCATGTGTTGTTGGCAGAGACTTCCACAGATAAAAGATCCAACTTGAAGGACTGTTACTTGTTTCAAACAATACCTTTGAAATCTTTATGAGCAGTTGTGTTACCAGGCCTTTTTCAGCAAAACTTAGTGAAATTTGCTATTAAAAAGGTGTTAACAAACAATATGCCTTTTTTTTTAATGATGTCTTTTTTTAGTTATTCTCCTTGCCTTCCCAAGCAAAAAGAGGTGAAAAAGGAATGAAATAGCATTTCTGATTTTAATAGGTGAGGAGCCACAACACAGGTTGAACTCTCCCCTAGCATGTACCACTTACATTTTTATATATTTTAAGATGTTACTGCTGTGTATTCAAGTTGAAAATATGAGTAATAGTTCTATTCATAGGGAAATGCAATGCTTCTGTCAAATTTTATGTCAGTCTTTTTGATAATTACAAGATGCAAAAGAGGACCCCTTCTCCTTCTATGTACCCCTCACCAACTCGATGTTTCTGCAGGCATTTCCAGTGGAAGCCAAGTAATTTAAATACCTTTTTCCCCAAAAGTTCTGCTTGTATTGTGGTTTAGAGCTGGCCAAAATCTGGGTTGTGTCATCCAGCGCACCTCTGCATTTCTCAGGAGCTGCTCCCTCAGTTTTCTGCCAAGTCAGACAGTGGTGCTCCTGGATGTGGCGAGGCTCAGAAAGCCCCATGAGTGTTGTGTAGGCTTTATCAGCTGCAGAAGTGTGCCCTGAGGTAGCTCAGATTCCCCATCCTCTGCCCACTCCAGAGCACCAAAGCCAGGCCCTTCATTTCTGATTTGCTTTTCCTCAGATAGCATGTGTGACCCTCTTCAAGCAGCCTCAATATCCTTCTCCCATTGCCCCAAACTGCCATGTTGGGTATTTGGGTATCTTTACCCAGCTTTGCACACTTAGTTCAGCTGGTGCTGGTTTGTATGTATGGCTGAGCCATAAAAAATCATAACAAAACCAACAGTTTTCTGTTGTTTTTCCCAGACACAGCAGAACAAATCTGTTCAGACCTCTTGTGTACCCTGAACAACATCCCTACTGCTGAAGAAATACAATAGTTCATTATAGATCCTGTCTTTTAATCTCACTGAATTAACAAGGCTACCTATTTAATTGAAGGACTCTTTTTATTGTTAAGATCTTGCTGTCTGAACCTTGGAGGTGACAACTTGCTGATTAGATTTTAGATATTATCTGTATAAACCACAGAATGCCAGGATATTTGGGGCTGGAAGGGACCTCTGGAGATCATCCAATCCAACCCCCTTCCCAGGCATGATCACCTGGAGCAGGTGACACAAGAACTTGTTCAGATGGATTTGGAATGTTTCCACACCCTCCCTGGGCAGCTGTTTTGGGCTCTGCCATGTCCATGGAAAGAAGTTCTGCCTCATGCTGAGGGGGCACTTGTTGTGTTTTGGTTTATGACCATTGCTCCTTGTCCTGTCACTGGGCACCACTGAACAGAGTCTGGAACCATCCTCTGACACCCCTTGGGGATATTGGTGTGGATTGATGGGATCCCCTCTCAGTCTTCTCCTCTCCAGAG
Source organism: Manacus vitellinus (assembly GCF_001715985.3). Taxonomy (NCBI): domain Eukaryota; kingdom Metazoa; phylum Chordata; class Aves; order Passeriformes; family Pipridae; genus Manacus; species Manacus vitellinus. Next base: position 11,259,298 of record NW_021939718.1, on the reverse strand, counting down.
TTACCAGGCCCAGTTCTCACAGTCTCTGTTCATCAAGGAGATGCTCCAGACCCCTCATCACCTCTGCAAATAACTGGCATGTAGATTATTCCACATTTCTCAATTCTCTGTATGACAAAGTGACTGTTAAGTATTAAAATTTATTGGAGCAAAGTTTTGCGATCCTTCCTGTGCAGTTGGGATAACACACTCTGTCCTTGTGTCCTAGTTCAGACTTGGCTCTGTGAAGCTGCAGGAGGTCCCAAGTCCGGCCAAGGTGGTGAAGGAGCTCATTGGTTACTGCCTGGACAGCCTGGGAAAACTGCAGGCCAAAAATGAGCACCTGCAGAGAGAAAATGAAAGGCTTTTCAGCAACTGGAGTGATGCAGAGAAGAGGTGAGTTTCACAAGGTGAACTCAAGTTTTTATGCACTTGGAAGGTGTTTCAAGCTCAGTTGCCCCCAGCCCATGTAGTTGTAGATCTTCTTTGTCAAGGATACAACTAATATTACAAATTTGCAGTTAAAGTTGGTTTTAGCTTTATGAATTAAAAACAAACAAACACTTAATTTCTATTGAAGCCTCTTCACTTTCATTAGGAAGCCTTTTCCTTAATGTTATTTTTTTATAATTCTTAGCACTAGCAGTTTAAATTATTTACACTTTTGAGTGGGAAATAAGTTGCCATTGCTTCAATCTGTTTGCCTTGTGGAAGCAGCCAGAGTTGGAAAACTAGTGTGGTATTATGGGAAAAAATGCCAATATTTCGCAAGAGATTTTTATAATTGCTGTTGCATTTATGATCTGAATTGTCTGTCACTCTATAGCGAAGGAATCTGCACTCGTTTCAGCATAAAACTCTTAGCACAGAGAAGTCAAGAGATTTATCTTGTTTTTCTATAGCTTTACTTTTAAAAAAACACATTTAGGAAGATTGATGAAAGAATGTAGCTAATTGGCATTAATTTACCTTGAAAAAGAGACTTATGGTTTTCTTTCCCTCTCATTAAAAAGAGTAACAATTTCTCCTGACAGTCTCCCTGACAGGCATAGGGCCTCCCTAAGTAGTGTTTTAGTGCTTAACAGTGTAATTGAACAATAGTGTATTGTATAACCAGTACTGCATTACATGCTGATGTGTAAAAGGCATTAGTGCTTGTATCAATTTCCATGGTGGGGTGGCACTTTTACCAGGTAACCCCAAAGAACAGGTGGAAAAAAAAGAAAAAAAAAATCACAGTTGCCTGACAAACTTTGCTCTCAGAAGCTGTGAAAGCTGGTGGATTTCTTTGGTGTGCTTATAGTTTGAATAGATGAAACATGGGTTTTCAAAATGAACTCTGGAGGTTTTATGGTCACCAGTCTTTGGCCATGTCTAATAAATGGAGAAGAAAAATAATTTTAAAATAATTTTCACCCAAACAGCGAGACTTATTTTTTTGCTTTGGGTTTTTTCTTTGGTTTGGTTGGATTGGGTTTTTAAAATTCTTTTTGCCACAGCCCAGTCTACTCTTTGCTCTTTTGGCTCCAAAAGCAGGACTCAATTTCTCAGAGCTGAACAAAGCTCTGCCTGCCTTTGTTCAGCAGGCAGGATTTCAGGATTTACATTCTGTATCACTCGTGTTGTTGAGTGGGTAAAACATCAAATGTAAAGCACGTGATGTGGAGAATTGTGCTCCCGACTCGCCTGGAGCTCAAGCATATCAACTCCACAGCCTCAAGCCTTGCAGTTCCCTATGCTCAAAGTCTCTTTTCTCAGGATTTCATTAGAATTAAAACATAGCAGGCACACTTCTGAGGGTTGGTTTTATTCTGGTTGACCATGGGGCACTGGATGGAGTAGTTCTATCATCCCATTTCCATTTCCCTGCTCCAATTTTCTTGACCATCACAGAGGTTTTGTGAGCAAGTGGGTGCCTGGGGATGCGTGTGTGTGCATGCTTACCTCAGGGATAGATGAGTTAAAATATCAGAGCAAAATAGCCGTTGTTCACATTTCATATAGATGGTTCAAGGCCAGGTTGGACAGGGGTTGGAACAACCCTGTTATTAATTGTAATAATCTGTAGCAAAATAATCCCTTGAACAATAACAATTAAATTTCTGATTTGGGCATGGTATGTATTTTTTTTTCAGACATCTGAAATTGGTGTAGATAAGCCAAATTCAAAATAACTCTTATTTATGTTGTGGTCAGCTACAGTGACAGTATATTTAAACCACAAATAGCTTATAAAAATGCAAGCTAGGTACTTAGGTGCTTGAAGCTGACTCTTCAGCATTAGCTCATCAGGATTCCATACCATTGCCAGTGTTGTGGGAAGCATGACTCTGAAATGCAATGAAGCAGTGCTGTGAGATCCAGGAATTATTTTAGAGCCCTGAGAACAAGGGTGAATAGCAGAGATGTTGAATTCTTTTTTTCTTAGTGTTGGATTGTGGACAATGCCACTAATAAATAAGTGCCAGTAAGTTACACAGTTCACGTTGACCTCTCTGAATTGTGTGTGATTGCTCTGCATTGAGGCAGCACTTAAAAGAACTTGGTTTTCTCAATTTATTATTTGTCATAGGGGTTGGTTTCAGTGGGCTGTGCAAGCCTTTTGATGCCTGTCAACCTAGGTGCTTTTGGCACATTAAAAGCATTGTGCTCACACAGCAGAGAGATCTGAGGATACACAAAATGGAAAGCACCAATCCAGCCATTAACCTCCATTTATTTTACCATGCTCAAAAGTTGTCTTTGAGATGAGCAGTTCCTCTCTTTGGCCTGGGGAGATGGTATTTCAGGAAGACAAATCACACACAGGCAGCAGCATGTGGTGAATTGCAATTAAATTTTGTGTTTGTAGTCTGTGAGGTATTGGAATGAAACCCAGACAGCTCTGCTTGGTGGTCACGTAATTCAGGTGATTCAGTGAATCCTAAAGGCTCCACAGAGCCACCCCACCTACATAATTAATGCATCCCTGTTCCTAAGTGGCAAAGGATTGTTGCTTTTTCACTGCTCTGTTTTCTAGTACCAGATATGCCATATAGTAGTATATTTTAAAGGCTCATCACTTGCAAATACAGCATTACTGTAATACTGATTTATACTGATCGTATGCTGTGCCAAATTAATGTCATACCTGTGTCTGGTGAATGTGTTTGTATGTGCATAACTTTAAAAAGAGAAAAACAAAAAAATGTATTCTTGTAAATGAAAGCAATCATATAAGATTAACTGATGGCATACAACTAATAGGTTTTGTGCACAAGGAAGAGTTACTATTCTAATCTATGCAGACAGTTGGTATATATATTTCAAAATGCTAATTTTTTGCTCCAGAGACTGAAGAAATTGTCTAGAATTGCCATTGTTTCCTGTACTATACTACTTACAGTACAGGCAGCATCAGCTTTACTTCACTGGAAGTTTCCGTTTACGTGGATTTTCATCAGTGGATGTCTTTGCAGGATTCAAGGGCCTCACTGAAATTATCTTTATATGGCACTTTTTTTGGCCAAATGAGCAAAATTTCTTAATGTAACTGTCTGAACCAACCCCAACTGCTCCAACACAAACCAGTGGCTTGGCAAAACAGAGGCACAGCAGTGATCACTTTTGCTGGTTTCGGTGGGAGAGGGGACTGTTCTATAGGATTTGATACAGAAAGGATTAGCATATTTAGACAAAATGCTTTTTTTCACCCAATTTTTAGGTATACAGGCACAATTAGTGTTGAGCATGTCCAGGCTCTTCTGGGTCCTTTATTAGGGTTTATAATTCTTTGTGAGTTGTCTATTTGTTTCCCACTAAACAGTTAACTTCCCTTTTGTAGGTGGAAAGTCTCCTGGTAGTTGATTAGTACATATGATCTTTCATTTAGGCATTATTGAACTGATCCATATGGTAATGATGTTCTGCTATTTGCATTTAAATTAGATGAATTATTTATCAACTATCAAGCATATCCCTTAAGCATTGCACAGTGGACTTAATATTTCATTAGATTTAATTTTTTTTTGCTACTGCCTTTCTTCTTACATGCTATATGGTTTTGATCTGTGAACAAATTGATTAGTATTTATGTAGGAAGTCTGTTGAAATATCTTACTTTATAAGTGAGTATTTTTTTAAATCTGTTACATTTTTGGGTTTAATAACAAAATAAGCCTCCTAAGCTTTTCTTACCAACCTTGCACAGATTGGTGAAAAGAATGTTTATAAGTTTGACTATTTGCTATATTTACCATGATCAGTAAGATTATCAAGATGTTTATTTGCTTGTTGTGTACACAGCTAAAAAAATGTTTGTGGTTCAATGCAAGGATTAAAAGGTTATAAAATATAGGAAACAAATATGGAATTGCATTTGCTACAAGTCATTTCTTGGGCTCATGGTTGCTTGTATTCCAGTTTTTCTTTGCTTATGAGATATTATACATCCGTGTTCTTAATTTTATATTTCCAATGTGCTTCATTTTATTGACATTGACCTATTCACAGGTGCATATTAAACTTCTTAAAAAACATGAAGAATATTTTACTCTGAAGATACTAATTAAGAGCTTTTAAACATTTTTATGTTTGGGGATTTTTTTCCCCCCTCTTCAAATATATTTTACATCAGACTGTGTAGTCCAAATTTGAGACCTGTCAAGCTAATCATATATATTTATAATCTCATGATGTGTATCCTGCCAAGGTATACCAACTATGGTGATTCAGTAGTGAAAATAAAGAACACTTGCCTATTTAAATTTTAGTTGGAGCTGTGCAGGAACCCATAAAAAAAAAGGCATGAAGAGAAATGTTGGAAACTTTCCCCTTTTGGTAGCAAAGTTCATTTCACTTTTCTGAGGGGGGGAAAAAGAAAAACTGCTGTTTCAGACACAAGGTGCTGGACTGGTACTGCGTGGTTTGGAATGGAGATTCCTGTAAGAGGAAGTCTGACCTCACTACAGAATTTTCTTCCAGGAAACAGCAAATTATTTTAAGAAGAATTAGCGTAATAGTTAATTTTACATTGCAGGCTGGAAAAATGTGTGGAGGCTAAAGAGAAGCTGGAGGCAGATCTTTATAACCGTTTTATTCTGGTGCTGAATGAGAAGAAGGCAAAGATAAGAAACTTACAGAAGTTGCTGAATGAAGCCAAAGAATCTGCAGCAGATGCCAAATGTACCAGGTATTCCTTACATTTCTTGGCTTTCTTGGTATCTTACCTGGTGCATATTTTAGTTTAGTTTGGATTCCTTTGGCCCTAACAGGGAGTGACAGTTCTTCCTGGCTGAGAGTTGGGTTATCCATAACAATGCTGTTAGTAGTGGGAGAGAAGGATTCTTCCTGGCACCTCTGCAAATAGCAGCATATTGCTCTGGATGCTGTAACTAAACATCCAGTGAATCTGTTCTGTTTTCTGTGGGGCTGCAGCTGATTTTCCATTCATAGTGTGTCCCTGCCATTTCCATAGGTGGTAATTTTCATATACATTCTCTCTGAATTATTTGATTCCTTTGGGAAACAAAAATATCTAATTTTTTTCAATTTTTTAATGTTTTCTAGGGATGATATAACTACTACTCAGATGGTTATAAAGAGAGAAAATGACTATGATGCCAGCACTGATGAGGAAAGTGAAAGTTTAACACAGGCCTCATTACCATCAGGTAAGACAGAAAGTATTGTCTTTGTGTGATATCACAAACAGGCTTTATGTGAATAAACCTTAAGGAAGGTAAAATACTACCTGACAGATTGCTCTGTGACAAGCCAACCTGCAAGCCTTAAAAACACCTCTCTTGAAGCAGAGGATAATACTGCCATTTTCAAATTAGAAGAGAGGAGGTTTAAAAGCATATTGCGCAAGTGAAGGCACTGTCACTTCTTCCAAAATGACAAATTGCACACTTTGCAAAACTAATGACAGTCTAACAGTACCTGAACCATCAACAGTTCCATTTGAAATTCTGGGAATCATGATGTGTGCACAATGATTGATAAAGTGTAAAATGTAGTTCCTGACAGTTTCAATAGTGTTAAAAAAGATGGAAAGAGAGAAGGTTTAACAGCTATAAAAAGAGCTGTGTGTGTAAATGGAATAGAAATGTATTTATAGCAGAATTCACTTTAATTTGTCAGTGAATTTTTGGTCTTGTGAAGATGCTCGTGAAACTTAATTTGACAAATCTTTCCAGGACTAGAATCTTGTAAAGTGTCTGGGATACAGCGATGGCCCATTCTACAATACCAGATACCGTGAATCAGAATTTTGGCAAGTTTTTGACAAACTAATAGGAATATACAGGACAAATACGTTTCAAAACTGCATTGATAGTTGCTATATGGTTATATGTGTGTGTATGTATATATATGTGTGTGTGTGTGTGTGTGTGTACATATATATATTTCTGTGGGTTCTCTCACTGGAGCTTTTTATTTCCACTGTAGGTAAAGGTAATCAAGACAACACTGTGTTTTTGTAAACCACCAGTTTTCTGTGCATACCTGGGAACCAGGAGTGTCCAAGACCCTGATACCAGTGATAAACAGCTTTGTCACTCCTATGAGCCTGTTTGTTGAGGGCTTTCTGGGGTAATATCAATTAAGCAGAGCTTTCAGGCAAATGGAGAAAATTGAAATAATGGAAAGACATCATTTATTGTTGTTCTGTGCTTTTCAGAAATTTTTGCTTTCAAATGTTGGTTGGTCATTTCAGATGACAAGGTGAGAAATACTTTGTTTTGTGAAAAGGCAAGGAAAAGTGGAAGATGTTGAGTCTTTTTCTAGATTCAGGGGGACTTAACTAGTTCAGTGAATGAGTTTTTGATATACATGCTTTTAAAAATGAAAACAGCCCCCACTGCCCTGCTCAGCCAATTGTGGACTGATCAGTGTAATAGGAAAATATAACAACTGTGTTTTAATTTGTGTTGTAAACAAAAATGTGTTTTCTTTTGCCTTTGAGGGCTGCAATAGTTAATATTTTGTCCTGACTGTAGAGCTCTTCCAGCAGCAAAATTTGCAAATAATATGAAAACTGTAAACTTAATCCTTTGGGTAACTCAATAAAAGTTTTTCAAGGTAATGGCATTGTTGCACCTGCACAATGAGCATCACTTAGGTCAGGTGATGCTCCCCCTGTGTGCACAGCTTTCTCTTTCAATGAACAGTAGAAAAGCACAGATATGTGCTGAGTATCTGAAGTCTGGCCTAGGATTTTCAGATGCAAAAAGAAGTCTGAGGCAGACCATGTCTCCATGGAGAAAACAGTGATTCAAGGATGAGTGGAATGAGCGGATAAATGAAGCTTATAGATACATGAAACATTAAGGACTGTAAGACATAAGAGATAATACAGATTATATTTGGGTTTTTTTCTGATTACCTTAGTTTTCCTATCTCTTAGTCAAACATGAAATTGCTTTTCCTTTTGGACTTGGAGTTTCATTGTGTGGAATGCAGGAGTCAGTAAGAATTAAAAGATCTTTGAGTTCATTTTAGTAGATATTGGTGAAACCCACAATCAAGAGAGGAGATCATAATTAAATAACTTCTTTGGAGGGAAGTGAAGACAGGTGGGTATATGCCCATATATGCATAGTAAGAGTGCATTTCCACATGTGCACGTCCAAAAAATTCACTGGGAATTGAAAAAGCAGTGGTGTTCAGCAGGTGATTTAGTTTGTGTTTAGAGGTGAACACTAGGGGTAGTTCCGTCATAACCGTATTCTGTTCTGTCAGCTAAGGAGGATGTGAAACAGAAGCTGTGAAACATAGACGTAAAATCAGTCACCTACTCAGGATATGTTGAACTACAGAGTTTAAAACTGAAGATTTTGCTTAACCATCAATAATTGTTTTCCTTCCTTAATTTTTGGGGCACTGAAGGCATTCCAGTGGTTTTGGAAAAAAAACCTACAGATACTACAAGAAAATTAAATGGCATTTTTTTATAGTAAAATTAAATTATTAGTCTGATCCAAAGATTGGAACAGGACCCAAGGAAGAAAAATATTAAGAAAAAGTGTAAGAATGATTAATTGCAATCTTTGTAAAGGGGCAGAAACTAGAGCCTGAAAACTGGAACTTGTTTCATCTGTGATGAGATTCCCAGCTGTCTGGTCAACTAGTGAATGACTTGCATAAGATATCGTGTTGCACAGTGTTTTATTCAAGAAATTAGAACATGGAAATTAACATAACATGAGATAAATACATTTTCAGATGAGCCTGTCTGTTTGTCTTAAAATACAAATGGAGAGTTATCAGTCCTGGTATCTTTGGAGTGTGAAATTGAGGGTGATTTATTTAAACCAGTTTGCATTTTGTGATACACCAACTATGAACAAAACGAACTAACACGGTGTAATGCCATGATTTTCAGTCCTTTTACAATTCACTTGAGAAAACCAACAATATCTCCAGCTGGCCTTAGTGTAGCTCCTTCTGCTACCTAAAGCTGGGATTATCTCCAGGGACTGCCATCACCTTCCCCAGGTGGGGACTCACCAAGAGCTCCTTGATGCAGTGCTATGTCAAGTTTGGACATCCAGGTTTGAAGAAAAATGTACATGTTACCAAGATAGGGACAATAATGTTGTGATAAGAATAGAAGCTTCCTCCTTACAGTAGCAGATAAAGTGTAACCTAAAAATTTACCTAAAATTTCAGGGGGTTTGGCATTTACAGTACTATTTGTAGGTGATTTCGGGTTTGCTTTTTGACAGCAGTGTCTGCTTCATAGCTTAAAGCCAAGATCAACTGAAACATGGCAGTTTTTGTCTCTAATCTACACAGAGATGTAGTTAATGCTTTGTATTGTAAAAGAAAAAACTAAAATCGAATTAGTAAGTATATTAAAGCGCTCAGAAAAACAGCTGATGTGTATGAGAAGTAAAACTTTTAGAAACAGTATTACATTTATAAATAACACTGTATGTCATTCCATACAACAGCTTTGCCCATTGAGCCATGAGCATGGGGTGAAATTTATATGAAATATTGGTTAGGATTGTGAATGTGAGATTGAAAAAGACACACAATCCCAGCTTTCACTGCAGTTTAATAAATACTTATGCAGCAGCTACAGATGATGTGTCAGATCCTTGTAAATACCTGTGAGCTCCTGTTTGAGAGAGGAAGGAGGAGATGAAGGAAATTCTTCTACTGTTCTTCATGAATGGGGTGTTAGGAATGTTTCTTGGGAGAGTGGGAAGTTGCTTTTGGTTTGGATTGTTATTGTTTTGGTCCAGGGTTGGTACGATTCTGTCTGAGTCACCAAAACCAGGTAGTAGTTGTTTTTTTCCCTACTGGGACATCAACAAATTTTCACCAACTGGAGCAGGTTTGGAAATGTCACAGAGGTTTTGAGTGGAATGAGACTGTTGGTCTTTTCATGTGCTGTTGCCAACTGGACCTGTTTTTATTTTAAGGGGCTAAAAAAAATGGCTAAAAGTGGCCATTACTATATTTCTCTTAGTCCACAAGAGTGACTGGGTGACTTAGCATGATGCCACCACACTGGTGCAAGATGTTTCTGTCATTTTAAAATTCAGAAACACTTACTCTTTAAGTAATTAATTTAACTAAGTAATTAAAGTATTCTTTAAGTATTCTTGTTTAAGGACAATCCAGAACGTAACACAGCTGCCACTGATTCCTTTTTCTTCTCCTCTGTGCTGAATTTTATTGCTGCTGAGTCCTCCCAGAGATCCTAAAATGATAAGAAGATTATCAGACTAATAAAATATCATTTGATATTGTGGTTGGCACTCATGTCTTTGCCCTACAAATTAGACCCTCTTATTAGCTGAAAAATACTTTAGTGATCCACACATCAGAAAGTTTTTTAAACAGGAATAAGGATTGGATAAACTTTTCTGCTTCCTTCCCAGCAGCTGGAAAGGTAGATGGAGGGAAAAAGTTTCTCTCTTCACAGTGTTTGGAAAGTGACCAGAAAAGAGAATATTATTCCTCTTCCCAAGTATGTGATGAAGCTGCAGGGAAAGATTTAAATACTGCAATCTGTAATAGATGTGTGAAGAATAAGGTAGCAGATGGGAGATAAGCAATGGAAGGAATTATTTTACAATGTATTATTGTTATTTCCAGTTATAATGCTACTATATATAATATAGTTATTTCCAGTTATAATGCTACTTGTTTTGCATGTAGTCAAAACAAGGCTACTGGGCACCCATTTATACTCAGCCTGCATCCTCTCTATTTCAGTTTCTCTTGTCCCTGAGTTCCTTAGATGTATTTCACATTATAATTGGTGGAAGTTAGTGCTCCTTGGGGTAAGGAATCGCCTCATGATCTAGCCTGTTGGATTAAGTAAATTTTATGATCTGTGTTTCTTGCCATGTGTATGGAAATATTCCATATTAAGTGAGTCCTCAGACATTTAGTACTCATACTTCTCTGCATGTTTGATGGTGAGGACAGATTCAGAAGTCGCTCTAATAAACTCACTGTTGTGCCTACAATAAATAAGAGCAAGCACCTTTCCACTTTCCACTGCTTCACTATGCAAATGTTCTCATCCCCCTCACTCAGATTCCTGCCTTGGGGATTGCAGTGTTGTGCCTTCAGGGGTCTGTGGCTCCTTAAGTTTAATTAGCTCTCTTGTGTAGTCCAATCCACCGATGGCCTGATGCTGCTGGTTAATAAGCTTTGATCACAGTTAATAATAATAATAAAAAAGCCTGTCGTAACAGCACCTGATTGTGCTGTACAGTAAAGGTCCATCTGTGAAGGCTTATCTTTAAAAGTCTGTTTTTAAGAAGTTTTAGTATTTAGCCATTTAATTTACTTCAGTCTTAAATTATTTCTTTTTCTTTGTCAAGCTATAATTGGAAATGGTTCTTCCCAAGGAATAATATCATTTTCCTTTCCCTTGAAGCTGTACATACCTTTTTTCCTGAAACTTAACATTGATTCCCCCCCAGCCTATGATTTGATGCCTGTAAAATATTTGTGGTTGCCAAACCGCTTTCCCTCTGTGTTGTACCAGGTGCTATGGTCAAAATACATTGACAGTGCAAATACCAATATGTTCCATGTCCCTTTAGAAATCCTAATGTGAATATTGCACTGAGGGATTTATAAAGTACTACTTTCACATTTTACTATGAAAATTATCAAGATTGCTTATACCTCTGCACAGACCTTCTTACTGTCCATGCTTTTGAGAGGGTGGGGGGTTAATTAGAGCAGAGCTGGACATAAATTCTGTGAGTAAAGACACTTCGCACTGAGCAGATATTTGTTTCCTTTGGAAATAAAACGTGTAACTTGACCATCTTCACAACAGCAGTAATTTGGTGAGACTCTTTGTTTTCTCTTCTTCCTGAACCTATTTGGACACCTGTTGGTTGAGAACATTAACTCATCAGTTGTGAAACTGCAGCACTGGTGGTGCTGGAGCAGGGCCACTGACAGCCCTGCTCCGTTCCACCTCCCCCCCGCAATAAACAATTAAAGAGCAACTACTTATCAGGTGAGGAGGAAACCTCTGCCAGTCATCAACAACCTGCATGGGGTAATCCACATTCCAGTGCTTTTGTTTGTCCTTGGGCTTTTAAGTCTGTTCAGTATCCAGCATAATGGCCCTTTTAGGGTCTCTTGTCATGAAAGGAAATAGCAATAATTATTCTTCTTATACCAAAATATGCTTCAATACTTGTATTATGGATCATAGAAGTTACTGAATTCAGTGCACAATGCGATGCAAACCTGCCAAGGAAACCTCTCTGCAACAGAACTTCATTATGAACTTTATCGTTCCACTAGACCAGGTTCCTCCAACCTGGTGTTAGACACTTCCAAGGATGGGGCAGCTTCTCTGGACAACCTGTGCCAGTGCCTTGCCACCCTCACAGGACAAATTCCTTCCCAGTATCCAATCTAACCCTGCCCTCTGTCAGTGTGAAGCCATTCCCCCTTGTTGTATCACTTCAGGCCCTTGTAAATAGCCTCTCTCCATCTTGTGGGCTCGCTTCAGGCCCTGGAAGGCCACAATTAGGTCACCCCAAACTCTTCCCTTCTCCAGGCTGAACAATCCGAATTCTCTCACTATCAAAAATATTTAAGTATACTTCATGATATACTGAAAACAAAATAATTCACATTCAGGTAACACAGCTCATTTGTGTTTCCTTCCCTTTGGAAAATATGGCTGTAGCTTTAAGAGTTGATCTTGAGTTTAGGAGCTCTTGGAGAGGTATCCTTTCATCAAAGAGAAGTAGTATTGGTTCTCGAGAAAAAATGGTTCCTGCAGGGGAACGATAGCATGTTCCTACAATCCTGAACGTTGGGATAAAATCCCTTATCTTCAGCTATGGAAAGGACTCCTATCTGTGGCAGTCAACAAAGCCTGGATCCTGCAGGTTCTGGCAGACTAGAGAGCAGCACATTGCAGATAAATTTGCTGAACAACTGGTGGCTGCTTCATGTTTTGTAACATCATCTTCTGATGTTAAGTTGAATATTTTGTAGGTTTTCTTCTTACACTTCATGTTTTCCTGTGTGTTTTCTTGGAGCTAATAGCGAGTCAAGCCATCAGAAGTTCCCACAGGCTGTTTACCTACCCCAGTTTGTTTCTGTACGGGAACAAGCTGCCACTTGTTAGTTCGGAGTGTTGCTTTGTCTCTGACAAAATGCTGGAAGTACCTTTGATCTGGCCACCTGTGTAACATTCGCCGTCCTAATTATCCTAATTGCTTCCCAACTGTATTACAATGTCTCATTCCAGCAAACAGCCTATCTTGATTGAAAGCTGGGTTGTTCAAGATTGCGCTATGGTTGCTCCCTTGATTTATTACTTACCCAGGTTAAAGCAAGCACACATCCTTGTTTTTAACTTGGAAATTTTCTCTCACCCTGTGACACTGGTGGGTCTTCTCTAGATTTAAGAGTTGATTTCCCTATTTGGACTTGCTTTCTGCAGCCCTTTTCTTTTTGTGTTTCTTCAAACCCAGTGAATAGTTGATTGGAAACAGATTTTACACCTAAAGAAATGTCAAAATCATTATATTATAAAAATAAGAATAGAAAAGCATTTTATTTTAACCCTTTAAAAGGTCTTTGATTAAGAAGCAAAGCCAAGAATTTCTTTGCTCCATCTAAAAGTCATGAATGTAATACTCCTGTAAACTTTTTTTGGTTTGGGTCTTTTTTTTTAACTTATTTCCTCCTCCTCTTCTATCCTGCTTGTTTTATTGGATATTTTTGTTATTTATATCTATCTTAGGTAAAAGAGAGTGTCATAAAATCAGCTTCCTATTTGTCCTTTAGCTTTTATTCTTAAAATAGCACATGGATCAATCTAAAAGATATTAGGGGTGGAGATGAGGTGATAAAAATGTATTGGAAAAAAAATTGTTTTACTCAGTAGAAAAACTAAATGATAACACTGACCGATACATAAATTCCACAGAAATCATTTGGAATGTTGCCTCATTTCTTGGAAAGCAGTTTGGGTATTTTTTTGTCAGTCATTGTACCGGAAAGCTGAGAAGTTCCTTTTTATCTTTAGCATGAAAACCTCTCCTCAAGGATTCTTTTCCTCAATCTCCATACCACTGCATAGGAGTTTTATGCAAATTAGAAATTTGTAAAACTTAGAAAGGAAGAATTGGCTTTAAAATAATTTGGAGACAATAGGCAAATGGCACCTGTAGCTCCAGTTTCTGTCATGCATTTTGCTGTGTTCTGCTTGTTTTTGAAGATTAAGCTGAACTTGTTGATTTATGCTCCTTCACTGGCCAAGTGATTTCACAGAGGAGCCATCAGTCACAAAGCTATGTTCAGGCAGGTCAAACATTAAGTTACACCCTCTAAAAGATGGAGGGGAGATGCTTGCAAAACTGGAGCCATCAGCATCCTCTTAGTTGTTTTTTTACTTACTGCGTAAATTAAAAGTAACAAAAGATATAATGCCAAATCAAAAGTATCGTAAACTCTGATTTCTGCTTTTTTTATCTGGGTGGAGACTAGAACCCAACATACTGAATCAGAGAGAGAATGTATTTTCTCATAATTACAAATGCCTCATTGTATTTACTTTTTTTTTATGTCTGTTTTATTTTACTCTAATGGGACACATGTAACTGGACAACTTCTAGTGCTCTGTAAAAAGCAAAATGACAATTCATGAGGTCTAGGGCTTTACATATATATTTAGGAAAACAGGGGGCAAAACCCCCTTCCCATTATTTTGCAATGTATGTTCTAAAACAGCCTCATTTTCACTGTGCTTAAACTAAATCTCTGTCTGAAAGCTGTGTACTCAGATAAAAAGGTGATACATGTCTGTGCATCCTGAGTATAACCCTCCTCTCTTAGAAGCTAAAGATCTAACTTTTCTTCAAATAAATTTGAGTAAAAACATGCTCAAAGATGGATTAGTCTTTCTGCAGATTTCTTCCCCATTTCACAACCTTTTACCTGGTGACAGCTTTGCTCCTGTTCCTGTGAGGCAGCAGATAAAAGGTGTGATCTTGATCACCTGGGACTGTTCATCACATCTTTTGTAGTCTTCACAAACTGAAACCGAGTAATTTACCTTTCCCAAGAATGTATCCCTATAGTCAGAACGCTAACCTTTTCTTCCCTTGTAGCTTATAAAAATGCCATTATTAGCTCGTTTATAACTCGTTGTCAATTCTGTCCGCGTTTAAAAAGGGACAATATCACTCCTCATGCCAACAGAGGAGCCCTCACTCCTCAGTGAGAGGCTGGTACCCGCTGTTCTAGAAATTTAGATATCTAACTATAAATTAAAATGGATGCCCTTTTTTAATGCTTTTTTTTTATGTGGAGTAAAATATAGAACTTATTATGTAGATACCAGTTGTGTCCGATTTCAGCATAATTAAAATAAAAAAGGTATATAAGCATACATTTGCATGTACCAGTATTTTAGAATGTACTGGGAAGATAATAAAAGTTAAAAATTGCCATTTATTCCATAATAGTTTTTCTTAGCCTCTCTCAACCAAACAACTGCCTCAAATGTTTGAAATCCACAATTAAAATAGATTAGTCTTCGGTGTTGATGGCCATGGCAGAAAAACAGTTTACTATGCTGATTCCAAATGACTCCCAATTTACTGCCAGGCCATTCCTTTGTTTAGTTTGAGAGGAGACCTTATTTTTTATTTAATAAAAATATTAAACTTTCTCAGCACAAAAATTAGTAAGTACCTCTTTGGCAACTGATAGCTGATGATATCAAGTTTCAAGAGTGACCAAAGTAATTTCCATGATTTAATTGATTAATTGGACAACAACTTGGAAAGTTATTGAGTGTAACCTGTTCAAGCAACACCAAAAATCTGAAATCTCTTATGCTGGTCCTTCTGCAGGGCAGGTGGTCGTGTTCAGTTTTGTCCATCCTCAGACATCAGTGTGAGCGGGGAGTAACAGGCAATGTGAGTTGGGGAGCAGGAACTGGGTGGGAAAAATGTAGATTTCAGGAAAATAAGGAGAGACACGATGTAATATAAAGCTACATTTAACACCAGTGTGTAATGTTGGTGTAACTTTCCTTACTTGCGTCTGAGGTCTGTAGTTTTCTAGAGGAATCTGCTGATACTGCACAAATCCCTGTTACATATGCTTTTGGCAGTGAAATGCTGGTTTGTATTTGTGAAATGCTGCCACCTTTTTGCCAGCGAAATGAGCATTTTGCATCATTTTTATACCTGCCACCTGGTTTCCTCATCCTCTTCTCACTCTGCACCTTTCTTTGCCCACAACCTTGTCATTAATTAACCCATTCATGGCAGTAAGTTAATTTTTGTCCCTTTAATGAACCTATTTGTTTCCAATGGAGAAATAAACTCAACTTGTAGGAGAACATCTTCCAGCAGTGCTTTGGCTCAGCTCAGCTCTGCGCCCGCAGCTGAGACTTCAGATCTTCCAGGACAGATTACCTGGCTACAGTATCACTCCTGCTTATACAGTCCCCAGATTTCCCTCTGCTGATCCTGCAAGCTGCATCTCCAATTCCATAACGGAAAAACAGTGCTTGTTGGGGATTAGCCATACTGTGAGCTGTTGTCTCAGCCAGGAAAAAAAAAATAGCTCTTTAATCTATAGCCAGGTGTTGGATTCTCACAAGGATACTCATTACTTGGGTTCCTGGGAGAGAAGGGTCAGGTCAGGAGTATCTGATTGCCAGCAATTTCCTGGGAAACACAGGAGGCAGTCTGAAGGCTTTGAGGTAGGAGCTGAGAAACACTGTGTGGAACAAAGTGGTTTACCTATTTGTAATGCCCAGGGGTTCTCTCAGAGGGTGATGTTGGCATTTTGCCTCTCTGCATTGCCTGTTTGAATTTTGTCCCACTATCTCCATGAAGTACGAATATATTTTCACTGAAAACTTCAAAGTAATTAAAAAAAAAAAGGAGACATTTAAAGTATAAAATGAAGCTGTTGTGTACTTCTTGCTTGATAGTTTACTTTGTTACACCTCAACAAATATTAACTTCTCCAGTCAGGCATAAAATTCTGTTTTGGGAAGGGTATCATTAACTAAATGGCTCACTAGCAGCTCATTACTCCTGCAGAAAAAGGATCTAAACAATTTATATGCAACCGTTTAATTCAAAGAAGACTTTCAGAATTTTGATGAAGGTAAAAGTTTCACTGCTTCTTATTTTTTGTTCAAGAGGTGAAGAGAGAAAGCACATTATAAAACCACTTAGTCACCTTTCTGAAGTTGCCCTGTGGCCTGGGAGGCAGGGAAGGAACATGTCTCACAGCATAAGTGATAAGATTTGGGACACGTCCTTGAGAAGTGAGACACTGGCTCCTTGCATCACTGATCAGTGTATGCTGAGGGGAATGTGAATGAAACAGAGAGCAAAATGTGTGTCTTTGTGTTACCTGGCAGGGAACCTCACTGCTGGATGGTAAGCAGCAGATGGCAAAATCTTGTGGAAATGCTGTTTTGCCAAAGCAGTTGCATGTTGTCAGCCACTGGATTTCCTTTGCTAAGATACTCTGTTTGTGGCTTCCAGTGACTCCTCTTTTCTGCAAGTGAAAGACTCACAGCATTTTTTGGTTGGGATATTCAGGAACACTGCCTTCATATGGGAGAGAAAACAGTAAAAGGTGTACAATATGACACCGATATTGGGGTAGTAGGTAATTTTCTTGGCTAATTTGTTTTTTAAAAATCCCACAAAACTCACAAAACAGGATTGTTTATAGATCATAGAATCACAGAATAGTTTGGATTGGAAGGGACCTTAAAGCTCATCCAGTTCCACCTGTATCCGAAGGTGAATCCTCATCCGCAGTTCATTCCAACTCTGCTCCCAGGTTCCAATGAGCACGAAGAGCACTCTGTTCATCACCTGTTCTTTGGGAAGGTCTGTCCCTTGCTCATCCTTGGCTCTGACCAGGACAGATTGCAGGCAGCCTGAAGACTGAGTTCCGTCATTTCCTCATTTGACAACAGCAAATCTGAGTCACAATTCCTGGCACTCTCCCATTCCAAAAGAAGGTGTGCTTAATAAACGTCCCTGCAGAACACTGCTGCTTCTTTGCATGGCTGCTTCCTGAAAAATGAGCCTTTGTGCAGGAGATTAAAAACATGTTGATGCTTGTTCTTCACTGGGACCTGCTTGTAAATTATACCCGACTTGATTTCAGTTCTGCTGGACAAAATGGTCAACTCAAATATTGTCACCTACTTTGGTTTTTAAAAGAAAAGACATTTTTTTGGACTGATGTAAGATACAGATAGAGTTTTAGATTAAGTGGATTTTCAGTCATTTCAGTGTGCTGTCATTAATTTTTCATATGATGTGCCCTATTTTTTTTTTACTTTGTTTTTTTCTGTCCCCCTGGGTTTAAAACTATCTCATTAACCAGTGAAATTTAGGAATGTGTTCTGCCAAGTGTTTGTAAGCTCTGAGGATATTAACAAATCCCTAACCAAGCACAAGATACCGTCAAGATACAGAAGTAAATTAAATACACATCCTCTCTGTGTGCCCAGGAGGGATAAACTCCAATTGTGCACTTAGCTTTAACTTTTCATCAAATTGGAGAACAGAGAAGTGTTTCTTTCTGGAACTCCTAGTGTAGATTTCCAAGAAATGATTGAGGCTTATAGCTTTTAGGGAAATGTAAAAAGTGCTTCTGCCCACCAAGGACTTCATAAAGATTTTTGGCACTTGTGACATGAATACATCTGTCTTTTCCCTGTGTTCAGAGATGGAGGCAGATTGTAAATGATGGAAATGTGATCTTCGATTTCCCACCTGCCTGTGCCTAAACTGATAATATTTAATTTTTTTTTGAGAGAGAGAAATGAAAGGTTTTGCACAGCAAGCCATTACATTGAGCAGCTGACCTCAGTTACTGTAGGCTGATGACGTTGACTGCATCAGACCAAGAGTCCTAACATCTCAGGAGCCTTTCCTGTGGAACAGGGCAGGGATTAGAAGATTCCTACTGGAGAATTTTTAAGGGCTATGAGTGCTTTCATGACACCTTTAAGATATTTGGATCATGAGATTGATGTCAGTCATTTTCACAAAGCACCAGCAAGGTCAAAACTGTGACTGGCCTTTGGTTTGGCTCTTGTATGAGTGAATTATATCACTTTTTAGGCTGTTGAACTGCTTACTGATGGTTTGTTCTTTGCTCAGTTGCAACACTGGGTTCAGGAGCTGCCTAATGAAAAAACCTACTGTCTTAGTTTAACAAGATTACAATTTAGAAATTAAGGAACTTCAAGTGGAAGTGTGGAAAAGGAAGAGAATAGATTTTTATTAACAAAATCTGAATAAACAACAAATGGTGCAATCAAAAACTTTCAGAAGAAACAAAACAAAGTCCCAATTCCCCAGGTGGGGGGGAGAAACCCGTGGCGACCTGGGGCGGGGGAGGGAAGGGAGAGAGGGAGGCAGGACTGTCCCGGCAGTTCAAAGGCTGCTCGCAGCCACGTGTGCTCGCAGCCCGATGGCTTCACAGCCAGCGGTGAAAGGCTCTTTTTTCCCACAGGCAGTCCCGGAGGCAGAATAGCTCGTTCTGAGATGGGTTAGTCTCTCTCTTCGAGGTGTCCTGTGGGGAAAAAAACCAAACAACGCTTCCTCTCAGGAAAGAAAAGGAGGCGGCCGACACTGCCCGCCTCCACCTCCCCTCCCGCTGTGTCCGGGGGGGGGCCCGGACAAAAGACTCCCCAGCCTGGTCCCCCACCACTGCGCTTCCAGGGAACCTTCCCCTTTTCCCGCTGCTATGTGCTACCCAGCGCCTACGGCTTCGCTCCGTCCCCCACTCCCTCCAGACTCCCCCATCCCGGAAGAAACAAATTGAGGGGGTGGGGTATGATGGGAAAAACGGGACGCTAGGTAAAAAATTCCAACATCTCTTTTGAAACCTATGATACCTACTATCTTTCTAGGCACGTGAACATCAAAAAGCCGTTTTAATGTCTGAGAATTTCCTGATTACCTTTGTGGCATAGTTAAGTTTTGGTAGTCTGAGAAAATAATACTCAGAAAATCGTGTTACATTGGGAACAAGCATCATTCTCACTGTATCCTGAGAGAAGGAGGGACTTGTCCACCTCATAGAATCATCGAAATATGGAAACACAGAACCACTTAGGCTGGAAAAGACCTCTAATGTCATTGAGTCCAAGACTTAACCCAGCACTGCCTTGTCCCTAGACACCAAATCCATACATTTTTGGAACACTTCCAGAGATGGTGATTCTACCGGGTCCCTGGGAAGCCTGTTCCAGTGCTTGACAACCCTTTCTGTGAGGAAATTATTCCTTATATCCAATCTAAAACACCCCTGGAGCAACTTGAGGCTGTTTCCTCTTTTCATGTCTCTTATGTGGGAAAAGAGCTCAGCCCCCATGCTGGACTTTCAAGAAGATATTTGTTGTTAAGTTTTGGACAGCTCAGAAGAGGAGATGGTTTATTGCTTCCCTGCTTATCCCCAAAGACAGGATAACTAACGATGGAAGAAATGCAGCCATTGTAAGTACTTTTAAGTGCATTGGCGGTATTTTTGTGTGCAGAGAAAGGCCAACTGTGCCAACCGTCCTCCATTTTTTGAAGTGACACAAACATTGAAGAGCTGCTCTGAGAATCCAGATAAGCTGGCACTTGCAGGAGATGTTTATATTTTATGGCTAAAACACATTAAATAGTTTTCTAAAGCTCTAAAGTTGTATGTTTAGTCTACTAAGGAGAATTTTCTCTGCATGAACAATGTAAAGTTGCTTTAAAATAACTCTCTGGTAAATTCTTCCTGGGCAGGAGAGTGTCCTCCAGCAAATCTCTGTTCAGCTGGAGTGAAAGGAATGGGCACAGGGAGATGTGCCTTAGTGGGGCAAGGGGCGAACCCACAGTTCCTGTCTTCTGGTGGGGGATAATGTATTAAATTCATGGTACAGATTAGGGATTTTGTAGCTCTTTTGTGATCTTGAAGTTGGCTTTTTTTTTTTTTTTGTGCCTCTGAGTTGCTCAGGCTGGACTGTGCTACTGCTGTTCCCATTAAGAAATACACTGATATTTTAATTTGTGTCTTGCAATAAATCATCCTCTTGTGGCACCCAGGCCTGATGAACTTTAAAATCCATGTCTGGGAGACAGGAGGTGGCTTTATTTTTCTTAGATACCTTTGGATAACTAGATCAACACAGTTGTTATTAGTTAAAATAGTTGTTATCATTAGAAATGGTTTTAGAGGAAGTAACAGGTATTTTTGTGGTGAGGATTCCAATGAAGGTACACGGCATTTTCCTTTTTATACTACCAAAACAAGAGGCTCTGGAATGACTGCCTTGTTACCTGACCATGCCGGTTAAAGGGAGTCCAGGGACTTGGAGCCCATTGTGGCATCCAGGAATGTCCTTCCCAAACTCTCATCAGCTTTTCCAAGGTTGGGAAAGCTTTCTTGTATCAAATAGCATTTCACATTCTGGGGTAGGTATCGTGTACTAATGAGTTAAAAATGGATATTTTGCAGGATGGTCATGGTAGTGCTTTTTTTCCTGCTAATCCAGAGCTTGTGGGGGAGGAAAACAGTCTGTAAGACTGTTTTGTATAATTTAACAAAAAACTACACAACTAGTATGTAGAGATTTTACTAGAGAAGAAATGGTCAAGAAGGATTCCAGGTGTTTCTCAGGGAGTGATATTATTCATTTGCCTTTTCAGGAAATACACTTTGAAAAGACTATGTTCATGCCCAGCATGCAATTATCCTTTTTGCTTTGTTTTGTGTATTTCACCAGCAAACCACCCCAGAATAATACTCTGAATTCTCAATTGGCATAATTCATTATGGCTCCACTGACTTCCAGAGGGGCTGCTTTGGTTTACTCTAGCCAGAGTGTTCAGTTCTGAATATGTAATAAAAGTGTTACTCATCTGAGCAGCCGTTATTCACATCAGCATTTTGTGCCCAGTCCTGGATGTTTTAATGTGTTTTTTGTTGACCAACAAAGAGGGTGTTGTGCACTCCAGGGAAAGCATGGACAAAGATTAGATGCATCTTTCTGTGTTTTTGAACTTTATTCTGACATTTTTTAAAATGTCTTATTTGGAACTCTCTGTGATCTAATTTTTTTTCTTTTTTTTTTAGTTAGGTATACCAGTATAATAATGATTAATCCATTCCAATAAAAGAAAATGACAGGTTCTTAAACATCTTTTTAGACAAGTGTTTTGATGGTTAGAAACAATATTAGTTAAAGGCAAAAATTCCAGCATTAGGTAATACCAACATTGTTTTTTCTAAGGATCAAGCTGTCAAAGATAGCACTATTTAGGATAGCTGGAGTACTTATAAGATGGAGCCTTTAATTTTAGAAAATGTCATACTGGGATTATCTATTGTACATTTCTTTTTTTCTTGGAAAGAGTGAAAAATCAAACTATACAATATTTTCTGGTTATAGAACATTATTATGGCTTTCTGCCATCTCACACATCAGCTGCTTAACCCAGTGACCTTATTCTGCTTTTGCTGCAAGTGAGCTTAATTCTCTAGGTCTTTGTAGCCTGAAACACCTTTTTTTTCTCTTTATTCTTCAGTGAATGTCATAAAATCTTTCATACTTTCCAACATCTTCAACAAATTTTTCTGGAAATAACCCACTAATGTTCTTTCTTTGAAGACATCCTGTTTTTATAGTATTTCGTCCTGCAATTTAGTATGTAGTTTGTATCACAGTGATCATCCCTTGATATTTTTTCCTGAAGGAATGTGCCAAAGGAAAAACTCTTTTCAGACTAAATCAGTCTGTTGTGTTGTGGTGGGGAAAGGAGTGTTTGTTTATGCTCTTTGTATTTAAGTCCCATTTTCTCTAAGCTTTATTTAGTCACGGGGAGACTGTATTACTTTTTATAATCAAACAGTACCATTACAGTAGCTGTTGTTTTGGAGAAGTGTCAGGAAGTGTTTAAAATTTCCACAGACCCTTAATAATTTAAATGAATTTTTGATGGTAAAGGGGCATGAGAATTGCCCAGTGTAATGAAATTGCAAAATACTTTAAATGTTTTTTTCTTCCATATGGTTATTTTGAGCTTGCATAAAATATTAAGCAATGATAAAGTATCCCTTTATATAGATACCAATCCTTTTTCAGAATCACTGCATATTGATGGAGAGGAATTGCATCAAGCTTTGCCAGTGCAAGCTGTGTTCTACCCTTCAGTAATTCCTCAGGCAGCTGCCCCCTGCAGAAGTCTAGTCTGCATATCAGTAAAGCTTAGTAGTAAGACACTTTATCATGAGAAAATAGCATGTTTCCTGGGCTTGAACATTTAGGTTTTGTGTTATGAAGTGGATTTAGGTGATCAAAATGCTGTCATCCCCATTTTAATAAAGAATTTTCCTGGCGCCTCTTTGCCCTGGTGACTCACAGGGACATTTGCTGCAGAAGGAAACATGGAACATTAGCACAGCTTAGGGTGTGATCCTGTTTTTTCTTACTGAGGAGTGGAGTTTCTGCCATATGGAAAGACTATCCCAGAGTTAGTGGATCCCAGGAGAGCAAAGCCAGTTCTGTATAACGAGTCTTGCTGTGACATTCCCCGTCACACCACACAATTACTTCATCCCACATCCTGGCTGTGCATCTCTGTTGTCTTGATTAACTTGGGACCATGGTCTTTTGCCATTCACCCTCACCACTGCCCTCTAAAATTGCCCTGAGTATCTCCAGCTTGTCAATATCCAGGTATTCTGTACATGTTTCAATGGTGTAGGTTTTATCTTCTGAAGCTAAGATCCTGCAGTTTCAGCCTGACCAAGAGAGCCCTGCAGAAGTCTAGGGGCCTGGAGAGGAAAAGCAACACAGGTCAGACTTTAAACACAGGTCTGGAATCTTGCCACAAGTTTTACAATCAATCCACAATGAATAATAAATAAAGAATAAAAATTGTTCTGTTTATGTGTCTCTGTGAGTGTTAAAAAGCATCTAAAGAGAAATTAAACCAACTTCTTGGTTCCAATTGATAATTTTTTGCTCATCGTATATTAATGTCCTGTACGTGATCAGATTTCACATTCGTTGCTCAGTGTTATAATAAATATTAATGTGTTGCTGCTCTTAGAGTACTTACCGAGATCTTTAAAGTTCCTTAAGTATATTCCCAGAACCTCTTAGAGGAGCCAAAACTACCTGTAGCATTTTCCAAAGCAAAATTATCCCATGATGTTGATTGAGATTGTTCCAGTGCATCTGCCATAAAAACATTACTGTCATTTCTGACTGAGACACAGGCATCTTTTATGTTCATCATTTCTGAATCCATTATAAAGACCTTAATGGCAGCTGTATATAAAGACATGCCATAATGACATCTTAAAAGCTGTCTTTAAATTCACAGCATGAAAAGCCTTTTAGGAACACTACATGGAAAAAAAAAAAACAGGTAGCTGACAGCAATTTGTGGATAATATTTGTGGTATGTCTTTTATTTAGTGGAGGCTTTATATT
This sequence comes from Manacus vitellinus, assembly GCF_001715985.3. Classification (NCBI taxonomy): domain Eukaryota; kingdom Metazoa; phylum Chordata; class Aves; order Passeriformes; family Pipridae; genus Manacus; species Manacus vitellinus. The sequence goes on along the minus strand of NW_021939718.1, from coordinate 11,235,348 downwards.
AATTTCAAGATAAATAAATGGATCCAGAGAGATAATGGTGAAAATGGAACTTTGTTCCGAGTGAATGACATGTGAGACCTCAGGTCAACTTCCTCATTTCACACCAAATGTAGGGAAATGCATGACCAAGTTTGAACTGTATCAGCTGGCTATAGAAAATTAAAAAATCTACAATAGAATTAAAGGATCTAAACCCTGTTAAATTTCAGGAGGGGGGAGAATAAGGTGTATACATACAAAAAGTAAAATATAAATATTCCAAAAATCCCTTCTGCAGCAAGATTATTTGGAAAGGGCACGAGCTTCTCGTGGAAGAGTCTTTGAGAAGGAAGGGGTTTTAACTGTGTTGTAACTCTGTCAAGGACCTTGTATAGTGACTTTCTGGGTGATGATCTGCTTTTACCAGTCAACCACAATATACTCAGTGGGTCTCTAAGTTTGCTAAAGGCAGGAAAAGGAAAGAAGAGTGGGTGGAAAAGAAGGCAGTACAAATTCTTACAGGCTTCACCCCAAATTTTTGGTGATTATCACTGAAACCTGGAGGATGCTGAGACAAATCTTGGGCTTTTCTGAGGTTTGCACACAGGGAACCAAAGTGTGGATATTTATCAAAGTCAGTAGGATGAGGAACAGATCCCATGCCCCCCTCATTGCACTGCAAGATTCTGTGTGTTGGGTAACTTTGATCCTTAGGAAACTACTCATAATATGAGATGTCAGAAGATTGTGGCATTAAGAAAATAATGATTGAACTTCACTCCTGCATCTGTAGATTCCAGAAGATTTTATCCATGTGTAGCTACCCAAGTCTTTTCTGAATATCAGCAAGTAACAAATATTCCCTGAATGTAAGAATAATAAGAAATTAAATCACTTCACTCTAATTAGAAAGCAGCCCCCTGTAATGGTGACTTTTAGTTACTGCAGTCCCAGACAGAATTAAAATTGGGGAACTACAGGTAAAAGGTGACTTTCTGAGCAAGTAGCCCCTCTTGACTGCTTCTGATAATATTAGTGATGTACAAGCTGCTCCGTTTCCCTTTTACGCATTTAGTGCTTTTTCAACATTTGTTCTTTGACGGTGAACTTTTGAGGGATTATGCTCTGTACCATCATCAATTGTGTATGTTCACTCATAATGACACTTTTAATGTAGCTGGTTGTGTTGTTGATAAAGGACAGAGGGCTTATGTCACTGAGTAGATTATTTTTAAAGCTTTAAATCTGTCTTTTTCTCTCAAAGAAAGCAAACAGGACTGTATATATATGTTCCTGTGTAAATAATATAAGCAGAAAAATAGCTTCTGATCAGAATGTAGTATTTGTTTCAAAGCTTTTGTGCTTCTTTACAAATATATAGTGAAATACAGGCAAGCAAAATTCCTCTTTAAATAGGTTTATATTGTAGATTTTTTCCACCTGAAATGTTTTCTCAGCCTGAAGTAGAAATATATGTAATCCAAAAAATGGAATGTAGAATATAATTGGTAGAGGTTACTAATTTATCCACCATAAACTACCATCATTATGAAATCAAACATTTTGCTGTCATGAGTCATGGCCTCCATTGAGCTGTATTGATTTCCTCAAAGATTGTTTAATGAAGAAAGAAATCATTTTTGTGGTCTAAGTGTCTGAGCTCCATCTGTGTCAGAACACTGTGGTGGAACACCAGGGCACTGGGTCGGTGATGTTGCTGGTGCAGCTTACACTTGATTTTTGAGGCTGCCTTCAGTACATAGAGGCTGATCTCTCTGGCCTCATAATTCCTGTGGGGTTAGTGAATAAACTGTGTGTCAAAATGGTGATCCTCTGAACCAGATTTTATGAGCATTTCCAGGAGACAGACCAGCTACTCTAAAGGCTCTTCAAGCACCAGGGCAACACAAAGAAATAAAAAAATAAATTGAACAGGTCACAGAATCCCGGGATCATTGAGCTTGGAAAATCCCTCCCAGCCCATTGAGTCCACCCTATGCCAGATCTCCACCTTGTCACCCAGCCCACAGCGCTGAGTGCCATGTCCAGTCATTCCTTGAACACCTTCAGGGATGGCGACTCCACCACCTCCCTGGGCAGCCCCTTCCAATGCCTGACAGCCCTTCCCAAGAAGAAATTCCTCCTGATGTCCAGCCTGATCCTCTCCTGGCAGAGCTTGAGGCTGTTTCCTCTTGTCCTGTCCCGTGTTCCCTGGGAGCAGAGCCCGACCCCTCCCCGGCTCCACCCTCCTCTCAGGGAGTTGCAGAGAAAAGAAGGTCCCCCCTGAGCCTCCTTTTCTCCAGGCTGAGCCCCTCCAGCTCCCTCAGCCGCTCCTGGTGCTCCAAATCCTTCCCCAACTCCATTCCCTTCCCTGGAAATACTCCAATCCCTCAATGTCTCTCTTGTCTGAGGGGCCCAGAACTGCCCCCAGCACTCGAGGTGTGGCCCCAGCAGTGCCCAGCACAGGGACAGGCACTGCCCTGGGTCTGGGACACACCATGGCTGGGACAGCATGGCCTCTTGCCATGGACACACCATGGCAGGGACCATTGGCCTCTTGCCCACCTGGGCACACCTGGGCTCAAAAAGTCAAAATAAATTTAAATAAAGTCAAAAGGTTTTGTTGTCTATGGATCTTTTCAGTCACCCTTATATATTTCTCCATCCGACAGATACTGCTTTTGAGTGAAGAAGCTACCACGGGAGTAGTTATAGTTCCAACTCTGTGTTTGAGGGGTTTGATACTTGCTGTCTTAATTCAGTCTTTATTCAGAAGCCCTGTTTCAAAGTGCTCATAAATAGATATTTTATTTTACCTTCACATTCCCTGTAGTGGTACTATTGCCTATAGAGGTTGTGAAATTCCCATCCCTGGAAGTGTCCATGGCCAGGTTGGACGGGGCTTGGAGCAACCTGGGCTGGTGAAAGGTGTCCCTGTCCATGGCAGGGGGTGGAATGACCCAGATCATTCTGTGATTTTGTGATTCCATGACTACATAAAGGTTAACAAAATAATCACTTAATCACTTATCTGAAATTGGTAAGTAATGTTAATTATGGTTGCTGACTTTCTTCTTTAGGGCTGAATTTCAAACATCAGGCTCCACATCCACACCATCAGAGGTTAGGCATAATAATGATAAAAGTTGTGTGACATATCGGGTAACCTTAGAGGTGATCCTTGGAAGCCCACCCCTGTTGGTACCAGGGCCTGGATCAGCTGGGTGGGCTGAGCAACATCAGCTGAGACAGCAGAAAAACTGATTAGAGCAAAAATGGTGCAGTGAGGTTTATGTTTTACATGCCTGGTGAGAAATTACTTTGGGCTCCACCACCTCACATTGAATTGAAACATCACAGCTCAGAAATTTTTTCCAAAGCTTTGTGTTTTTGGTTCCTCTGTCTGTGTGTTTTGTTGTTTTGTTTACTTGACCTGCATGCTGCTCCACATCTCCTGGGAATGCTGTCCAGGAGCCTCCTGCCTCCACCCTGGGTGGTTCGGATGATCCAAATGTGACATCCAGAGAATGACTGCAGTGAACAGTCACACCCAAGACAGTGAGCTCATCTAACCCTTTTTAGTGCTGTTGCCTGAATTTGGATGTGCTGGTTTTCTAGATGATGGCACATCCAACCACGGTACACAAAAATTAACCTTAATACAGAGTTTCTAAAAGATTGAAGGGTCAGAGGTGCAAAAAAGACGTCTAAAACTCGTGCAATTAATCTGGAGTGGCAGTGGATCATTGGAAAGCTGGAGTTTGCTTTTGGTGAGCAGCCCAACTCGTCCCCAAAAGTGTGGCTAAGTAAAAACCACCTCAGCACCTAAGTCGCCAGCTTTGATACTGCTTCTGTCAAAGCACCCGTGGAAAATAAAGCAGGGAAAGCAACTTCAATGGTTAGGAGATTTTAGATACCAAAATTGAAATTGCAAAATTTCACCTCTTTGTAATGGAGCTTCCACCTGACCTATGCCAGGACAGATTTGAGCACTTTCTGTTTGTGCTGTAAGGCAGGAACTAATTTTTAGGGGCTGTAGACACTATAAATATATAATATGTGTATATGTGCTGATCTTCAAGATTTTACTGATAAATCATAATCTTTAGCAATGTTTATAACAAGAGACTTTTTTAGAGCTATGACATTACTAAAGTATTTTCAGCAAAACACATTATTATGGATTATTGAAAATAAATGTCTCATTTGATGAGGTGGATATGGTTCATTGAAATCTCCCTTATCGAGGTATTTTGTAAAAGAAGAATTTCTATTACAGATCATGACTTTGGTGATTAAAATTAATGAGCACCTTCAGAGTCTCTGCAGATACATGTAAAATGCATTGTTTTTTTACCTTCATATTTTGATAGATGAAAAGATTTTTTCATGCTTCCTGACCAAACATTATTATTTGCTTGTCAAATTTACCTTAATATTTTTTGCCATTTAGTTTCAAGACAGTATGAGATGGCAGCAGATAAACGTCTGAGTTGTCTCCATTTAATAGTCACTGAGAAGGAGACTGTAAGGCAACAAGATTTATATTATAATATGATAAGTTTCCCTGCAGGTTTGAAATAAGTTGATTTTTTTTGTTTTGTTTTGTTTGTTTGTTTGGTTTGGTTTTGGGTTTTTTTTGTGTGTTTGTTTTTGTTTTGGTTTGGTTTTTGGGTTTTGTTTGTTTGTTTTTTAAATTTTATTAAAGTATTGTCTTTAAAAAGCTTTTAGAAAAATGTGACATCAGGAAAAAATAGACTTTGCAAATAGAAAAGTCTGTGGTAATACAGCCTAGCAGGGCGAAATGTAAACTTCCTTACTGAACTGAATACAATTTATAAATTTTGTGTGACTGGATCTAAACTTTTTGCTGGAGTTGTTTTAAAATGTGTCTTCATAAACACTTCCCATGGAGATATTCTTTATAAAAATAAATGTTAATAACTTGCTGACAGAGAATTTATAGAACCTCAGTCTCAACCACCTTTCGGCCCCAGGAATTACAGTACAATAAACCCAAGTTTATACAAAGGGTGAAATATACAGTAGGGCAGAACAAAGGGAATGCAGAAGGGTTCTAACTGTTTTCCTAAAATTATAATAGTGGCATATTCCTGTTACTTTCACTGAAGCAGATGCACAAACCGTGAATACTAGTGTTTAATTGTGATCTAAATAGATCTATATCTTATGGAAAATGCCTTACTGTGGCCAGAATCTGTATACACAGTATAACTTTAGCGTAGGTAGAAGTGGTGTTTCCTAAATTGCCTGTCAAGCATGACTTAATCCCACTTTGCAAATACTGCCTACACCAGTGAGAGATGTTAATTTCCATACCCATTCATTTAGAAGGCTCTGCTGAGACTGTCAAAGAGATGCTAATTATTATCAGCCATGATGATCCCTCAGGAATTAGGCTGGGATTGAGAAAACGCCTAATTGCTGAAATTACACTACAGTCAGGGATTAAAGTGATGGGTTCTGCTCCCTTTCTGTTTTTTTCTTTCTCTGGTAGCTTGGGGCACAGCTGTCACAGGCAGTTCTGGGGCTCTTCAGGTGATGTTTTTGTGACCACTTTGTCACCTCTTGGCCTAGTTTATCTGCCACTGGTGCTGATTTTAAGATAAATCATCAGCTTCATTAAAGGCAGACAGCAGAACTTGGAAGTCCAGTTGATTAACTCTGTGCAGCAACACAAAGTGCCTGGAGTTAGGCAGAATTCAAACAGGAGATTCTGCTCTAAGAGAAATTTAGGGGACCTATGATAGCATTAATATCTGAAAATCTGAACAAATTTTCATAAGTCCTTACTACGGTGACAAAATAGCTAAATTTTCATTCAGGAAAGAAATTAAAATTGACAGTTCTGCTGTTGATAAAATCTCCCAGACAGGAGATAATTTTAAATAAAGGCTTTCCTTGAGGATGAATGCCTGTGTCCTTGATAAATCTTTCCTTTTCCATTCCAGTAATAACCAAAGTTTGGGTTTTTTTTTTTCATAGGTGAACATTCTTTATTGTGAGCAAAGCTAAATATATTTCATTTAGTGATATGTGCTGAAAATATGAATGTTCCTTGAATCCACTGGATCCTTTGTTATATCTTAAATATATGATAGCGAGGTAAAGAGAAGGGAAGGTATGTCTGTTTCCTGTGGGTAAAATCTCATGAATTGCAACATTTTTTCTTGCCAGTGGTACATCTTTCACAATTTGGACATCGAGGGTATGTGTTGTGTCTGTGTGAAGCTGGGTCGTTGATGACAATCAAATTGCTCAACTTTTGAAGCCTTCTACTCTTTTTTTTGCTTACTTTGCTCTCTGTATACATTTTTTATGGCAAAACTTTTAGTGCTGGTTTAAGTCCTTTATTGTACTGAGAGGAGATGGATCCTGTTTGTGAGGACAGCACTGTCATTATTACCTAGACAAGTCAAAGCTGTAGAATTTTCATTACAAGTGGTGATACACAGAGAATGAAGGTGCATAGGGTCTTCTTTTTTTTCCAAACTGAAAAGTGAATATGATAGATTGGCAGGTATTTCTTTTTAAACAATTGACTCCTGTATATCAAAGTAAAATAATGCAGAAATCTCTTTTAAAATCTAGGTGGACTGCCCATCTTTAACTAGGCTACAGAAGTTAATTTTGAATGCCTGTAGTTTCAGAGATGGTGATGGTATATTACCAAATGCCTTGAGAATGAGTCCTGGTATTTTCTATATTAAAGACCTGTTGTGTTTCCAGGTCTCCAACAATTGTAGAACTGTATTGATTTAATTTCATCCGAGTCTTCCACACAAACAATAGTTATTTTTAGTTTTCAGTTATTTTCTAGAATATTCTATCTTATTTGAAGACTCCCACTGCCCACCAAATAATATCACTTTTTTTCAAAACAACTACAAAAAAATACAGCAGGAATTTTTATTTAAAGTCTTTAATCTTAGCACAAATAATCTTTTAGTACTTGAGCTACAGTTCCCTTTCTTGCTCTCTTCTCAATTTTGCTTCTTGCAGTTTCTCACCTGCAGAAGGTATGTTATCTACTGGGAGCATTTTCTTTTCTTGTTCAGTGCTTGTTTTAGGTGGTTCAACTGCGGGCTTTCATCAGACAGTACTCTTGTCTGTATTTAAACTACTACTATTTTTCTCAAAGGTGTAATAATCATTCATATTGCATTACATAATATAAAAGTAAGAAATTTAATTTCCTGAGGAGTAAAGGAACTTTACTTCCTTAAAATGGTGCTGAAATTTAGACAGAAAATATTTTCAGAATGAAAAACTAGGTTTGCATCTCAGACTGTTTCTCATTTTTCCCAATGACTTTGTGTTGAGCACTGAATAATATTTTGCTGAAGGTTTCTTTGGCCTTTACACAAGTACTATAAATTAACTCATTAATGGGAATTATTTTAGGGCAGCAGTACTGGGTGTGTGTTTAAAGTCTTATGTTGATGCTTCAAGTATATGCCCTCTTTTCATTAGCAGTTTTAACAAGGAGTTTGGCTTAAAAGAAATGAAACACAAAACGAAAAGCCCCAAGCCTGTGGTGGTCAGTCATCACCTATGAGCCAGTCTGCTGCTGTTCATAAGATTGCATTCTGGGCTGTCTGAATGAGAAACTTTTTTTGTGTGTGTGATATTAAAAGAAAAATTCTTATTTAGAAAGAAGAGAAAAAATTCTCTTTTAAATTGTTTTTGTTCTGTATCTAAACAACAGAACAATGCTGAGCATGAGGGCCATGATCACCATTGCATATTACACAAGTCACAACAGAGACATTTTTTATCTAACACCAGCATAATGTAGGTTTTGTGTATGAGGTTAACCTCTTGATCTACTTCTTGGCCAAAGTAGAGAGTGTGGGAGGAGAACAGCAAAAAGGATAAGAGCTAGTAATAGTTAAGTTGTTCAAGTTTGTTGGGTTCTTGACAGTAAACTGTTTTATATGTATTAATTATGAAGAGGCCAACTTTAGGCAGTGATGTTGGACTAAATAAAATAGTATTTGTACAGATGTTAGACATACCACCCCCAACATGCTGCAGGTAAACAGTAACTATTATGAAGATATTTTCAACATTTAGCACTGGAAAAGTAAGCATATCTAGTTAAAGTTTAATGTGGAGAACTAGGCAGTAGTTTAACCCTTTCCAGCATTTATTGTGAGAATGTGTCTTGTCTGTACTGGACTTTGAAACTTGTTAATTAAGCTTGTGCTTTGGAAATATGCCTGTTGTCACCCTACAAATATCTGTAAGCCTGTGATGTGGTATAGTGCATGCTGGTAAATATTTAGTATTATTAAATGTTCAGGATGTCCTTCTTTGTAAGCACTGGAGCCTCTGTTCAATTTAACAGTGTTCTTGGTCAGAAGCACGTTTTTTTTTTGAGAAACCGTGAAAATGCCACTTGTGGGTTGTATATTATCCTCCTGTTTCACTTTCAGTAGATGTGAAAGGAATGAAGAAACAGGACTCGTTATTTACTTTCTGTGAGAATCTTTTGTGTTGAATATCAAAATTATGGCATCTTTCATCCATGTCAAGATTAAACCTCTCTAAATTGCACAGAAAGTAATAATCAGGGAAGTCACCGTAACAGCATCAGCCTCAGTCACCACATTATTATTTAATGTATTTCAGTTGAAATTTGTGCTGTTATGGGTATCATTGTCTTGAAAATGATAGGTAGTTAAGGATTTTATTTTTAAAGCAAGCATACCAAATGAAAATATGCTACAAGATGTTGATAGCTGGAATAAAAATATCTACGTAACTTCTTAGTGCATTACTAGTGGCTTTTTGGGGGGGGGTTGGCTTAAGGAAAGATCTGGTTTTCTTGAGATTTGAGCTTCAAGGAGGTAATCGTCAAAGCAGAGAGGGCATTGTGTTTTAAGTGTGGATAATGCATATTTTATGAATGTACATGGTACGTTAAATATGAACCAGGTAAGAAATCATAGTTTAGGTAAATGAACAAGGACAGAGCCTACTTTACTCAGCCTCAGCGAAGGAGTCAGTGAAAATCTAGACAGATTACCCAGTTCTTGCTGTCCACTGACTACAAAGAGGTATCAAAGGAAGCTTTTCTTCTAGCTTAAATTTAGTCTCTTTGAATTTCCCTTTATGCCATCTGCTTTGACACAAACTGCTCCCAGATCTGACCCCATCTTAGCAGTACAGAGGTTTTAATTAAAGAAACCAAATTTTAAGGATTGTCTTGTGATGTTTCGTATTTGAGTTCTTTTTAGCTTTGGTCCTTTTTCCCTTTGGCAGCACCGGAGCGAAGGGATTCCTCCCTCCTGGGGAGCCCAGGCGTTGCTGACACAGCTCCAAGAAGGAAGAGAAGACAAAGGACAGCAAAACCTACTGGGACAGGGCCTAAGGTGGCAGCTTATGAGGCAGAACAACCACCTGAAGAAAAGTAAGCAGTTTTTAAATGCATTTAAATGTTTTTAAACCTAAAGAAGCCGTAGAATTTGTTGTGTTCCAAACCCAACTGATCATGGTTGGGGTTGGTGACCTCCAGAGGTCTCTTCCAACCTCATCACCCTGTGGTTCTGCCTGTGAAATTTCAGTGGAAATCAACTCACAATACCATGTTTAATGGACCAGAATGGATTTCTTTTGAAAATAAAATCTTAGGGGAGAAAAAAATCATTTGGAAACATGAGTGTCAGAATTTGTAGCACTTGTAGGTATTTTTCTTCTTATGTCAATTTCGACTTCCGGAAATATTTTCACGTGGTCTGGGAGTTGCTTAGTTATGCAGAGTATTACCTCAGAGCTGCAGTATGGTTAGTGGCATTTCTTTAAAATATATGGCAAATTATATTTGAAAATACTTATAGTCCATTTTTGTCTGTAATATTCCATGGATAACAAACTCTTTAAACCGATAGGAACACAAGTATATTACAAAGACATTTCCCATGATTAGCAAAGATTTCTGTTTAAATAAACAAGAGAATTATCTTTTATTATTATATTTTGATGTAGAAGATTGTGGCTTGATGCCAGCTAGGAATGTTTAAATTTACAATCCTGTTTTATTAGTTAAAAAATTATATTTTTTAGAATGGTGTAGAAAAATATCAGATTCTACTTTTTCTGTTCTTTTACAGTACATTGCAATGAAAAATACCCATTCCCCATTGTATGTTGTCCATTTAATTTTGAAAGTCTGCCTGTGTTTGGCTGAAATTAAGTTTCACTTTTTTTTAGTATTGATTGTTGAAGCAAAACCTGTGGAAGCAAATTATTGCAGAGGAGTATAGAAAGGCCTTGGACTGAGTATTCCTCTGTGTAGGGGAATGACTAAGAAAATACTGATATTTTTGTTTTAATTCCCTTAGGTAGGGCAAATTTTAGAAAGAAACAGAGCAGTTAAGTTTTTCTTCTATACAATCAAGTTCTAATATGATTACAGATCAAGTCACAGCTGAACCTGAAGAGTGTCTCTTCTTCTGGGCTATAATATAGTTATATTTTAAAGCTTGGGATATGGAACATCCATTCTGTCAGTCTCTATTCCCCTTTTTTCCCTTTGCACTATGTGGCAGTGGTTGTTCTTTGGTTAGCTAAGGAGATACAAAATCTCTGCATTTACCTGAAAAATTACAACAGCTGAACCGTAAGAATTTTCACTTTTCTGATTATTTTTCCCAGCGTCCTTGAGGGTTTTTGAGCTTCATCTTCAGTCTTTTGCCAGCTGCTAATCAAGTTTTCAGTCAATTTACTTGGCTAATAATTTTCACTTCTCTCCAGCCTGTCAAAAGTAGGGAGATGTGGAATTAGCACCAGTTCACAAATATAGGTGTTCCTTTTTTATGAAGCCTCTCCAGTAATTTGTGCTGATGGAATGCCAGATCCTACATGGTACAAAAAGGCTTTATCTTAAGCTGACAGGATGTTGGGGTCCTGCCCAGAAATGTTTTCCAGTATTGGGTCACTGAGCAAAAAAATAAAATTACTAATTTCAAGCAAACCACCCCAGCCTGCTGGGGCGGCAGGGAGGCAGGGGGGGAAGTTAACCTCAGAATTCCTTCACCTCTGGAAGGGCTCCATCACAAACATGGGAGATGTGCAGACCTTGGAAGCGTGTCGTGGTTTTTCTGCTTGGCAGGAGGATCAAATGACAGATTGTGATCACGTTTTCAAATGCACGAACGACCCCTTGTTTCTGAACACTCCTGCACAGACCTGCAGAAGGAGTTGGTTCTTTAATGTAAATGCTAATGTAAATGCTTTATAAATAAGGTGCAGTTGCACAAAACCATATCCAACAGTCCTTGCTTTAACAAATAAAGCTTATTTAGAATTATTTTCCATTTGAAATTTTGGTGACATCACTGGTGATCATTTCATGTTCACCAGGGCTGTCACAAGCCAAACATCAGGAGCCTAATACTGTCTTTATGTTTTTGCATCATAAATTGACTGATAAAAGATCTTAAATCAGACGAAAAAAATACCTCTTCTTCAAAGGAATCAACCAAGTTTTTCTTTTCTCCTTGCCTTTCAGATTGTTTTTTAAAACCACAGTTTTTCAAGTCATTGTTACATAGAAATTATGCCTTAACTTCTACATATTTCTTATAAGATTTTAAAGTATGCAAAGAAGGTAGCATTTATCTTGAAATAAAAGGCATCTAAAGTAAATACTGAGTCATGAAAACTGAAAGGGTTCTATTTCTGTAAATATTTTAGATTTATGGATGTTGTTGCTAGTTATGTGGCAATTCTCTAGTCCTTTGGAATGAAAATATATTCTTAGATATGACCAAGAACACTCAGAAGAATGCAAATAAAGATCTGTTTGACATAGAAATTAGAGCAAAAGGAGTGCTACCTTTCTCATGCTTTGTATGTGGGTGCGGTGGCAGAAAAGGCGGTTGAATTGTGTTTATCCACATAGACATCTAGTATTACATTGGCAATTTATTCAAGGGCTAAATCAACATTTTTAATGAAACTTGGCAATGTGCTTTGGATAATATGAAGCTTAGTGAAAGCAGCCATGAGATCAGCAAAGAGGTGAACTAGGATTTGTGGAACAAGGTTGCTAAATGAACTGTTTAATTATTTGCTGAAATAAAGACGTACTTTAGGATAAAGCAGAAATTTAGGATAATTACTTGGTCAGTGAACTGTCAAGATTTTGAGGTTTATCCGGCTCTCTAGCAGGTTGTTTTTCAAATCTGATATTCAATGAAAGGAAATGCTTCCTTAGGCAGACAGATGTTACTTTTAGTTAATAACAGTTGAACTGTGGCTTTTAATTTACACATTTTAAATGTGACAAAGGATGGATCTTGCAGTTCAAAACATGATTGAGCCAAGAAGTTAAATAAAATTATTCTGATTCTAGTAAACTGTGATGGTATTGATGCAGCTTTAACTGTAACTTAATATATGGCAATTTCCTAAGGTGCAAAGCAGAGATAATATATAAGTCAAGTTAAGATGCAAATTCTACTTTTCACAATTTGCATTTCATAATTGGAGTGGAGAAATTAATGAGAGTGTTCCCAATCCACAGTTAGAAATTGTGCTTATTACCCAAATCTCTCTGCGGGCTGCATATGAATGACACCATTAGCCATGTGGAATATGCATTCAACAGAGAGGCTTAAGTGTAGGGCCTCTCAGCCTGAATCCTGTAAATAATTGGATGTTTCTACAATATCTTCACTTTAAAAGTATTTGAACCTATTTGAGAGTAGACAGTACCTACTGAGGATCGCAAATTTTTTGATATAATGTTAAAAATTAAGCACGGTCTGTAGTCACAGAGTACACTGGAACAGAGCTGGAGCCTCTGTAACTAAAAAAAAGTAAATCAGGAAAAAACCTGCCTTTCTAGTGCAACTTACAACTTTTACTTTGCTTCCATGAGGGAAAAATTCCATCTTTCTGCTTTGGTTTAACAAAATTGGTTTTATTTAATGAGTTAAGAAAAGCAAAAGCCTTCCTTTTTTTTCTGTCCGTCATTTTTTACTAATAAAGGATCTAGTTTTATGGTCCTTATTCACACATGGATTTCCTAGGAGGAAGGCTTTCCTGGATAATTTCTATAAGTTACTCTATGTATTTCAAAGTATAATCCATTCCAGCTGCTCAGTAGTGTTCCTAATTTCTCTACTATTTAATAATATACATATACACACATATACATACAATTGGCAGAAGTGGTTTGGGGGAAGGCATCTCAAATACAGGAAAAACATTATTATGGATGCAAATGTGCTGGATTCTTCTGAGATGAAGACTAGAGAAAACCAAAAGATGTTATTATACAGGAATTGTTTCATAATTTTGAGAAGCAATGTTAGGAAGTACTTTTAGTTCAATTGACTGAAGAATAACAGGTGTTATTTGCTTTTATACATAAATGCTGCTTTTTCAGAGAGCTCAAAGGGTTCAGCATATTTTTGGGGTTATCAGCAGCATCCAAGAAAATAAAAAAACCCCATACCCAGACTGGTGACTGCGTATTTGGAAATCCCAGGAGTTGCCAGGGAGTGTTTTGTGCCGCCTGCATTGCCACCAATTGCTCCATCAGAGGAGGCCAAACAGAGAATGTAATTTTTACTTTAAACACGATTGTTACAGTCCTCACAACTCGGTGTTTGTTCTTGACTTCAGGGCCTGATTAAAGTTAGTCATGTGTGTAATTGTGGGTAGAAGGGGCTGCTGCATAGTTTTTGCTTGTTAATGATAAATGTGATTTTTTTTTTCAGTTTTCATACTCTCTTTCTGTACCTTCAAAAGGTTTTTAGAGTCTTCATCCCAGTACTGTAATAAGCTGGACTTGTCTTTCTTTTGATAACCTTCCACCCCCTTAAAAGTGCTCAGAGCCTGTGGTGAGCCAGGAGCTCCCTGGGGATCCTCTCTCTGCATTTGTTTAATTTACTACTTGCGGTTCACATTTTTAAAATGCTAATGCAACATTTATTTAAAGTGTGGTTTGCCACCACCAATGACTCAGGTAGGAGAAACCATAAATTTGTATCAGAACTGGGCATTCTCAGAGGGTTACACACAGACATGGGTTTTTTTTCTGTCTCACACAACAACTAATTCTTCTTATAAAAAAGTTTAAGCAGGGAAAAATTGGATCCCACTGAAAATGATACCATAACTTTAAATGCTGCAGAGGGGATATATAGATTGCCCCACAGTTACCTCCCTTTTAAAGAAGGACATATTTAAGAGTTCATGTTGACATGTCACTTTTTTTTCATTAACTGTATCTATTTAATACAATAGGAGAGAACTTGGTGTGACAAACACTGTAGTCACTGGTGTATCAGTGAGTCAGTGCACTGTCTGTGTACAGAGGCGATAAACTCATTCCTGCCATAATAAATTTATGGAATGCAGTGTTTAGAAAGTTTTTGATGGTTAACTCATTCAGACTGAAATGTAGGCAAGTTAAAAAATCTCTTAGAAGAGACTCTAATGTGAGTATCAAAAAAAAAAAATTAAATACTCAATTAAGGCATTCTGCTTCATGCTTGCTCAGCATTTTCTTATACTTTGGGTTGGCTTCTTTCTTTCCTTCCTTCCTTCCTTCCTTCCTTCCTTCCTTCCTTCTTTCCTCCCTCCCTCTCTCCCTCCCCCCCTTCCTCCTTTCCTTTTGATTATAATATTACAGAAATAGTACAAAAAATGAAATATTTGCAAAAAAGTGGTTGCAAAAAAAATTCTGGAGTCATTCTATATTCAGCTGAAATGACTAAGGCAGAAATAAATACAGCAAAGTGCAGTTGTTTTAGTTGTTTTTCTCTTGGTGGCTCTCTGTGCAGTGTGTGTTAGTTTTAACTGAGCAGCAGATAACTAGGCTTTCGCCATCCATATGGGAAGGAGTGATTTATTTCCGTGGGAGGTGCAAGGAATTTTTATCCACAGACACCATTTCTCTTGACTCTCCGGGGAAAGGTGGGAAAATATGAAGACTGAAAGCCCTAGGCAGGAACAAATTAACATTATCTGCTGACCTCCAAGGCTGCAATTTCTCCTGAGGAAAGTCTCAGCTCTCTAGTTTGTAGCACATCTCACTGATTTTTGTCACTGGTAATAGCCCAATAATTGACTGCTGATGGAGAAGTTATTACTCTGTGAGACTGACAGGGCTGTACCCTCTGTTTTCTCAGGGCATGTTCTTTAGAGCAGGGTTTTATTGCTGTGACAAATATGGTGAGATATGTGTCTCCGATGATTCATCTATAATGTATTTCAGTGAGACTGGTGGCTGTGAGATTACGAGAGGATAGCTTAAAAAATGGAAAGTCTGCCTTCTTCCATTACCTTTCTGCTAAACTTCTGGTGTTCTTCCCTGGCCTTTCTAACAAATGTTTTAAACTGGAGTGATGTTTGACCTGTACTTTGTATTTTAAGCTTCTCTTAGGTAGATCGAGGGTTGGTATAGTTTAATTTATCACATCGAACATCAGTTTTGTGATCCTGGCTGGGGTGTCTTGATGTGGAGGCCAAAGAATTTCTCCTCAGGAGTAAATTACAGTAAGAAGAAGGAAAGATGTGTGTGGTTGAGCTAAGCAGCAGTGCTGGAACAGTTGTTGGCTTTTGAAGTAGACCATGCTACAGTATTTTCAGTCTTTTAGGGGGAAGTTGAGAAAAGGAGATTGCGTTAAAAATAACAAAGAAGGCAATATTTGAAATTCCATGTGCATCCCTGTGATTAGCGTATAGGATAGGAGCCAAACATGCACTCTCTGTACTCACACTTCTTTAAAGTGCTCTTGATGGTGTCAATTAAACCTCCATTTCCTAAACCATCTTTTCAGATGGAATTATTTTCACATTATGTTTAATAGGGAGAAGCAAGTAATGTAGATACTTGAGATTTTCATTATGCTGTTGGCAGGAGATTAAGATTAGGCTGACGGGAAGCCTAAGTAGCCGTACTTGCCAGCTCAGCCCTGATGTCAAAGATAGCATGGAAGAGAATGAGATGAAAGCTTGGCTATATTAATGAGATAAACTGCCCTAAATACCTGTTTTTATTGTTCTTTAGACTGATCATGAAATATGTCTTTGCTGGATTAAATTTGAGTATTCCATGTAGCATAACTGTCTGTGGGGAACAGTAATCCTTTAAATTATAACAGACCCCAGGAAATGAGCTGGAGAAAATCCCATACACAAAAATACACTGAAACTCAGGATATGGGAAAAGATTTCACAAGCTCCTGCAAATCCTCCTGCTCCATTGAGGTGATTGCTCAGTTCAGTGCACTTTTCAAAATTCAGATTCACTGCACGAATCTTTTTATTTTTATTTGTATTTGTCCACTTTTGTCACTTAACTTTTTACCAATGAATCATCCTTTTTTTTCATCCAAAATGTCCCACCTGAGCAAAGCAGGGCTAAAAAGCTACCATTTCGATTTGGCAAGACTTTTCAATTTCTTTGTGCTAAAATAAGCGCTTAATCTTTTGCTTAAAAACCACAGAACTAAGTGCATAGAACTTATTTTTCCAATGGAGACATAAGTCATCGAACAGTGAAGGCTGTGTCTAGATTTTCTGTTTTTCTTCATCTGCTTAATTTCAGCTGATGACTGTGGAGACCAACATCCAGCCAATGAGAAATGTTGCATCAGACTTAGTTGTCCTTCTAGATCTCCTGTATGAGATGCACAAGGATCCTGTTGAAATGGAATGAAATACAGATATCAGGACATTTCCTTTTCCAGAATTCTTGAAATCTGTGGCAAAACCAGAGGAAAAGGGGAATGACTCCCAAGTAAGCAGGCTTGTACTGCTGATTTTGTTTTAATCCTGTTTCTGCCTCATGAAGTAAGTTGATCTCTCAAAATGACTTGGAGAAGGAGGAAGAAAAGGTCCAGAGCACAGAAAAGGGTGAGAGGTGACACTGGACATGTTTCTGAGCGAAAAAAGGAGAGAGACCATGGTGAGAGGCACTGACTGTGCATTTGTTTTCCTATTTACCACTTCTCTATATTTCCCGCCAAAGCAGTAAATCAAGCACTTGAAGCCCATGACAATGAATTTCCAGTAGTATTTAGATCTATTCCCAAGTCTGGTCTGAATGGATAAATATTCATAAATTTACATGCTGTGACTAATACATACAGAATGAGCAAATGCACTTTCATGGTCAGTTGAAGGGACTCATCTGTTTCTGTCAACTTGTGTGAGAATTCACCGTGACATTAATTAGGATCCTTTTTGATGGGTTCTACCATCTGTGGGAGGGCACATAGCACATACTTATGCATCAGTTCAGAAACTCGTACAATAAGAGAAAGAGTTGCACAAATCATGTCTCTCTTAAATTAATTTAACTACCATTCAATCTGCTTGAGCATAGATAAAAACGAGCTTATTAGAAGCTGCAGGAGGTACAGAATTAGATTAGTATGATCCTTGTTTAAATTCAGTATTGCTGACACACTTCCTTGATTACTTAATAACACTTAAAATAATTCCTTACTTTATTCATCTGTCAAACCATTCATAACAATTTTCATGACGCTGTTGCATCACTCAAGCTTGTACATACAACCGGTAATTTTAAAATTAATTACATGCTTGTATTTTCTTCAGATTGTTTACTGCATGTCAACTCATATAAGTGGACTTGGTATAAAACCAAAAGACAATGGTCAGTATGAAAAAACAATCAGCAACAGAGTCAATACTAAATAGCAGAAGTGAAATCAAATTAAATTCTCTTTTCAAAATTATGTTAATCAAGGTACTAAGGTGAATTAAAATCTAAGAGTAGTCAATCTAACCATTGACATAACTTTTTCATCTTCTACGTTTAGAATGAACACAGTAACAAGGACTAAAACTGATGAACAGGGACAAATGTGGGTGTAAACACTACTGTTTGAGGAGGGTATGTTTCATTCTAGGTTTTGTTCTAGAAAGAGATGAGATTTCTCATGTACTTTTTTAAAAGCTGTTAATTATTAAAGAGTACGGAAATAAATATTTTATATACCATTTATGTAGAAACCAGAAAGAGAATTTGACATCAAAGTAAGAGACCTGTCTGCTAAATTAAAAAATGGTACCTCTGTCCTTGGTTTATCTAGAAAAGATAGAGTAAAGAAAGTATTTAACATGAGAAGATAATGTGTTTAAAAAGCTGCTAATTGTAGAAAGATGTTGAAAGAAATTTGGTTTATGAAACTCTCACTGAATTGTGAGAGTTTGGAAGCAGGTGATTCTTTTCCCCAGTATTGAGGAGTTATCCACATACTATTTAAAATTACCAGCTTCTGAATTACTATTTGGTCACAGGTATAAAACTCTTACTAACACCTAGTTCACATGGTGATCTTTCCCACCCCAGATTTCTAAGAAACACTACAGAATATTTTCATAGGGGTTATTTTTTAGTCAGAGAGGAAAATGGTACATTATTCATCAATTCAATGTTCCTCCACAACTCTCTAAACCCTGAACTTGCACGAGTGTAAAACTGAAGTAACGTGAAGATAAATCATGTCATTTAGTTTCTGGTGGTGATGTGAACCATCCAGAGTGTTATTGCTTTAGCCTCTCTGGAGTTGCTCCCTGGATAACTATTAAACTACCTGAACAAAATTCTATTGTTAATAAACAATCCTGAAAAATTATGTGTTTTATACTGAAAATCCTCAGTCCTTTAGGCTAAAATACACCATTAAATAAGAAAACATTTCTACAATAGTAAATCTACTGGATTTGGTGTTTGTCACAGATACAGAATTATTTATCTATTCAGGTGCTATACAACTGTTAAACTATTCTGAAACACCAGGTTAAGAAAGAATATCTTGGTATACATACTCTCCTTTAGTTGTATATCTGTGTAGCTACAGTATTGACTAAAGATAGTAAATGAAACAAAAATCAGATATACCCAGTTGTATTGACGAAATTCAAAGTCATAGTGTCTGAGCAACTATTTCAGTTCAAGTAAAAACAGGTTTGAAGATGCAAACAGAAGATGTCCAAATAAAAATAAAATATTGTGAGGATATGATGAGTTACCCATTGACTCTAAATGTTTCAGGATATTTTGTGAACTCCGAAGTTTTAAAAACAGACAAAACCGTTAACTTTATATCCATGTTATTCAGAGCAATCCCAGAGCTAATATAAGCAAAATGTCCAAACCAGTATCCTCCAGCCAGTGATAATGGTGGGGGAGAGAAGCAAGGGGAGAAGATATATCTAAAAATATATCAAGTTTGTCCAACTTCCCCTTGGTGCAGTTGTTGTCATTCCAAAATCTGGGAGCAGCAGGGGTTGTCTGGGCCAATGAGTCCTGTTTGTGGCCAGGTGGTGGCTGACCAGGCTGAATTAAATTAATACTAAATTAAGTATTACCTAACAAAGGTAACACTTAAAACAGCGGGAGGCTTAGAAAAATTATGTCAGGGCACTGCAATAAATGGGGATGAGGTTGTAAGATCTGGAGGGTTTGTGATGAGGTGGAATTGAGTGTTAGAGGGATATAGTGTTGCCCAAATGAGCCTTTACTCGCTCTTTTGTGTAAGAAAGACATCTGGTCTTCTCTTTGTCTTCCTACATTCTCCTCTACAGTGTAAGACTTGAAAGGTGTAGAACTATTGCCTTCTGCATGCCTGATATACATCTACACCTTTTCTGCTCCAGATAATACCCAATCAACTGTCACATCTGAGGAGAGGAGGAGGAATGCTTGCTAGGCTGTTTATTCAGGATGACTTGGTGCAGGATGTTGCCAGAGACCACAATCCTCAGCTTACATTTTCTCTAATGAAATTATTTGCAAGGTTGAGATGTTTCGTTGTGCTGTTCTAACCTTTTCTTAGGCTAGATTTCAGAAAAAAAAAGAAAGTCTGTGTTTCATGTTACCCTAAGATATTGTTAGCCAGACACTCCTCTTTTTCATGGTTCCTTGCATACCACACCCAGCTCTTCACTGACTCCTCTGACTTGACATTTTCTCCTTTGCTAAAAATATACAACATATTTCTTTATTATTTCTAACCTTTTCTGTTTCTGAGGTCCCTTTGCAAACCCAGCTCTTATGTAGATAGGTCACACTGAATATGATGATACATGTTATTTTCAGACACCATTTCAGTTTCATGATACATCAACAAAAATACATCTTCCTATCCAAAAGAGAAATATGCAAGTGAAAGAAAAAGCTGATTTGAGGGAGATTTGTATTAGTAAAATTCATAATCAAGATTACAGATGGTAAACAGGCTTGAATGTTGCTGGCCAGGTAAGTTTGCATATCCTGTGCAAGCCTTTCAAATTGCTTGAACCATCTTGAATCTAAGCTGACTGTTCATATTTCCATTTCACATCCTCACTTTTTTACTAGGCATTCCTATCTTCAGTAATATTTAAGCACAGTACTTACTTTTAAGCATTCACCTGGTATTTCTCTAAACACCATTACCTGAGCATTAGAAAGTTGAGTCTCAACTAGTGCTTCCAAACCATTAACCTTAAAATTTCTGTCACACTTGAAACTGCTGTCCTTAGTAAGGCACCAGCATTCTAGATGTAATTGAGTTCCCTGCTTTTACATATATTTCTTGGCTGAGTCATGTTAACAAGGCCTTTTCATCTTGAAAACTTTCCAGTTGTTGGACTTAGCCAATTTGACATGGAATTTGGAAAATGAGTCGGGGTAGAGCCTGATGCTGCCTGCATAAAGGTGCACCTGTGTGGAGGTTAACTTGCTGTCACCTGACATCTCCAAATATTATTCCTCTATTGTGTGTTCTTACAAAGGTAGATTGTCTCATGTAACACAGTCTCCACTGTCTCCCAGAGCAGAATGTGACTGACTTAATACATATGAAGAAAAGAGGAAGAAAAGAGAAATCAAATAGTTTTTCTGAACAATGTCACTTAAATGTTTAGCTGATGGAAACAGAAATATAAGATCCACAGCTGCAAGTTTTTTGTCTTGAGGCAGCTCATAGCCTTAGCAGTAGCATCCTGGAATAGCTTTTAGAATCCAATCTATCATGTTTATGGTGTCTTAATTCAGGTAATTGCCTCACCCCAGGTTTAGGTCTGGCCCAAGATAAGGTAGATCCCGTCTGACATGAGGGTTCTGCAGGACACACCTAAGTGGGCTCTTGGTAGACCAAGCTCATCTGGAGATTTCAATAATTTCTTTTCTTTTTTTTCCCCCCAAATTTTTTCAACATTTTTTCAATAATTTTCAGTAATTGAATAATTAATTTACAGGTCATTGACTTAGATGTGTCAAAACACAATTGAACTGCATTAATCCAAGTGAATATTTGAGATTATTTGTAAGCTTCTGTGACAAGAACTGTAGTTTTGATAGCCTGATACTCTTCATACTTAAGACTATGTAGAGTAGAAGAAATTAATGAAGGTCAGGAGAGTGACAGAACATAAGCAGGGTCCTCAGTCTTTTATAAGTTCTTACAGACATTATTAACATGTTAATTCTGCATTTGGGTTATCATGGATCTATTAACACAGAATAATTTGCAGGTCTTAGAGAAGAAGGTGGATTGTTGTTTTTTGTGTTGTACCAGTGGGTGTTATTCCCAAAGACAGTTTTGCACCAAGCAAAATAAATTTTAAGTTAGCCAAGGAAGGAATCTGTGCTGCAGGACAGGATATTACTGGGATATAATTGACAAATTAATGTTTTATTATAAATGTGCAAGCAAGAAACCTTCCTGGACTTCTGTCTTTTTATTCTCAGCAACAGGAAAATTTTAATTTATACTCTTTCACTCTCCTTCCATATTTTACCTTGTTTTCAATACAGTGCCACATTTATTTTCTCACTTTTCTTCATCTTTCAGCAAAATGAATTTTCCTTCCAGTAACTAAGCTGTCAGAGAAATTGTGATAAAATTTATATTAACTTGAAAGGGAACCAAAGGAGCAATCCACATTAAAACTATACAATAGCAGTTCCATATTCCATCTGTATACAAAGCTTACAGGATAATTCCGTAACAATGCCAACTCTGAAGCTCCTGTTTTTTATTTTAACACTCTTTGATTTCACAAGAATATTGCTCTAGATACCGTTGTACACAAATTAAATGAAGTGGTGCAGGGCTTCAGCACCAAGCAAGTATTCAAGGAAAAAAAATTTAATATGTTGACAATAAATACCTGTTTAATTGGGTAAATAGGACAACTTCCTCACTGAATGATGATTGACACATGATAAAGCTCTCTAGTGTTTAATTATAAATGAACTGACATCACAAGGATGGTGCAGATGTGTGAGAAGGTCTTAAGCAGCAGCTTCAATTTTATTAAAAAGCACTTCAGAAGAAAACCTAATTAGACATAAGCAGTGCATGGATATAGACAGGACACAGAAAATTCTTGGTCTATTTAGAGACTGGAATGAATAAACTGTCAGGAGTTTGGAGGTACAGAGACCAATGGTTTCCTCCTGCTTTCCTAAAGTTAAAGTTGTGTCTCACAGTGGCTGGACTTGACCATTTGTCTACCCACACCAGTTTCTATCATACCTTCCAATCCAGAGAGACACCTGTCGGTGTTCCACCACACCAATCTCTGCCTACGGGGACATTCCCAAAGTCACAAGTTGTGGCACAATTTGAACAGTATCCACCTTTGAGCATTGTCATGTTTTCTGGTGCTGCGAGGAGACCAGAAAACTTAGTCCAGCCTCCTTTTTCCCAGCAAAATTCCTTCTTGCTCCTGCCTATTTCAGGCAGGTGGCTGTCCTATTTAAACTATAGACTGTCCTGTGAAGTGCTTTGGTCTCAGGGGGCAGGTGGCTGAGCTTTCTCTGGTTGAAGGAGACAAAGGAATGAAGAGGGAGCTGAGCTATGGCTTATTTTCTTCCTGCTTATCAGTTCAACTCATGATCAGATGATTTAAGGAGTCAGTGGAAACTTTAGGCTGAGAAAGTTAAGGCTGTTCATCCTGGAGACCTCACAGCACCTTCCAGTGTCTGAAGGGGCTACAAGGAAACTGGGGGGGAAACTGTAGTGACAGGACAAGGGGGAATGGCTTCAAACTGATGGAGAGGAGGTTTAGATGGGGTATTAGGAGGAAATTCCTCCCTGTGAGGGTGGTCAGGCTCTGGCACAGGTTGTCCAGAGAAGCTGTGGCTGCCCCTAGATCCCTGGAAGTGTCCAAGGCCAGGTTGGATGGGGCTTGGAGCAACCTGGTCTAGTGGAAGGTCTCCCTCCTCATGGCAGGGGGTGGGACTGGATGAGCTTTAAGGTCCTTCCCACCCATTCTGGGATCCTATGATTCTGTGAACTCTAGGGAAATAATCCACTTCATCTGTGTCTTTTACTTAGGCCATTCAATCCCTCAATCTCCAACTGAAAAAAAAAAGTCTGTCAGAATCATTTTTAATTCTGAGTTGCATTTACTTTTAACTGCAAAGCCATCACTGGAATATTTACACACTTTCTTTTTTGGCTCATAACCTATTAATTAACAGCCCACTCTTTGAAATAGACACTTTTTTCCTTGCTTTTCTATTTTAATGCTTATCTCTTCTTCCTCATACCTTCAGCCTCCTGAGTTCATCCACTGCTTTTCCCTGAAGCTAATGCAAAAATTTAAAATTCAAATAGCTGACAGAAGTAGATTGCTGTTCAAACAAGGCATCTAAATGTTCTCAAACACCTTGATGAGTTGTGCTTTCAGAGGGCATGAGATCAGTGAGATCTATCATGTGTTTTTATTTATAGTCTCTTTCCTATCAATGGAGTTGTCTTCTACATAATCTCCAAAGCCCAGTCTGACAATTGCTGTAGTGTTTCGGCTACTTTATGCACTTACCTCTGAAATACAGGGAATAGAGTAATAAATACTGCATATGTGACATGTGGTCTCTAGACTTACTAATCAACACAGAAGGTTAACTGTTTGCAGTTTACAATTCTCTCTTTGCATTTAGAAAACACAAATAGTTTCTCAGAAAAGCACTAAAGATATCTATATTGTGCCATGTATTCAAGTATGCTATACAACTATTCATGATATTAAATGATGGAAAGCTATTTTACAGATGCCTTTATAGCCCTAACTAGAGAGTGACTGAAAATTTCTTATGTATCCATTTGCTGTTTTAGTACTGAAAAAATCACATACAGCTCATTATCTGAATAAAATACATACTTAACAGAGTTCCAAGCAAGAGCATGAGCCTGTAGAAGGGGGATCACTTGGACTAAGGGAAAATTCTTTTTAACAGTCACTTATCAATATAGTGTGATTAAATGGATGAGTATGGATAGTTACTGAGTCTAAATGTTTTTTGATGTATGGATGCAGCCTCCTCACTCAGTCTCATCAATTGTAAAAATCATTTGGAGGAGGATCCGCTTTTACCCTTTGAATGATTTGTTTATACCCTCATCAGTCAGGTGCACACTGAGCTACTGCAGTGGGCTCACCTGCTCCAATCCTTCCATAGGGCCTCCAATTTCCTGTTTTTTAATCACACACTGTCATTGTGTGTCTACCTTTCTGAGAGTTTAGTCAGAAAAAAGGTGAGCCTAAAAACACTAATTCTGTCAGAGTGAGTCCTCTGTTATTTCAGAAGGCAGCTCTTATGTTGGGCAGTGCCACAACTACTGGAGCAAGCTGCTAGATTTTTACTTTTGTGGGTCAAAATTGAAATTTCTTACTATACCTTTCACAGGACTTACTTTGACAGGTGATTTTTTTCCTATGTAGAAAACCATCCGACCAAAATCACAAGATGGCAGTTCTTAGATAACCTTCAGGGGTTTGGTAAAGATCTTTCGTGGTTCTGAGTCACAGAATCACAGAATATCTTGAGTTGGAAGGGACCCATGGGGATCATCGAGTCCAACCCCTGGCCCTGCACAGACCACCCCAACAACCCCACGCTGTCCTTCAGAATGTTGTCTAAATATCACCCATGGTGCTCTAACCACTTCCCTGGGCAAAATCTAGGCAAAATTTTGTCTGTATTTCTTTTGCATAGCATGGAGTTTTTTGCTTGAGAAACAAAAATTCATTTGGTTTGCCAGTGCAAAAGAATAATGATGGAAAATAGAATTACTGATCTCTCTTCCTGTGGTCACAGGAGCCATTAGAACTTTCATCAGAAGATAACTTCATAAAGAGGCAGTCTGCAAAAGCTTAAAGTCAACCCAAAAGGCAGTGACAACAACATAATTTCGTCCTGATTTGGAGTTTAGCGTGGGACATCCATTGAGGTAGATGGAAACAACAGAAGATAGGAATCCACTGCATCGTGTGACTTTCTGAAAAACTCTCAGCATCCAGGGATAGTGTGATACAAGAACAGTAGGTCTTAGGAGACTCCACTGCTGAGAAACTTCACCTTTTCAGAACCACTCTTGATTTGGAAGGGAATGTGTCTCCTTTCCAAGGGAATAGTTTTTATGGCACAGTGTTAAAACACAGGCCGCGTTTTTGGTGTGATTGGGAACAGTTTTAGTGACATCCAGAACAGGATGCTGTAATGTGATATGTTGAGCTAGGTTGTGTTGAAGAAGTCAGCACTCCTGTGATGCCCTACTGAATCCACCAGTTTGAACTAAATTGGGCATAAATATTTGCATTGCTGCTTTAGGTTAGTGAAAGCATAATAATACAACAATAAATGCTCAAAAATACTGAAGACAGGCAAACAATACTTGAAGTGCAGCTGTGAGGAAGTACTCATTTGAGTTCTTAAATAAGGATTATTTCTGAATTTGTACTTGCTAGCAATCCACTATAGTTCCCATTAAAAAAGCATTGTGACCAATCTATTGTTTTTAGAGGTGTTAGATGAGGATCTTAATGAATTAAAAGTGTACCACATTTTTCTGTGGAGAAAAAGCTTTCATCTTCGTTCCTTCAGGTCCCAGTGCCTTCCTGGGGAGAATGGTCACCTGCTGAATTGACCAAAATAAAGTGCTGAAAATTGCTTAATAGGAGGAAAAGCAATTTATCAGTAATCTGCTTCAGGCTTGCCAGAGGTGATTTCTCAGTTTGAACTGTGGCTGCTGGAGCTCAGAGTTGATGGCAAATGAAAATGGGCAGGTGGAATTACTCAACATAAAACCTGCTTGCCAGGAGCTGCCTTCCTAGGAGGGAGGATTTTGGAAAGAAAAAGCACTGTTTAGTCATGTATCTCCCCTGTGCTATCAGTGGAAGGAAGATGTGTAATCATCCATGACTGGCAAGTTTAAAAAACCCTCTTCCTTCACCTTCCTTACAAAGTGTCAGAATAGGAAGTTTGAATTTCAGCAGAGTGAATATAATGAGGTCAGGGCAGCTGCAGAGCACTAATCATTCTTCAGAAAAAGGCCACTCTGTACTCTCAGTGTGAGACATTTCCCGTTCTCAGACGTGCATTTTATCCCCTTTTTCTCTGGCCTTTGCAAGGGGATGGCTTAGTCACTCTGGAATTAACAGTTCCTGTATTCTAGGCTTTGCTATAAGCTTGATTACACAGGCAAATTATTGCAAAATAAGCTGGTTAATAAGTGAATTTAAAGAGAAGTGGTATTACACAAGTCCCTGAGTTACACTCTTACTCCACAATTACCCCTTTTTGTGCTCCAGGTCTCCCCAGCTCCAGAGGAGACAAACTCAGACCCTGAGGATGCTCTTAGAGCACAAGAGTCTCCACCTGAGGAATTGTTCTTCTGTTGCTCTTCCTGGGTGTTTCAAAAATAGAAAAGGCTGATTCAAAGACCTTTGAAAAACATTTTTTTAATCCAATAAGCTTGCTGATAGTGTTAATTTCTGGGAGGTAGTTCAGCCTGACCAGCTTTAAAAAAAAAACTTCTCTAGAGCTGAGAAACTTGAGCATTTTTCTTGTTTGGAGCCAAAGCAATCTAATTTAAACTTTACTTTATTCCAGGGCCTGGGTAACATTAGTAAAGTTATCTGTTTGCTGCGTAAACTGGTACTATATTTGGCATTCACCTATCTGATCTGTATTTTTTAATATTTCTGCAGTTTAAGCCACAGGATTGCAGCACCAGCTAAAAGGAAGTAACGTTATAGGGCGGGGTTTGTGGTGCTGATCAACCTGTACACAGCACAGCTGGAGAAACAATGAGAAAAGTATTTAAATTATTATGGAAAACATGAAGAGCTCTTATGAGAACTACAGGTTTCTGAAGCACAAGAAACTGTACCATATGTGAGGCTGGCAGAGAGAGGCTTTTGGGGTGAATATAGTCCTTGGAGGAACTAGTCCTGACAGTTTATCAAAGGCACAAAGCAAGACAAACTGGGAAAAGTAAATAGAGTGACAGAGCCGCCTTTGTCAGGACAGGTTTGGGATACAATGGCTCATGTAGTTGTTGCTTCCTGACGTGGTGATCCTGCCCCATCCCTGCCAGCCAAGAGCTTTTAGTGTGCCTGATTGCCCCCCTTTCATCTTCCTGCTCCTCTCTTCAGTTGGGGGACATGAAACAGCAGAGTTTGACCCAGAGCCGACACTGTCGCGCTGAAAGGTTTTTCATAAATTGCTCATTTTCCATGTATTTGTTTCACTGAGATGCCAGAATTCTGGTGGGGATCAGTAAAGCATGAGCTTTGTCAGCTCCTTAAGACGGGATTTTTAACCGTGTTTAATTCCTATGGATGCAGTGAGATGTTTTCTGGGATGCTTGTATGTGCCTTGGCTTGCAAACTCCTGGGGGAACGATTTGCTGTTTTCAGTCAGCATTTAAGAAAAGAAATAAACCTCTAACATCTGCAGCACCATAAACATCTTGAACAGAAAATTGTGGTGCCAAGTATCACTGTAGGTTTTCTTCACTCGTGTAGGCCTCATCTTGGACAGAAATAGCTATAAAGTCTTACATGCTCTGAGAAATGTGCTTGTGGTTCTTTTCAGCCACTACACACACATTCTGTAGTGATATCCATTCTTAGATATATTCTATTTTCAATGTAGAGAAAGTCTTAAGGCAGACGAGAGCAAATTTAGAGGGGGGAAAATCAGCATACATTATATATTATCTAGAGATCATCTGGAACATCTTTGCTCTCTCCAATAGGAGTTAAATTTTCTTCCAAAGTAATTCTGCTCAGGCCATAAAAGAATTCTTTCAGGCCATAAAAACCTTGAAAAGCTGCTTGTTCCTATTCTGCCTGCAGGCAAATTACAGAACTTGCTGCTCTGAGGGGAAAGAGAACCTAACACTTTTATACTTCCATGGCTTTGGTAGAGCACGCTTTGTATGAGAGGAGTGCAGGGAGTGAAGGATAAAAGCAGGAGGTGCATTTCCATCTTTTCTTCTTGTACATTTTAGAATTGAAGGCAAAAATTTAACGTAATGAGGGTCTAAGGACAGTAAGAAAATAAAACTTTTTTTTTATTTACAGGTACAAACTGCAAGAGGGCCACTGAAGTTGTGGCTCATGCCAAACTGCTTTGATTGAAGGGCAGGGAATGCAAGCACCCAAAACATGTAATATGTGTCCTCCATGTGGAAAGGTGCTTTGTTTTAGCATTTTTTGATCTGTTGGTTTGAATATTAACAGCTAAGTATAATCAGAAAGTCAGATTTGCAGATGCAGTGAATTGACTATAACTATATATATATATATATATATATGTATGTATATATAATTGTAGCAAGGACCAACTAAGCAGTACCAACCGTAGAACAGAGCGAGTGATGCTGCACAGCCCTGTTCCTGTTTGCTGAGGGTGCAGGGGACGTTGGGAGCTGCCTGCTGTTCGTTGGGCTCTCTGAAGTGCAGTAGTGAGCTGTAAAACCGATCCAATGAAAGCCCTTAAGGTCTAGTGGGCAATCGCCGAAACAAAAGGTACAGTTTTCTTTCAGCACAACCAACACAACATTTCTTTGATTAAACAGCTGAAAGTATGGGTAAATAAAGGAAGGAGATCATCACTTGCTCTTACTTTGGGAGCAATTAATAGTCCTTTGATAACAGACTATTTCCTTTTTTCCAGCTTTTGCATTGCCCTTCCTTTCCTTTTGCTAGTTAAGCACTCTCAATAGACTTTCATCTGAAATTGCGGGCAGTAGAAATCCTGATGGTTTTTATCTCTTCTAGGTGATTAATTTTGTTTTGTTTACTTTCTTTTTTGGTTATTGTTTTTGGGTTTTTTTCGTCTGGGAGACAAAACCTGCCTTTCTAAAAAGAAAAATATAAAAAGGTTTTTTCACATTATTTTTTACTTTCCTCTGTAACTAACACAATTAGGCTAAAATGTCTAGTATATCCTGGATCGAAAATTCAGTACTTTCATTTAGTTCCATCAAATATTTATTTTTACTTACTCTGACTCTTAGAAAGTTCCATTGTATCTCATTGAATTAAGGAAAGAGCAAGTGGGTGTGAATGAAGAGAAAATTATAACTGGACGCATTTCTGAAACTGGGAATTATTCTGGAAAGTATATTTTTTCTTTCCTAATGAATGCTTTTTTAAATTTTTTTTAAATCATACGCAATGCCACACATCAAAGAATTTATCACTACAGGCACCATAAAATTAGATAAACTGTTGTTCTGCCTATTAGTGATGATGATACTACTTTAGCAACAAAGCTGATAGTTAGCAATCATGCATAATTAAATTTGTAAGTTTCACCCTGCAGCTGTGCATTTGTTTCCAGTCTTATCTTACTGTCATGTTTAGATACCCATTCAAGGACTTTTTTTCTTGAAAATGTGGGAAATTTTTTTTCAGCTTTTCAAATAATTCTAGAACTGACAGGTTTGTCCCTATCAAAAATTCATTTGCAGACAGTTTAAATTTACTTGTGTGATTTAGTCCTGGCATAAAGGGCTATTTTCCTCTCATGGTAACAGTGTAGAGTTATAAGCTTTTAATTTATTTATTTATTTCATTGTTTTCCTGACTTTTTTTTTTAATACAGATAGGTCTCAATCTGTAATTTCATGTAGGATATTTTTATAATTTGTAAGGTCTTTGAGTTGTATATGACCTCAAGAGGAAAACCATGGAGAAACCATACACTAAATCCTTTCCAGGTCTGTGTATATGTTTTAACAACATTAGAAGTGGTGGCTCAAAGCAGCTTGTTGATTGGTGTGAGGGAACTGCAAGTAAACAAAATTCTACAGAAGGAAATTAAACTGTCCTGTGTTCCTGCCAAAATACCGAAATTATTCACAGAAGACAAGCCATGGGGCTGCAATGGGGCATTTTGTAATCATGCTCCATTTCACTGGTCCTTTCCTTGGGAACATGTGAATTTCTGATTGTTTTTTTCCAATGCCTTTCAGCTGAGCTCCATGGGTAGAATATGCTTTCCCCACTCTTCTGCAGTTCTTTCCTTACCTGTGAAGTCATAGAAGCAATCTTATTTTTAAAATTAATGAAGATCCATGCTGAAATGACAAGTCTTTACACCCAACACTTGACAAGATCTGAAATCAGGGTGAGGATGCAGGTGATAATGCTTGATGAATTTAGCATCAACTGTGAGGTTTTAGATCTGGTGTACCCAGACCCAGGCTGACAGGTAATCCAGGTCTGGTTCAAAGTCTGGGATCAGATCTGGGGGGGTTCCCTACCCACAGTTTTTTTGTGGATGGTCTTTTGAAAAGGCCCTTGTGGATGGTTTCTCCTCCTTTGCTCTTTCATCTTTCTTTTTTTCCTATTTCTTTGGCTTTCTGTGTTTGTGGCAAAGATTTTTTAATGTTCCATGGATTTATTGCCATGGGATGACTAGTATTACAGTACTGCTGGGACCAGATCACCCACTTTGAGGGTAAGACAGAAGGTACCTCTCAATTCCCCCTGCGTGATGGGGCTTTGAGTCATGAGCTGACTCATCCTTCACCCCCTCAGAAACCCCAGACCTACAGCACAGGACAGACAGAATTCCTCATTTGTTTCCTGTATTTTATTTTTTTTTTCTTAATTACTTATCAGGCATTAAATTACTGGTCCCATAAAAATAATAATAATTATAAACAGATTTGTCTCTTCCTGTGGTGTGTGAACAAGGCCCCTGCTGCTACTGCCCTCACCTTATGACAGAGAGTAAAAACCAAAACCAACACTGAGTCTTTCTGTTTGGAGGGGTTAGACAGAGTGACTCCCACTCTGTCTCCTACACAAGCCCTTGCTGATAGCCTTTATCAAGTCATAAAAGCCTTTCCAAGCAGCTTGCTTTCCCCCCCCCTTTTTTCTTTTTTTCCTTTTTTTTATTTCTTCAGTCTTTGTGTGTGTGCGTGTGTGTGTGTGTGTTTGTGTTGGTTTTGCTGTTTCCTGGATTAAACCTTAGCCAGCAGCTTTTAACCAAAGCTCTGCTTCCGAAATGCCGTATTTCATCAACTCACTGCAGTGACACTGATTTTGTCTGGTGTTTTTAATATTTCTTCTGTGAAACAAGGCTCAATTCTTGTCTCTGCTCCTGACAGGTAACATCTGATACCCTTAGGGAATGATTCTCTTAATCAGGTAGAAGGAACATTTTTTTAAACCTGCTGCCACAAAAACTGGGTCTTTAAAAGGATTGAATACTTTGGGGAAATGCTGTTGCTGAAGGCATCTATTTAAATATGTGATGATATTGGGTTACTACTGGATATTATAAATAGCATTTGTTTCACTGTCCCAAGGTGTTATGGCAGCAGTGACTGGATTGCAGTTTTGGTGAGGAAAATTACTACTCTATGGGGGTTTTTTAAACAGTCAGTATAACTTGAAATAACTTGCAGAGATCAATGTTGGAGAATTAATTAATTGCAAATTTTTAAAACTTGAAACATTAGGAAAGAAATTGAAGAGTTTGGGTAAGGAATTGATTGTGTACATTGATAAGGATCTGGAGGTGCTATTTGAGTAATATTTCTGAATTTAGGCAAGCTTAGGTTGTGCTCCTATGACACTGTTTTGATGCTGTCCAGGAAAGACACAAGTTGTACAGATTCAGACTACTTTTAATGTTTCAAAGTTTTGTGATACAAGTATGGTACCCTGAGAAAAACATATCTTAGCAGACATACACCAAGAAGACAAGATATGTATTTACTCAGAGGTGTTCTTGTTCTTTATGGTGGTATCAGTAAGTTTTCCACAAATCTCCCTACGTGTTATATTAGCGCTTTTCCCTTAATCCCTATTTGGGTCATTCCTCAGAGCTGCATTCCACATTCGAAAGTTAAGAAGAACATGCTTTCCTACTCCATAAAACGGTAAAGTACACCCAAAATTTTGTGGGTTTTTTCATTTTTTGTATCAAAAGAAGACTGAGGAGGGAGACTAAAGGATAAAGCCTGTGTCCATTCGATTCATACTGTATGAAATTGTATGATGAGAACCATACAAAATCTGAAAAAGAGTGATTTTTTCCCCTTAATTTTCTCTTTCTATGCTATATTCCACACACTTCCCAAGGCATGCAGAGATCTGTTTTAGGTTGGGGAGGGGGGAATGGGGTAAGAAAAGCCAAGTGAAAAAGGATAAAATTTACATATCAGGAAATCAGTAGGACTTACTCCAATCTAAGGCTATCAGAAAAAGCAATAGCACTTGTACTAATCTGGTGGATTTGTTGGATAGACTTTCATTAATAGGTATCATAATGGGTATAATTAATAATTAATAGGGCTGCTGTAAATATTTAAATTACAGCATGCACCCAAACTACAAAATGCACTTATATACAAAATCAGCATAGTTGACCTCTAAATATTGCTTGCTTTTGTGAAAGTGAGGCTCTTGTTCAGTACTTCTTATTACATGTTTCAGTAGGCAAGAAATTTTTATTTCCTCTTCTCTTCATGCTGGGAAGTGACTCTTAATAGCTCCAGCTCTCCCACTTGTCAGGCATAATATCATGTCCATCAAATCAGGGAATGCATTTCTATGAATATGAGGAACCATATCAGCTGCTGTGGTTCTGGTTTTGTCATCATTGATACCTATTTTACTCATAGGTTTTATTAGTTTAAAACTCTTCAGAAGTAGATTATTTCTTAGTTTCATAATACAAACATTGTTTATGAGTGTGTAAGAATTTAAAAACAGCTTTGTACCTTCCTAACAATGCCTTTACATGTAAAGTATTAAGAAGTAGTGTAACACTGATGGTTCATGCCAGTATTTTATATTTTTATGTCAAAAGATGCATAGGATGGACCTTAGAAGGTGAAGTGCAGGTGTTAACAATATTTAGGTCAGTCTGCATTTGATTTTTTGAGTTGTCATGTTGGTAACATGGGACATTTTGACTTAAATATAAAAAAAGGCTTAAATGTCTGTTTTATTTCTACTTCCTCACTTGATCTGATGCTTTAACTTATATAAATCAGTGAGTGAGTGTGTTAATTGATGTCAATTAACATCAATTGATGTCAATTAACATCAGAATCCTCTGACCTGGATCTTCCAAATGAACTTTAAGAACACCTAGGACAATGAGGCAAGGAGATAGCACATTTTAGCTTAATTTCTGACACTTCCAGTACTATTCATGGCAAATGGAGTCATAATCCTCATGGCAGGGGGTTGGACTAAATAACCTCTAAAGATCCCTTCCAACCCAGCGGTTCTGTGATAAGTTCTTCACAACATTATACACCTGTACCCAATTAAGTTACTTTCATTGAGGCAGTAGATACAGCCATTCATTCCCTCTATTTTTCTGATGGACTATTTAATTTCTTTGGTCATCACCCTACAAAGCATAATTCATGTTTCATTTCTTCACTGTGTGAGTCCCTTGGAAAAGAAAGAGTTGATATCTGTAATTTAACTTCGCTTCCTAGTGGTATCTTTCCATCAGTGAAGCAGCTCGGGTGCACACTGAATTTTGGGGCAATGGACAGACTTTGCAGATTATCCCCACCTTTAATGTAAATGCAAAATGCAGCTTAAATTTTACCAGTTTTGTGAAAAGCGTGGTCAGTTGGTGAGTAAAGTTTGACAACAGAAATTTTTCTGGTTTGTCCTAAGAGTTGAAATACAATTAATCAAGTGACATTGTGTCTTATAAAGAATTATGATCTATAATCTTCATTGTCTCAAGGTGATGCCACTTACTTTCTGCAGATGTCTTTAAACATAATTGCAGCCCTCTGAGACCAAAATGTGTATTTCAGTATGAACAAAGACTGCCCATATCCAGTATAAAAATATTATTTAAGGAGAAATTGCCAGTGGTTTTTTTTCTTCTTTAATTTCAGTTACTCTTGTGCTTTAAATTTACATTTTTGTAATGTAAAAATATTTAACCATACTTTCTAGGGTCATTAAATTTGTATTTAGTAGTGGTACCTCTGGGATTGGAATGAGTGACAGCTCATAAAATTCAGAGTCATTGGAGACCTCTGTATGTGATTGACATGAAAAGCATTGAATTGTTTGATTTTTAAGAGTGTTTTTAGAGGCTCAAGGCATAAGGCTATGCATTTTTAAACTGGCTTCTCTATGTAAAATACCCATATATTCAGTTTGTTTCACATCAGAATCATCTGTAGCCTTTAAAATAACTGATGGGAAGGATAAAAGGGATACAGACTAGTGTATTTCCAGGGTAAAAAAAAAAAAAAAAAAAACAAAGGAAAGAAATTCCCTTATGAAAGGTGTTTTTTTCATTATTTTGAAGTGGATAATTGTTTCATTATCTGAATGCTATGATTTTTGTCGTTCTCTTGCTTGTTTTTTCCTATGAGCCATTAAAGCACAGAGAGACTCTGTTCACCTACAACCGTCTGTAAGATTCAGTGAGTCACTGGGTTAAATATGAGTTGTGTGGGTGTGACACATGCCTGGTGCTGCGTGGGGAGCCCTCACACCCCGAGCAATGGCACAATGTTGGTTTTTCAGCTGCAAGAAAGATGATGTTTGTATGGGGAGCTCTTGTGTGGGCCTGTGATACCACATATCCCTTCTCCATCTCTTCTACCAAAACATCAAGATGATTCTTTGTTTTCACTTAAAATATGTTTCCACTCTGTCCTCAGTTCCTTAAATATCACAGTGAACAATAAGTGTGATGGAAGATGTGCTGCTAAGACGATCTGTGTGGTGTAGAATTGTGGCCAGCTGCTTGAAAACAAACCCATGTTTTATAAAGGTTGTCACCCACTGAAATGTCAACAGAAGCAATTCTCACTGTAGAGTATTGTGACAGGGAGCTGAAACCTGGTTTCAGGTGTTCTACTGCCCTTCTGCTGTTTTGGTTAGTCTGGGTTCATGAGAGATGATAAGCATTTGGAAATAAAACCCGTGTGTTTTCTCACCCAGACATCTGAGATCTGTGCTGCAAGAGTCTGCAGAACTGGTTGTTCATTAAGTTGCTGTGAGAGTATCTCCCTTTATTTATGGGTAGACGTGGTGGCTTCAAAAATGCAGTGTTGATTTTAAAAACTGCTGTAATAGCAGTTGACTAAGTAGCAGACTGTATTAAGAGAGTGTGTCAATAGGGAAAATAATAACATTGTTAGGCATTTATATTTTACTCTTAAACATGTGGAGCTGAAATTTCTGGAGCAGGCCTGATGCATTTTGAACTAAGATTGTATTTGCCTCTCTTAGTTCATAAAATCCAACGCTGGTGCTTGGGAAGACTCTACAAAACCAAGGTAAACATCAGACTCTTTTTGTTTTCACTGTGCAGTGCCCTCCAAACACCCTGTCTACGTTCTTCAGTCTAAAGTGGTCTCCTGGGATACTGTTTTCTCTAACAATTTTCCTCAGACTCCAGTGGGACTCCTTGGTGTAGTAAGTGTTACACCTGGGAGTAAAGGTTTGCAAGATTTGGTCTTGAATTGAGATGCATAAAGAGAAGCGTAGGCCTCAATACAGAGAAGAGGAGGATGAGAGAAATCATATTGTCCTTTTTGAAATGGTATTTTTTCATTTTAACTCACATTCAGAAGTGTTAAGTGGTAGTATAAGGGATGAATTTCCTTATGCACAGGTAAGGCTATTTTATTTATGCCTTTTGGAATTTGAACCCATGTTTTATGACCTATCCTTCCAAGTAACTTTACAGAAAGATACCATCTTAACTCAGTGTAGATTTCTCTATTGTTCATATTCTTGACAGAAGAAAATCTGTTACCTTTATATTGATGCTACTGTCCCAGTAGTTGTAAACAAATTATAACATCTGTTCCTACTGGTTTTCTGGTTATCAGAAAACAAAATATAAGAAAATATGTAATGCTTTTATGCTGGAAACTCTCAGTTTTGTGTAGTTGTTATGCAGTCTCAGTGCTGCAGTAAATTTGTGAGGGAAGACAGAGCATAGAGGAGAGAATAAGAATTGCTGTAGCTACCACATATTCATCTTCCTTCTTGGTGAAGCCGTGCCATGCTGGCCACAAAAAGTGTTGCAACTAAAGCTGGTTTATTTACTATGAAAACTAAACAAGTGGAAGAGCCAAAGATGGAGAAAGAGTTAAAAATGCAGCTGCGTGTCTGTGGCAAACTATTTACAGCAAAGGAGAAATCCTCTTCAAAACAGATGCCCATCAATCTTCCTGTATTCTATGCAATTTCCCATTTTCACGGTCAGACATCTTAATGTCACTGCACTCAGGTGTGGAAAACTCAACTCATTATTGCATCTGCAGCTTCATAAAAACGCTTTCAATTCAAGGCATTCATCTTTCAAAGACGTACCACTTCACTTCATTTCATATATTGCCAAAGGAAAAAAGTAAATTAGACCTGCCTGAATGTTTACTGAGAATGGTTATGTAGCAAAAGTTAGTGTTGTTTTTTTTTGTAGTTACGTCACTTAGCTAAAAAAAAACTGTCGAAGAGAAGTTTGCAGTTTGCATCACACACCAAAACCCATTTTACTTTGAAATTTTGAAATCACTGCCAAGTCCCAAGACAAGCAAGCAATTTTGCACAGGATTTACTGCATTAAGACAATCAGGTTTATACACAGAGATGAAAATCTGCTTGCTCATCAAACCACAGCATAAAAAATAGTCATTTTTCAGAACTCTCACCAATTGCCAGACATGATTATGCTCTGGTATCTACTAAGATACCAAATCCATTTGGCTGGAGAGGTAGAAGGAGAAATTTTAATCATCTCTTGAATAATATTGTTGAAGTCATAGAGTAGTGTAAGTCTTTTTGTTGCAGTGCAGGAAACTACATATAAATGTCTTGGCTTTTTGCAGTTATGTTGATTATTCCTGTTGCTCTCCTGTTACTTGCAGGGTTAGCATTCATCAATGTTGCTCAGTGTACTTTGACAGGCCTAAATCAGGTAAGATAATGTTCTATGTCAAGTGATTCCACCAGATTCAAGTTGCTTTTCCCCACCACTAAGAGTACAGTTCATTGCAGAGAATGGTGGAAGGACACCAATGCAAGATAAATCTGTGACTTGATTCAGGGTGAAATTAAGATGTTATTCCTTCCTATTTACATGAAAATTACTCAGTAATGCAAACCACAACATTAATGAAATATGAGGCTGTGACTAATGGAGTCACTCGAATTTATTATGCTTCCCTTTGTCCAAACTGTCTGATTTTATCCTCTGTCAAGAGGGGTCTTGTTCTGCAGTGACTGTGCTTTGCTGTGGCACCTCGTTAAGGGTCACAGGCAATATTCATCCACATGATCGTGGTTCAAATCTAAGTCAACCAACCTTGTGCATTTATCAAAACTATATTTGGCTTCTTTCTGAGCACAGGAAATAAAGGGATCTCTTCTTCACTGCTTTCTGACTGCAATAGCTTGTCTTTTTTATCGTCTGGGGAAGATACTGATACAGTCGCATCTGGTATATCTACAGTTCAATAGAGACAAAAATCATTAATGGAAAATGTATTGAAACATCCTCTGGGATGTTTTTTTTCATCCAAATGATGCCCACATGGTGTTATCTTTGCTCCCATGCAATCTGATTTTAGAAGGAAAAATATTATACCTGCCTGAATTTTAAAATAGTCAGTGGGTGAGGTTGCTTTGCAGTCTTAGCATCAATATATTTTATTTGATGTACACTTAAAAAATTCCTTCGCTCTGGCTGTCTAATCTTCATAGGTTGCTCCTCTCATACCCTTGGCAGATTTTGTAGTGCCCTGCTTGGTTTGGACTGGTACAAATAAAGGAAAGCTGGTACCATTGGGTGTCTCCTATACTGAACAGTCCTTTGTAAAACAGGTGAGAGAAATCAGATAGTTTAGGGGCACAGCCGATGAGTAGAAATGGGGTTCTTAACAACTTGTGAGGACTTTGCAAAGGTGGCAAAATAGGATAGTTAGATCACATCTGGAAGTGCCTTAGAAGAGATCAATATATGAACACTGTTCCCACTGGAACTGCAGGGAAAATTCTTGTAATTAATAATAAAAAAATTGATTTATGTGATGGCAGTGGTTTCAGACGACAGCTCTCAGGCAGCCCTGTAGGAATAAAGCACTGCAGTGTTTGGTGAGAAAGTCCAAGTATTGATTCAGTCTGATAAAATATTTTTCTTTATCTTTTGAGAAGTCCCAGTACATCGATGATATGAATAAAAGTTTGGTATTTTTAACACGTCAGGGGTCCCAGCAGACACAATTCTGTTTTGTTACAGAAACTATATTCTGTCTCTGTCTCATTTGCTGCTGGACAATGTATGTGAACAGAGAACTGCACATAGAGGCAGGAAAGTATAATTCTCTGTTTTTCTGAGGCTTAGGATACTGAATAGGTATCATTGTATCCATGCCTCTTGAGGAAAAAAAGCAGTGCAAAAACTTCTTGGAGTGTTTTTTTCTGTGTGCAACCTCCTACTGACAGCTGCAGAGAGAAATGTCTTCTGGCCTTTTTATCCCTTCCTCTTGCTGTGTGCTTTTTCTATCAGCTATCCCATAAATATTTTGCTGCAACTGGCACAGAGGATGAGCCTTGCTCAGGACCTCATCAGGAATGAGACACAGAACTGGGTGATTTTGAGGCAGCTGGAGGCTACCAATCATCTTGCACAACTTCAGAGCTTCACAGTCCCCCTTGTGCTTAGATTTCAGTCATATGCTTAGTGTTTCATGACCAATTCATATTTATTCAATCTGGTGCCGAAGTTCATTCTTTGTTGTCAGCAGTTTGTATTTATCCCTGATCCTCATTACAGATCCCCCTTCCTGTCTATTCCCTTCCTTTGCAAAAGCATAACTATCCTGCACATCCCTGGGCTCATCTTCTTATGCAGCATGTATCACTCACATGCTAAATAAGGCACTTCAGATTTTCAGATTTGGGTGAAGATTTCTGCGAGACACCTTATTGCACAAGGACAGGTGAAATTCCCTGTGGTGGGTGTTAAGATTGCATGGGTCCTGAGGACAGGATAAATCTCATTTCTTGCTAAATTTATCCTGATAGATATTCTTAAGTATCTAAGGCAGGGGGAAAGGCATGCTTATGCTTGCTCTTTTGCCATTTAAAATATTTATTTGGAGTATTTCACAGTAAAACTAACACAGTTTTTTCTTGTTCTAAGTAGATGAGGAAGACAGTGCTGCAAGAAATTATGGTTTCCCCTTAAAAAAAAAGACAGATCTACTGTAAAGCATGTAAGACATGCTGACAAGTGTGGTCTGGAATTGTGATTACATTAATTACTGTATTTGGGATTGGAAAACAGAACGAGTTAGCCAAAAAGAGCCTAGACTGCACTGGTATTTCTAAAGTATATAATCTGAGTTTCAGAGACTGATGAAAAAAAAAATCTCTTTTGTGTGTGACATCAAAGATTAGCATAAAAATTACAGATCATTTTTTACCATATGATTATCACATTGCAAGATAACATGGGTTTCATCTTAGTGATCCTTAACACTGTACTTTGGTTCTTGCAGGGAGCATTACTATATCTATTTTTTTTTAAAGGAAAGCATACATTGCTTATGGGTGGATGTGTAAGTGTTATACAATATGGCTTTAAACTTTTCCTGCAATTAAAGCCTAATCCAAAACACTGAAACACATTATCAATTTTATGCTTAACTGGAGCATTTTTTCAACAGGTCTATTCATCTACTTAAAATTAAGCACATGCTTAAGTGCATTGTTGAACCGAGGCCAGAGTTGTTAAGATGAAGCAAAAAAAAGAAAAACCACAAAAAAAAAGTCTAACAGATAATATGCATATTTTTGGGATTAAAATGTTCATTTCAAGGAGAGGAAGAGCTTAAATATCTATTATCTGCAGGCACAGGTGAAAGAGGCAGCTGCTGAGGATACGACTGTTGACAGCTATGGGTTGCTGGCTCTTCCTGGGACAGAGTGGATGAGATTGATTGTTCCAGCATTTCCTGCAGATCCCAGTGAATGGGGAGGTCAAACTGCCGGGAGCAGCAGCTACTGCTGGGGAGGGTGGTGAGGCTGCCTGAGACAAAAGGGGCTTTGCTTCCTGAGGGTAAACTGAGGAAGGAGCAAAAAAAAAAAAACAACAGGCCACTTCCAGTGCCACGCCCAATTTCTCCACAGACTGTATTTTTCTTAAAAGAAAACTAAAAAAGTAAAACTTCCACTTGAACCTTCTCCCAGAATATTTTTGTTTGCATGTTAAGTTTGGCCAGTGCTGCTGATCATCTCTGATGTTTGCAGTTAATACTGTTTCATTGTTTTTTTTTTTACTGTTACAAATCCTGTGAGTTAAAATTGCTGCTTTTATGGCTGTTTTGCTGTTTTGCAGACAGGTAGTGACACCAATAGCAGTGTGGTGAATTATTCATAGAATCCCAGAATGGTTTGGGTTGGAAAGGGCCTTAAATCTCATGCCATTCCACACCCTGCCATGGGCAGAGACACCTTTCAGTATCCCAGGTTGCTCCAAGCCCTGTCCGACCTGGCCTTGACTAAACTTTTGGTGCAAGAATATGTAGAGTAACATATTGATCAGTAATATTAATAACCATTGATCAACAGTATTAGTAGGACTCAAGTGCTACCAGGTGCCACCCTGAGCAAAGCCTGGCTTAGGAGGAACAGGATTCCCATGTGAAACCTGCAGGTAATGCTGGAAATCAAAGCACTTAATATAGGACAGTCTAAAAGGAAAAGGAAGATTGTCCTTAAGCCAGTAGATGTTGCATTTTTTACTTTTCCTTCATGGTCTCTTCCCTTTTTGCCCCTGAACTGAGCAAAACAGCTACACCTTGGCACCCCTATAGGAATCCCCTGGCTTTAAAGTTAAGTAGGTGTTAAAGTGCTCTGTGACATCAGAGAGTCTGAGCAAGGAGAGGAAGAGGCCATTGTGTTGTAAACAGTGCTATGGAAACCATGATTTGCAGAAGAAAGTGGAAGGAGGGAAGTAAAGAAAATATAATTTTTTCCCTCCCTTAATATTTAAATCGTAACTGTGATTAGCGACCATGCTTCCTGTATTTGTTTAGGTAACATGGTAGGCAAATATAATTGTTTTGAAACTGCCAGAAATCCCTGTGTGTTGTTGCATGCTTTGTCCCTGAGGTAAGGATCCTTATATGTACAATTATCTACTCAAAACAGCTGACCTCATGCTCTTGTATCCTGAGCTATTTTGCAGATTGCCACGGTTCTCATACAGACCAATGTATGTTGTCTAATGTCTAATTTTTTAACTTTTCACTTCTTGGCCTATGTTTGGCTGTAAAACTGCAGTCCTGTTAATTACAAAGAATCTATGTCTGTATTTTCTTTGTTTTGCCTTTTTGGGGGGAAATTAATGTTAGGGAGGGGAATTAGTTTTTTTAATTTTTTTTTTTTCATATAAAATGTTAAGTGACCTGTGGCAGTTTCCAAAGTATTTCAGTGGATTCTCTGCTGTTTAAATTGAACTTTACATCATTTGTCATAGTGACACCTGCTGCCCTTGTAATGGTTAAGTGTATGTGACTACATAGAACACACTTTTCAAAAAATGTATAACTCTACTGTAAAGATTTTATTCTGTGCTGAAACTTGGCATACAGGATTTTTGACTAGGAATAAATTATTCTTTAAAAGAAATGTGGTGGTGAGAAGTTGGTCATTCTTAAGAGCTTAGTGTGCAGTAAAAGCAAATTCATTTTACTGACACATTTATCTGTTTATGCCTCCATAACTTGGACTATGAGAATGAAATTGTGCATTTGTTCACTTTTTCTGCCTTTAAATCTCAAATCAAGCTTCTGCTTAGGTCACTGGTGTGAATGGATCTTACTTTCTTTTCCTAGTACTCCTAAATATTTATCTCTATCACAGACAATTTGATTAAAGATTGCTCAGCAAGGAGCCCAGCTGGTTTTCAGCCAGAGAAGAGGCATTCCTGGATGGAATCTTGGAAAATTCCTTTAAGGCTGTCCCAGTTTTGATGTCTTTTAAACCTGCTACTTGTGGAAACAGCAGCAGGTGCTGTTCTGTCATGTTAAGATTGGCTTTTTTTGATAAATATCTCCCCCATTACTGAAATACTTGGGAAGGTAATCACTGCTGATAAACACTTGTTTTATGTGACGTTTTCCCCTTTATAAAATGACTGTGAGTTTAACATCATCTTTGCTGGAATCACCCCGAGCATCTATTTGACAAAAATCCCTTGCAAACCAACCTTCCTGGTTTTGTAGTTGCATTTTACTAGGAATAGTAGTACAAATAAAAATTGCTTGTGCTTTTTGGGGGGGTAATTGAGTGAATACAGGAAACTTTTTTTTTTAAACCAG
Source organism: Manacus vitellinus (assembly GCF_001715985.3). Classification (NCBI taxonomy): domain Eukaryota; kingdom Metazoa; phylum Chordata; class Aves; order Passeriformes; family Pipridae; genus Manacus; species Manacus vitellinus. The sequence continues at coordinate 11,192,716 of NW_021939718.1, read as the reverse complement.
CATTGTGTTAGTTTATCTACTTGGTGCCAGAAAACAAAATCTGAGGCAATTTTACCACACTGTAGTGCACTGAGGGTAACAGTCAATTAAAAGTGTTGTCTCAATGGGCTGAAACTAAAGCAAGTTGAATTTGTGCAGTCAAATTAACAGAGAGAAACTACAACAAAGTCTGCTGTACCCCTAAAATAAGCCATCTGTAGCTAGTAAAGTGTGGCGTTTTCCTTTGCATTTTGTTGATTCGCCTCAGGTTTCCCTTGTTTCTGCAAAGATTGTACTGAATTTATCCTGGTGTTTTGTCAGTTATTTCAAGGGGATGCTTTTGTGGCTCAGTGAGATGCTGAGCAGACTGGTGTTAACAATCATGAATAAAGTAATAATTGTGACAGAGATATTGCAGATCCTCCTGTGCTCCAGCTGCCTCTCAGGAGGTGAGATGTGCTCGAATGGGGAAAGGATGTGGGTTGAGGATCACCTGCAGGTTGGGTGGGACCTGGGAAGCTGTTCCTGTGGCTGTATCCTGGGGGCTGTGGGCAAAACACTGAAGGGATTGTCTCCAGCCTGCTTTTCATCCCTGAATGTGACTGGCATTAGTGTACAGCTTTGTCTTCATGGTAATTCAGTAACCAGCAGCAGCACCAGCGTTGGTGACTTTTTATCCAAAGTCTAGACATTTTATATGAGGTTGGGGCTTCATTCTCGCTTTTGTAAGGGAGGCAAACACACCTTTTTTTTTGGGTCTTGTGGTCGCATTATGGGTGCTCTGGTTGTATGCTGCTCTGCCTAAACAATCCCCAAAATAAGCACTCTTTTTATCTGAAGCTATGGTTTAGGAAGTAAAACACAGGTGTACCCACCTCCACCTGTGGAAGGGAATAGTGGGAACAGATCTGTCACTTGGGAGCTCCACACCACCCAGTAGAGTTCAACAAATACAGGCTGTCACGCAAAAACATTAGATGGTTGTATAGAATGGCTTCCTTACAGTCTTTAAGAAGATTAAGTGCTGGCTTTTTTTCTTTGGTCTGAACTTGGTAGAGGGACACCAGAAAAAGAGAGAATGTGGCAAAAGGCCTCATAACATGACCCATAGTAAAAAGGTTTATTGGAAAAAATACAGGTGAAAATGAAGATATGCCATCCCCATCCCTTTGGAGCAAGGCTTGCAGAATAGTTGTCGCAGAGCTTCCTGAGACAAAAATTTGTAGACTTAAAAAAACCTCCTGGGCTGAGCAGTGGGTGAGTCCCGAAGGGTGGTGGCTGTGATCCCAACCAAACAAAACATGTAAACACAGATTTAACCTTTGAATCCCTGGGTAATTCCACTGGCTTCTATGGTAAGTGATTTATTGGACCGAGACCAAGAATGCAGCATTTTTGGAAGAGTAACCCTTGCCAGCCTATTTAATGCCTGCTTTAACAAATTTTCTGGGTCAGTTTCCTCCCTTTGTGTGCCCAGTGCTCATCATCCCCTCGGGCCTGTGCTTTGTGCCATCAGCCCACCAGCCACGAACCGAACCGTGAGCCGCAAGGGCACCATGGGACATCACCTCCTCTAGTGGGAGGGGATGATGCACACTATCATCTGCCATGTTCTGAAGGTGTTAAACTGTACAGAAATATATCCCACATCTTTGTGGAGCAGAGCATTTGAAATTATACACATTAAAGTCAAATACAGGAAACTCCAGATAGTAGAAATAGAGAGGGGTTTGTTTGTTTTGTTTTTTGAATGATTAATACCAAACATAATTTCGTTCAGTACTGAAAATCCTCTGCACCAGGCATTGCTAGGTAGTCAATAATTCAGCAAGACAGTGTTTATACAGTGAAAGTTGGTGTAAAATACAATTTGCAAAGCTGCAAACTGGACTGAGCTTCTGTTTACATTAAATACATAAACAGCAGAGTGGTTTGGGCTGTATTTTGTGTGTGTCACACATACAGTGCATGATGCGGCTCTTGTGTGTACACAGCCCACACATAAATATTTCCCATTAATGCATTCAGTTAGGAAATCAAGTGCCCATGACCAAGAACAGTGCACAAAGTGTGTGGATGTGAAGTTTATATGACGATGGCAATCATCATATTTCCCATTGCAGATAAGGATACTTAATATTTATATAGTGCTTTTCATTTTAAAAGCATTTTAGAAATAGTAATTAGCACAAGCCTATCAAGGGAAAAATAATTTGAGGCACAGATTCCTGTGAGTGAGAGAGGCCTTGGGAAAGCAGTAATGCCAGAAGAGACTTAAATGTAGTAAATGACAGCAAATTAGGCATGAATTTGGAATAGTGATTTGACAGCAATGAAGACTAATTCAATTTTAGTCTAATAAGCAGAGGTCTCCTGTCACTGAGGATGCTGAAATCTCGTTAGCAGAGGGATATTGACAGGTGGAGAGATGGAGAGAAGAGCAGCGTACATGGGAAAGGTATTTGGAGCCCAGATTTATAAGGGATGATTTTAGGTTAAATACATACTGGTGGGCTAAAGGACAACAAAGGAAGCATTTGATAAGGCTTGAAGGGTATCAACACGGAGCAGAGGATGTAATATGAGGAATGGGATTAGAAAAGATGACTTGAAATGAATATGAGCTTTTGGATAATATAGTAGGAAATTGTCAGTTATATTTATTGGCTTGCAGAATGGTATTTCCAGAGCAAAATGAAGCAACATCTCTTGCTGAATTTAACAGTGTGCTGCAAAAATATTAGTAGTGAGGAAGAGTTCTTCTGGAGGAAATAGATTAGTTTGACAAATTTCACAGAGCTCGTTTCTCTTCACAGTCCTTTGTAAGGTAAATACAATGTATTTACCTTACATCTAATACTATATTCTGGAAAACCAGTGTAAATATAGAAATTAATTAGTTTGTGCATACAAGAAGGCCAGTACAGCTTTAGATCTGTTTTCAATAGATGTGCAAGCACTGAATTGTGGCAGATTTCTCTTTCAATTGTCAGGGCATCCTGCCTCCTTGTCATGCACCTTGTTTTCTTAGAAATTATTTCTACAGATAAAGTGCTTGTTCTCCATTGGCATTCTCCATATGTCATTTTCTCTATGTCTCTTGCAATCACACTAATGTTTTGGGATCGGCTGAGCTGAACAGAGTCTAAGTTGGGGTTTCATTAAGTTCAAATGACACTTATTTTGATGAATGATGTCTCCATCCACATTAGGGAGTAGTTTCTGCTGAAATGAGCTGCTCTGATTGAAAAACTTATCTTTGGGCTGTGGAAAAGGAATCCTGCAGTGTTTCCAGTACATAATTAATGTGCATAGAGGATATGTGCTGTGTGGCTTTTCCAGTTTCAACCATAGCATTTCATAGCACGTGTGCATCTTTTGTAAGACAACACAGCTGAGTGTATTTTTTAAAGAAGTCTGCTTATTTCTTTATTTTTGAGCATTTTGTTTAATTTAATCTTTAGAGTACTACCCATATCCTCTGTGGAGTCAGATTTCCAGCTCTTGTGGAGTATGTAAGATGATGAGGGATCTGGAGCATCTCCCTGATGAGCAGAGACTGCAGGAGCTGGGCCTGGTAACTCTGGAGAGGAGAAGACTGAGAGGGGATCCCATCAATCCACACAAATATCCCCAAGGGGTGTCAGAGGATAGTTCCAGACTCTGTTCAGTGGTGCCCAGTGACAGGACAAGGAGCAATGGCCATAAACCAATACACTGGAAGTTCCCTCTCAGATGAGGTAGAACTTCTTTCCATGGAGGTGGCAGAGCCTGGAACAGCTGCCCAGGGAAGTGTGGAGTGTCTCTGTCTGGAGACATCCCAGACCCACCTGGACACATCCATGTGTCACCTGCTCCAGGGAACCCTGCCTGGGCAGGGGGTTGGGTTGGGTGATCTCCAGAGGTCCCTTCCAACCCTAAATATCCTGGGATTCTGTGATTTATAGTTCTTTACAATATTAAACTGAGTACCTTTGCCTCTTTGAATCTTCCTACAGGCTCCTGCTACCAGGAGCCCTGCTTTCAGTAGGATTATGAATGAGATTCCATCCAAAGACCCTTTTTTTTATTTTATTTTATTCATTGCACAAGATCCCAGCATGCAGAATTACTGGAAAAAAGCTTGACTTGAAACAAGTGCCATCAGAGAGGGCTTGGAAGTTTGAGACCTATTGGTGCAAGGAACCCCCCTGACAACAAACAAGAACATTAAAGTATTAGAAAAGAAGGAAAAGAGAGAATTTTTTGTCTGTCCACTAAAGAAAAAACAAACAAACAAACAAACAAAAAACCCAACCAAAAACCCAACAACAACAGAAAAAACCCCAAAACAATGAAAAAAACCACTGAAAAAAAATCACTGGAAAGGAAACAACCCAACTACATTGCTGCTGAGGCATAGTCTGTTGTAATTGTCCTAGGAACAGGTCTTTTTCCGTACCTTCCCCTGGTTATGGGAGTAGGAACCTTGCTTGGTGAGATGCTTGAAGGCAAAGCCATGTCAGACTTCCCAGGGGATGCTGTTTTACAGCCGTGATTTGATGTTGCCTAAGTTTCTCCTGGAGCTTTAACTTTGCTGGAAAGCACCCAAAGATTCTTTCCTTTCTGCAGCTCCTTCTATGAAAGCTGTGGCTAGTGGCAGGAGGAAAATTCCATAAATTCATCCGTTGTGGCGTTGCCTGTGCCAACACGAATGCAAGCGTGTGCTTTTTCTGCTTCCAATGGTTTTAACAATGCACCAACATGATGCTGTGTGGAAAATAACAATGAAAACCAAGTGCTGTTTGCATTGCTGTGTGTGCATTGTGCTGCCTGGATCCCCCTGGCTAATTTATTGCCTCCATGTTTCACTCTCGAGGTTAAATTAAGTCATTATCTTTTGAATGAGGAGGTTTTCTTTCAGCTTAAGATGTTATTTGTCCTCTAATGCCTATGGCTAAATGCACAAGAAATTTGATGGTGGGTTTGACATAGCAGTGAATTCTTTTATGGTTTTTTGACAGTCCCTAACAGATTATATAGCAGTTTTCATTCATTTAATTGTAAAATTCATTACAAATACCTTTCATTATGTAGAAAATAAATGCTATGTGATTGATTTCCAAAGTTTTAAGGCTTTATGGACAGAAGTTATTTTTTCAAAGCTTTTCCTACTCTTTTCCAACACCCTAAAGAAAACGCTTTGTCTTATTACTTGGCTGATTTCCCTGAAATGTTGAGCTGTGGGATGAGACTTTGTTTAAACAGCTCCAGACCCTGCACTGTGTTAATGTGGATGATTTTGGGAGGAGCAAACTGTGTTCCAGTAAAAACACAGCAATAAAATTTGCAACCTACGACTTCCGTTTGATTAACCGGATTCTTTGGGATTTGGTTTCCAGCATCACAAATTGGGTCAGTAATTGATAGTTCATTGTGCTGCCATGTAATTCATGGGAGGTTTTGTAGTTTGTTTTTTTTTTTTTTTAGAAAACCATAGCAGAGGCATGACTGTCTCGTGGCCAGGGAAAAAGGACCGATTAGGCAACAGGAACTTGGATCACTGAACTGCTTCTTCATGATGGGCTCTCACACTCTTGGCAGGCCCTGGATTTGGAGGAGTTTGTAATCCTGCCTCAGCTGTTTGTGCGCTGTAATGTGGAAAATAGCATCCAAGGGGAGGTAAAAGTAGGAAAAGTCAGGGGTGGAGGGGCTGTCAGTGGACAGGAGAGCCTGAATTACTCTCTGAAATGCATCAATTAAAACAATCAAATATATCAATATATCAAATATATCAAATCAAATAATCAATAATCAAATATAACCATCATGATACCTTTATGGAAAATTAACGCTAATTAACCCAACCGAGCTCAAAGTGCAGCCTGTCTTTATTTCAGTGATCTCTTCAATTAAAAATACGTGTTGCTTGCCATGTCATCAGTACAATGCGACATCGTTTGCTGCTCTGTGGAAATAGTTACATCTTTAAAATGAGGGGGTGGGGGGTTGTGCATGAAATCTGCCACAGTGTTAAAGTATTATTCCATAAGCAAAGAAATAGTTTATGGTTCAAACCAAACCTGGTAAGTACCAACTTGCAGTTACTCGACATTAGCCGTGTTAGTGAGTGTCATTTTCCAAAATCAATTCTGTCATTTTGGATTATTTTCTGTGTGCTGTATATCAAGGGTGTTTGTCTTGACAGAAAGCAAGATACACTCCTCTCTGTCCTAAATTATGTGTTTAAGATGAAAAATAGAATGTAAGGATGAATTGCTGTGATGAAACATACGCAAAGTTATTTTTATGTGTCTTTTGTTGAGGTAACTGTAGTTCTGCTGGAAATTTCCATTTAACTTGAAGCCATGGCTGTCCAGATCTCAGGACTTGCTCCAATTCATTAAATACTTCTTTGACATCCAAGACATGTTTGATTTGGTTTTTTTTAGATTCTTCTACTAAGTTTCTAGTAGCACAGAAATACAAGCCTGAGTGATCAATGTACTTGAACAACCAGACTTAAGTAAAAGATTGTCTCAAAAAATGCTCTTTATTCACCTTGTGGTTAATGGTTTAATATTTACCTCTAGACTGTTTTTAGTGTATTCACTCAGAAATACCAGTTCAGCTTTGTGACAGGAACTGAAGAATCTGGGAATAAACACTGTCCTGACCCAGTAGCAAACAGAACAACTCATCTGTTCCCCTTCCACAAAGCTCTTCAAAAACAAATTTACATTGGTGCTTACTATCTATGTATTTTGTCTGGCAAACATATAAATTCAACATCTGTCTTTCCGTCATGTATTAGACAGTCCCCAAAAACCAGTCATATATATCTGGTGTATTTTAAAAAGGAAATTTTAGTGGCTTTGTTCTGTGTTGGAGAGGACACTTTTAAAAGCTTGGATACACAGGAGAGTATAATCTGCATTTCAGGTGCAGTGTGTTGCAGTATTCATTAATATTAGGTGTCAGACTTATGCTGGACAGTGCCACATACTATTCTAATTCGTAAGCCTTTTTTCATGTCTCCTCCCTAAACTCTGAAATTAAAATTTGAGAGAGACCTCATGTCTTTCTGAGAATGTATGTGGTTTAGTCTCGGAAATAGTCACGCCTAAGAAAGACCAGAGCACCACTGGTGACAGGAACATTGCACAACAAATTTCAGGAAGAGCAGTGAAGGTTGCTAAGCATTTTATCTGTTGTGAGTAGGAAAAACGCTGTATGTGCATGAGTGTAATTAGGTCATTGGTTTGTGTACCCAAAGCCCTAGTTTCCCAATGTTTCTTAGAATTAACATGGACGTATATTTAATGTGTATCTTTGGTTTGGCTGAAAAACATAGCTGAGCAATTCCTAACTGCCTACACGTAGTTATATGTATATATTTATATACATAGCTTCATAGACATAGATTATTCCAAGAGGATAGGCAAGGACATATCCTCCTGAAATTTGCTCAATAGCCTCCAATTTCAGATACTGTGAGATTGCCAGGCTCTAAGATACACCTTTGATGCTGCAGAGCTTCCTGAGTATCTGTCACATAAGGGACAAGTTCAGGAGGCCTGTGGACCACAGGTATTTCCTTGGATTTCTTATGGAGGTTGGATATTGCAGAATGCAAACAAGTGCTTGGAGCCAGAGGCTGCAAGAATGACTGGGCAGCCACTTAGCAAACTGCCTTCAAGATGTGTTGGAAAAATCTGTTTCCAAATCTCTCTTTTAAGGTTGTTTTATTTCTCCCTTAAATGACAGGGTTGGAATTTGGCCTTGCAAAATAGTTGTTAATGCAAAGTGCTTTACTTATTGTGCTTTTTTTGCAACAACAACTTTACCAGGATTCTTATCTGTGTGGTTTTTCTCAGTGGTAACAACTCTGGGATAACAGATTGTGGAAGGGGGGGGGGAAAGTGTTCCTGAGAAGGAAGGAGTGGTAGAGACCACCGATGATGTCTCTGCCCTGCCCAGCTGAGGAGAGGGGTGATGGAGTAGCTTTTGTGGGCACTGGGGTCAGCCACCACAACATGCTTATTCCACACTGGACTTTTCATTTAATTTTATCCCCTCCACCCCCAACCCTAACCCTAACTTTAGCCCCACTCCTGGCCAAAGATTATTTTAAACTTCCCATAGCACAAAGAAGCACTGTGAACACATTAACCCAGCAAACCCTTTAGTGTCTCTCGAACTCCCTTCTCCATTACAGGGATTTATCTTTGGAAATACATCATCCACTTGAGGTTCTGCTGGAGTTGCAGTATACATAACCTTTTTAAAAAGTGCTTCTGCCCACCAAAAGCTTTCACCCAAGTGTTTCTCTCCCTCACCTGGCTTTGTAACACTTCAGTTTTTGATCATTCTACAGGCATTTAATCATCATGAAGACATTTTTAACAGCACAGTGGTTCATCAGCTTCAAGCTGTGTGGAGGCCAATCAGCTCTGGTGAGGCAGGACAGTGCCTGTGAGGGAATTTGAATTGTCTGGGTTTTTTTGCTTTAAAGAGAAGTGTCTTTGGGCTCAGCATTCCCTCTATCAATTTAATTCTGGCTGTTCATCTTGTATTGATCTGAACTGCTCACCAGAGACAGTTTAACTGGAGTTTTTGTCTTTTCAGGCAACAATTGAAAGAAAAAAAAACCCCACCTTTGAATTAAGCATCATCTGCAAGAAGAGTTTTCTAGGAATGTCTGGTTTTATTACACTCCTGTTGTCTAATTTGTGATTGTTGACACGTAATAAGCACACGGAAGTGCTGAAGATGAATGACTCAATATGATAAATCAGTAACTTCCCTTCCTCTGGCCCTGCCTCTGAGGCTTCATTCCTTTTTTTGATCCAAACTTCAAAAGAATTTGGATTTTTGTGTTATCTCATTTTTAATCTCACTCTGCAAAAGGGGGATGGCTGTTTTTATCCCCTCTGGTTTTTCAAAGCAGTAACAGAGAAATCTTACAAGAGGTATTTCCTTTCATGATTTTCTGCTGTTTAAAGACTAGAGGAGGACTGGGTAGTTCTGATAAACCTCCAGTCTACTTCCAAACCTTCTGAATCTGCTTATTTTTGTAGTTCTAGGAACAGATCTAGGGTGCTTACAGGAAGAAAAACAACATCTTACTATATAAATTCTGTCTGGGAGCATGTATGTTTCTTACTGCTCTGGTTTTGTAGCAGCTTTAGCAATCAAATAAGAGGCTTTTTTCCCCTTATATCTTGTCTTTCAAGTCTTTCTTCTGCCTTTTGAGCTATTGCTGTTATGAAGAGTCAGTTAAATGTCCTTATCTGGGGATGCAAAGCTTTTGTGACACTGTCTGTGTGTAGCATCAGCATCAGTGCTTCCTTTGCAAGCAGCTGTAGGGAAAACTTCTGGCAAAATATGTTCTGCTGATAAATGTCAGTATTCAGGCTAAATCTGTTGACTTATTTTATAGTATTTTATTATTTCTTCCTCAATGCAACGTGTCCGCAGCCTAGAAAATGAGGAACAACTGATAAATTTTAGATGAACGCTCTTCTAGATCTTTGAAATTTTTCCTCACTCCCACCCCATCAAGGGTGTCAGGGCCCTATAGAATCCCAGAAAATAAGTGGCTTACGTGTGTGTAATATCTTTTTGGCTAGTAATATCCAATTTATTATTTAAATTTATAATTTTATTGGTGGTTTATGTGGTGTTTTGGTGTTCTGCAGTTAAATGGTCTGCTTGCTTGGTCTCACTGCATTCTCAGCAGAAAACAGCCTGCAGTCTTTTTCTTCTGCAACAAAGAAAGGGTAGACTCCAAAGAATTATGTTAAGCTCAAAACTTGACAGTTTGACAGTCCCAAACCCTCACTGTAATTGCTTTCTTTGGTTCCCACCAGATTTAGAAGGAGTTTCTATTACTGTTGCCTAAATATTGTATTGCAATTAGCAATACCAAAGATGAAAACACAGAATGGAGTCCTCTTCTGGAAAGAAAAAAATTGAGACATCAGGTGAAGAAGTGTACTTGAAAAATGTGCATTACTCTTTTAATGTCTCCCAATACTATAGGGTGGATAAAACCTGGTGGTTTTCCATGAAATGGACTTGTTGTCAATAACTCAAGATGCAGGTGTAATTCCGTTTTCAGTGGTACACCTGGGTTGTTTTACTCAGGCAGCATCTCTTTTACATGTACACCATGAAAATTCTACTCTGATTGACATCTGCCTTCTCCTAATAAAGTCCCAGTTGCCCACCTGTGTGGAGTTCCCTTTTCTCTTAATGCATCTGTAAGATTAAAAATACAGCACTGCTCTTAAACTCACAAGAAGGCAGACTGTCTCAATCTGTCAGTGGTGCAGCACCAGGACAATTTCTAGGCCTCTCTGCATATTAAAATTTTATGATGTTTGTGGCTTGAATGCTTCTTTGAGCCAGACCAGTATGACAAAACTTGAGTGAAGGTACTTCAGGTTTGTACTAATAGATCACAGCTGAAGGTAAAGTCTGGCTTGGGCTGTGGAATTGAGACAGCTGGCTGGTGGCCATTCTGGGTGCCCCTCCTTTCCAGCCTTAGGGAAATCATCTCACCTGGGGTGTGACTGGTGCTGGTTTGGCAGCACTTAAGCCCACGACCTTCATCACCATAATGCAGAAGAGATCTGTGTGCATGAGTGAGGTGAGCCTGTCCCTTGTTCCTGGTACAACTTCTATGTAAACTGCTCTGAAAACTCGGAAATTTAAGGGCTGAAGACTCTTTCTGTGAATTTGACTATTTGTGGAAATAAAAAGTAAAGGGGCTCATTAGGAAGAAAACTCCACTTTATATAAAAATTTTCACAAGCAAACCATGCAGGAACAGTCCCATCCTTTTGGTTAGTGGGGGGTTTGTTGTTTGTTTAAGGATGATACAACTTTTCTTAAAAATCTTGTATTGTAGACTCTTTTGCAGCATTTACCCAACAAGAAATGACTTGGGTATTTGGTCTGCTGTTAAATGCTCCCGGTAAAGTACTTACTGCAGACCCTGAGAGCTCAAATGGATGGAGACCTGTTGGAGTTTTGGAGGAGAAAAACTGGCTTTTGAAGCTTCCTCTGCAGGCTATCTTATAGCAATTGCATCAGAAGCTGCAGATATTCCTGTTTCTTATAATAGTAGAAGATATATTTTGAGAGTGGCTTCTTTACTCCACAAAACAGATGTTTTGATAGGTGGGCTCTCAAAGGGAGGATTGTTAAAGCATCCTAAACCACATATCTGGAGTGAAAAAAAGCTATTACTAATGAGTTAGGAAGTCTTCTCGGCTCATTCATTTACTTTATGCACCCCAAAGTCTACCTGTACCTATTTTTCCATTTTTCCTTGTGTTTTCAATGGACTGGATATGCTGTATCTTCTTCTCTTTTTTTGGTGGTTTGTGTTTTCTGTTGTTGTTTTGGTTTTGGGTTTTTGTTTTGTTTTGTTGTTTTGGTTTTGGGTTTTTTGTTTGGTTTTTTTTGTTTGGTTGGTTGGTTTTGTTTTTGGTTTTGTTTTTGGTTTTGTTTTGTTTTCCCCTGGTTTTGGTATTGCTGCTTGAATAGGTTTCAGCTCTCAGGCATCACTGTAGGCAGGGGTTTAATCTTAAATGTCAAAGGTTTGTTTTTAATTCAGAAAAATACAAATGAATTCAGATCTGCAGCTGCGGAGGGGTCAGGAGGAACATAAGGAGGAGTTGAATGGGAGTTAGGAGCAGAAAGGAAAGCGACATTCTCAGTGCTGAAATAATTTTAAATTCAATAGAGACCTACTGGGGGGGGGGGAAGGGGAAACTTGTTATACTTTGTCTGCTCTGCCTTAGCTTGTAAATTAAATCGTGCTCACAGTTTATTCAAGTCACTGCTCCCAGATTTATTAAGAACTCACTGCTGCTCTATCTCTCCGAGTGCATTTTGCCATTAGAAAACATATACCTAAGTGATATCCACATGCTCTACTGACCCAAAGTGGTTTTCTGCAATAAGCTGATAAAAGTGAATGATCCCACTGAACAGATCTGTGGATAATAGGTAATCTGGGCAGAAATAGGCTCCTGGTGGTGCCTAGGTGTACATGTACAAACTGCTCAGCAGGGAAAAAGAATGTGCTTAATTCACTTGCAGTTTTTAAAAGATCATTTTTTGGGTTATGTCCATGGATTCTCCTACATCCATCTGAGAAAAGGATGTTTTTAGCTACAGCTTGTAATTTAAAAAAGATATCAGAGCACCCTAGTCTAGTACCGAGGGAACCTTTCATCATATGAATGCTGAACTAGTCCATTTTTCTTTCAGAATAATTTAAATGTTAATAATGTGGGAATTGAGGGGTTTCACTGTGTAGCAGCAAATGCAAAGGATGGATCCCAGAGAGCTGAAGGCTGAGCCTGTAGTACAGGTAGCTTTGCAAGCACAGACTTAAACTTTTAACTAAATACTTTAACTCTGTTTTTCTCCAGTTAAATGCTCTTGCTTTTGTGATTTGTTTCAACCTGATTTCAGTTGTAGCTGCCATGGGCAGTCATCAGATTTTGAGGTGGAAAACCCCTCCCTCCACAATCCAGTGCTGCAACAGTCATCTTAGCCTTTTCTGCCCTTGGAGGCAGCACGAGGACTCACATTTCCTGTGTGATAAACAAGTCCAGGAGTTTTTACTGGCCCCCTTAGGTCTCTGGGAGTTGTTTGTGATCCCCTTGAGGGGACAGGAAAGGGTCAGGGAGACCAAGCAGCTCCAGGATTTGGCAGTGTGGAACAGGATTGTAACACAGTTTAGCTGGTGCTGGTGTTGCATAAATGTGTATGTGATAATGGCCGTGAGAAATGTCTCCTAACATTTGCCAATAAATGTGCAATGCACTGGATTTATGAAAGACCTTGACAAAATTCTTAAACAAACCTAGTTTTTGCTTTACTCTGTACTTTTATAGCTATGATTAGGAGATTTGTGATTTTTTCCACAGTAAAGGCAATGGTGCTAGTCTGTTACTAGAAATGCATGTGGTCTAGTTTATTTAAGCAGGAAGGAGTTTAAGTGGAAATGAGCCACAGAAATGTGTGCCACTGGTCTAAAACAAACATGATTTTGACTTTTCCTCATAGGTAACATCTATTATTACGTTTTTAAGTAGATCTTTGTTAGTAAGCATCTGCAAACACGTTCAATCAGATGGAAATATCTAGGACTATATTTATATTACTAAACCAAAATGTTCTTCTTAAATAAGGACGTGCACCAATGCCAACTGAAGTTAATTGGGAATTTGCAAGTGAAAGGATACAAGTCCCTGAAAAAGCTCCTGTTTTGTAGGACTAAATAAATAGAGTTAATGACTAGTAGTGTTGTGAGCTGATCTAGCGTGGTTATTGGAAGTTATATCAAATATTAAAAGATATATCATTTAGAGATACATGAGAGTCTTCTCAATGTAGCAGGTTTGTTTGTGAGTTTGCTCTTGCTGCAATCAGTGTGTCCATTTATGTGATGTTTGAGGGACTCCAAGCCCACTTTCCTCCCTCGGAAGGTCTCCAAGGATACATAAAGAAAAAGACAACTTTTGTACAAGTATGAAACAAAATCATCCCCAATTGATGGTGTCTGGTTCTAGAGCATGAAGAGTGTCGCTTGCAGGAGCTGAAGACAGTGTTTAGCAATGTTGCTGGTTTTTGGAGTTTTTACTTAAGTTGTGTTGATTGAGAGGATTCCAGACTTGTCCTACTGTGCAGGGGTGGTGATGGATGCAGGTGCAGTTGCAGATTGACCTCCAGCCAGATGAGGAAGCTTATGAAGGAACATTGATTCCCTGGTTGAGTACTAAATTTGTGGTTTCTGCATTGAAAATACTCTTCATTAACTGTCTAATTGAACAAATTATTATTGTTATTGTTGTTATTGTTGTTATTATTATTATTAGTGGTGGTGGTGGTTTTGTCTGTCTGGTACCCTTAACTGAGACTAGACTGTTTGCTCAGTACACTGAGCACAGGAAAATGCCACGTGTGGACACCTCAGGAATCATTCTCTTCATCTATTTCTTGAGTATTTTTCTCTAGTTTCTGTCAATTTGTTTTGGGGCCAGGTGTAGGTAGGGCTCCGATGATCTCTGACACCACCATTCTCTTCAGACAATTGAAACTGGCAGAAAAGAAGTTCAGTTTCTTTACTAACTGAGGCAAAAGTCCCTCAGCTGTAATTTCAGGTCATGAAGCTGATTGTATCCAGTAAGTTCTTCAAGACTTGCTGGGGTTTACATTTTGCAGAATCCTTTAGAAGTATGTGGGCTTGTTTTCATATCATTTCTAGGAATAAATGCCAGCCTAGACTACATTGGCAAGCGGAATACTCTTAGTACTGCCAAAAAGTAACACATTTTAATTTCTTTTTCCATTCTAAATTGAATTAAAAAGAAAAATACCTCCATAATTTATCTTATAGTCATTGTAGCATATTTGCATAGGGGAATACCATCATATTTTTAATCACGTGTAGCTTCCGTTTAGTCTACTTACACTTTTAGTATTCCACTTTAAAGAGCTCTGTCTTCATATGGTGTTCTCAATGCATCTAAAAGGCTATTCCCCTCTTCCATTATCCATTTCTTTTTCTTTTTATGGTTAACTTTCCTCTTTTTGCCTAGTCAGGATGTCTCCCACTAGCACTGGGAGCACCACGGGATCCTGGTTATTCAAGGCCAAGATTTTACCTATGGCCATGAGCTTTAGTTTCTGTTTGAGATGCTTCAAAATCTTAAGGTTAATACTGTAATGACCGTGAATTCTCTGTCTACAAGCTGCTGCTGTCACCTATTCTTATAACACTATATCAGATTATATCCTCTGTTATTATAAAGCCTTCATTAAGATAAATGTCAAAATGACAAAAGTGAACCATTAAACCAAGATAAGGAAAGATGTACATGCTGAGAAATTCAGCCTTTTCCTAAACCACTGGTGACAACTGAGATCTCCCCTCTTAGAAAAATGCCAGCTTATGGTTGGAACTGATTATTTTACTAAATTAAAAAAATGAGGAAAATAATGCAATGGTTGAAGGGCACAGGGATGCCTCCTAGATTACTCAAGTTTCTTGGAAAGTCTTTATATCTGTGTTAATTTACAAGGGTATTTCTCTTTCCAAATCCCAAGGGAGTTGCTCAAGGACAAAAATTCGAGTAGAATCATAACCACAACATGCGGGGCTGGCTCTACAAGAATAGAAGAGTGCAGAATCCTTCATCTTTCCAGAAAAAAAGTGGTTATTTGTGTAGCTCCTCTGCAAAGCCACCCCCTTGCATGGCTTCGAGTTCCTGTGTTATAAAGCACCAAAGTGTTTCATGTCTTCTGTTCCTTGCAGCTCTTACTCAGCTGTGGAAAGAAATATCAAGTCATGTAACCACTTTCTTCCAATTCTTGGGCCAGGATCTCATCTGGTGTAAGTCAGCAGAGCTCCACAGACATTATTAGTGCTCCAGTGATTCACACCAGCTGTGCATCTAGTCCTCTGTCTCATTTTATGAACTAAATGTCAGGAAATATGAAATGATCTCTTATAGTCAGCAGTTCTCCAGATGTGTTAATGGATTTTAAGTTTACCAAAAAAGTAAGACTTCAAAAAGAGATCCAGCAAAATAAACTTTCAAGAAGAATAGCTTACTTTACAGCCTTTTTGGCAAGAGAGGGCTATACAACTTGTGGCAATTTGAAGAAATTAACTCAGTTATGCATCAGGATATGGTAACACAGCCTCACCGAGAACCTAAGATTCAAAATAACATCACAGCACAAAGCAAGCTGTTGCCACTCAGTGAGTAATTGCCATGCAAGTAGGAATCACCAAGTCTTAAAACCAAAAATTTTCTTGTGATCTTTGTGTGAAGAGCCTAATGCTTCCACTCTGGTAGTGCAGTTGGGTTTATTCACAGGCCTGGTGTTACAGCTTTTGGAGATTAAATGAGGACCATGTTGTTACAAGGACACAGAAGCTTAATAGTTCTCACTGTGTGATATTGAAACTCAGCGATGACTTGGCTTATGGGTGTGATCTCAAATATAGTGTTGAAAACAGTTATTTTAGCCAATGAGAATGAAATGCTCGTTGACATTGTATAAGCACCATGAGGTTTACCTGTCCAAATCTAAAAATACTGGAATAGGTGTAATGTCATAGTCAACAAATGTGGGGTTTCAGAAGTCTTTTATTCCTAAATGCTTTAATAATATATGAGCATATGCTCCAAAAACCAAAAGAAGATTCCATACCTAAAATATCCCCTGGTGGTACAGAGGTCTTCACAGCCTAATTTCTTTGCTAATGAGACCTTTCAGAATTAATTAAAATGATTAGTGTGTGGCTCCACACTGTGTGATTTACATATGTTGTTCTCACTGGAGACTTGATGCTTTGGATAGACCCAGAAAAGTAAAAGAACAACATGCCTTCAATGCTCCATTGAGTGAACTCGAATGTAATTCTTTGTTGGGGTGTGCTGCCTATATATATTTTTTTTTTAAAATTAGGGCAGAAATAAGTTGATTTCTGGCAATCAGAACAGTATAGAGTGCTCTGAGGATCCAATTCTGGCAGGTCTGTTTCACAGTTAATCCCAGTGATTTTTGGTGAGACAAACATTTGTCTACATCTCACTGCATACCAAAAGGAGAATAAACAATGCTTGGACACAAATTACTCAGGCCTGAAGATGAACATTTTGGAAGAGTCCTGATGGAAAGCCAGTTAGACTTTCAGGTAAAGTAATTATCATAATCCGAATATAGCAGCACATTGAATTTAGAGGGGTTTGCAGAACTGGGGTGGTGGATTGAGTGATGAGGAAACCCCTATGAATACTCGAGACCACTTGGGAAGTGACAGCATCCAGGACTCAGCATTTACTGGGGTTTTGCTGACTCCTCAGGAGCACAAGGGGAACAAAATGAAATTCATTCCCTAGATCCACAGCAGGAAGGTCCATAATGAGAGCTCTGACCCTCCAAGGGGTCAAGGAACTGGAAGTATGAGAGGCTGTGAGTCATGTGAGGCAGTGCCTGGTGACTTAAGGAGCTCACTGCATCTTGAAATCACAGTGTTTCATAGAGACTTCTGCTACCTGGAGATTTCTAGGGATGAGGTTTGGAAAATTTGGCTCTGAATCAGTTTGAAACCAAATTTTAAAAATTGCTGAATTTCACTTGCTGTGTTGGCTCTGCAGTGTGGAGTGGTTGAAGGCAAAATAAATGCTTGAATCAGTCTGAAGATTAAGACTGTATTTGTGAACCCTCACAGGGAAGCCCTTACTTGAGAGTAAGAGCAACACTCTCCACCACCTCTGTCCAGTCCTTTCCATTCTGGTGGCTGACGTGTTGTCCTTGGGAATGTATGAGTTTTTCACCTGTTGTCAGGATTGCACCAGTGGAATATTCCTGATCATGAAGCCATCGACCCTTATGAAACTCCAGCCAGCAATACTCCAAAACCTGCAGTACAAGCATGTCAGGTCTGATTCCTGCTTCCTACCCCAATTCCCTGCAGCCAAGGACTGAGGCAAGACTGGGAGATCACGTCTTACTTTGAATGCAAGGAGTGATGCTGACCTGGAATGTCTTGTCACTGAAAACACACGTACCTGTGATTCCTAATTCTCTAAGCTCACAGAAGTAAAGTTTTCTGTGCAGGATTCATATTTTTTTGTGCATTCAGCCTATACATATAAGATTAATATAATAAAAATAATACAGGGATCAGAAGCTGTTGCAAATGCCACCGTTTTTGGAAACACAGGATACCTCACCTTCCCAGGCATAAGGGCAGAGCCTTACTGGAGTAGTGTCCTGGAGAGACTGGAGAAATAGGGCACATGGGCTCTTGGCATGTTTTCAGCATCTTTCCTGTCCTCCCTCACTCTCACTGTGGAGACTCAGGGTGAAATTCTCAGGGTCTTAAAAAAAAAAAATTGTGATGAAATAGCTGAAGTTGTGACATTTGTAAGCTGAATTTCATCTGTTTTGCCACTGCCGTCTCTGCAAGTGATTGGGTCTTTCAAAAACCACTTTTCTCTTAATGCAAACTTAACAAAAAGCTCAGAATTCACTGTGAAGGGTTACTTTCGCAAAGTATATGTTGGAATTATTTATATCTTTATCCAAATCTGTTTCATATCCCTTTGCTTTACATTTCCAGACCTGACCTGGCCTCACAGAAGACATCTGGCCAGCATTCTGTGGATTGGAACCTGGAAACACTGAAGAACACTTGTGAGCCAGAGGACCTCTTCGACGACATGTAGCCACATGTGGTCTGAGAGACAGAGACTGGTGCTTCTACCAGAGATAAGCTGTAAAATTAGAGGCTTTTTTTGTAGAGTAGAGCCAAGATCTGTGCTCTGAGGTGGTTTCCAGTGGCACAGCCCTCTAAACCCTCTTGCACTGCACTTGTCCCCATTCTTCGCTATGATTTTGTAGACCCTGATAGACCTGATTTGTGATGGTCTTAAAAATGAGTTTATCCCCTGTGTAGACCTTTTATCAAGTGTATATGGGAAGCAAGAGCACCACTGAGATGTTTTTTTACATCCTTACAGTCAGTGGCTGCTGGCTGTATTCAGGTTTTCTAGATGTCCCCAGAGAATGTCCGACTTTAAGCTACTGCTGTACTTAACCTTACATGCCACACCTTTCCTAGCTCAGCCTAAACATGATCCAGATAAATCATCTTCAGCTTTGTTCGAGATGCAGGTTTAGAATAGTCTCTTCTGATTCAAAGCATCCAAAGAAATACCTTTTTATTCAAAGGTTCTCTGTAGCATTAATGCCTTATAAGGTTTTCTTGCTCTTGGAAGTAAAGTGCTTCTAAAGTAGATATTGACTCGATTTTAAGCTTCCGTAGAAACCCATAGCATTTAAAAAGATTGTCATTTTTGATACTTCAACATTTTCCTTAAGGTGGTTTCTAAAAAGAAATAAATAAAATGCATTCTAAAAGGACATCAATTTTGTTCTTATTTGCTTAGACACTATGAGTAAAGACAGAGTTAGCAAAATGTGTTAATGCATGAAGGCAGTCTTTAAAGTCTTCTGTGCTCTGTGGCTTGCAAAGGTCTGTGGTAAAACACCTACTTGGTGTTTCTGAAATGGCTACTTATTTAGGCTCTGATTCTGCCAAAATTCCATCCTATAATTTATTAAAAACACCCATGTCAGTATTTGCAACATCATGGACTCTTATAGGAACACAAGGGTCTGGGAATATTACATTTAAGCATTCCTCCCTGGAAAAATGGTCACAGCATTTTAAATTCACAAAGGGCTTTGGGACAGTGTTATAAATCACACAGTAAAAATAAGAATGGCTAAAATATTTTGCTTGCTAAAAAGGCTTTGTGCCTGAGAAGTGGCAAGGCCACAAAAGCCCTATTCATACACCCATTCAAAATCTTCCAGTGCTGATCTGACAGTGCTTTCAGCAAAAGCTCGTGTATGGTTCCAGTTTTGGAGTTAATATGTTCCATGACTTAACCCGAAGTGGAAGAGCTTGGTTTAATTGTGCCTGCAGCAGAAAATGAAGGTAAATGAAGCTGAACATCTGACAAAACTCTGCTTTCAGGACGCTGTTGGTTTCTAGTGGCAAAATGTTGTTGTACAAATAGGAAATGTTACACGCCATGGGCAGATGTAATAAAGTCTGTCAGTGTGTTTATTATGTTCTCTTTTTTTCTTCCTTTTTGAGATTTATAGAGTCATTTGAACAGAAAATTATGTGGTGGGTGTTACACACCTTGGGCTGTGTGAGCACAGGTGTGTTGTCTGGTGAGGGCAGTTGTGGTACAGAACCAGTTTCCAATCAACTGAGACTGGTTTTATTCACAGGGACACCTTCCCTCCCCTGGAAATCTACGCACAATATGTCGATGTGTCCTAGTTAGAACAGCTGGGCCCAGTTCATCACTGTTTGGGTGTAACCCAAAACTGTGTATTTTATAGCCTTCCATGCCATTTCCCAGAAACGGTTATCAATAGACTATTTACACCCTCTTTCCAGAGCAGCCTGACTCCTCAGGCTATAAACTAGGTGTTAAGAGGCCTACAAGACAGGAGGGTGCTCTTGTCCTCACACCCATTGTGGAACTCCCCACCCTGAGGGAAGTACTGGGCATTCCTGCCTGAACTGGAGAATATATAATCTTGGAGTCTTGGAACTTTTTTAACCACTCGTGGGATCCAGCGGAAGACTGTAAACCACCGCTCTCAACCAGACTGCAACCACCACTCTCGACTGGACTGCAACCACCACTCTTGACCAGACTGCAAAAGCACTCTCACCAACAGGTTTTCCCCTCTCCCTTTACTTTGGACTCAGGGGGCCCAAAGAACACCACTCTGTTCATGCCCCAGGGTGCTGGGTTATACATTTGGGTTTTGTGGATTAAAAGCAGTTGTTTGTCTGTATAATTGTACTTATTGTATTATTTTATTAAATTGTTATTCTGATTTATAATCTCTCTTTTGAGTTGGGTTCATTTCCCCTGCCAGTTTACCTTTAAACCAGCACACAGTGTCCACAACCTTATCGGAAGTATCAGTGAAATCCTTCCTTCTGAAGATTTATGTGAGAAGCTGTTGGTTTTCTGAAGATAAAGTTTCCATTTTCCAATTGGCTTTGAAAAAGAATGACCCACCAGTCTTAAAACCAGTTTAGACTCTGTGTATGTCTTTTATCATGTGAGAGCAATGTTGCCAAAGCTGCAGAAAATCAGTGAAAGTTGACCAAGCCAGGTAAAATCCATTTCAAACTAACCTGTGATGTCTGGGAAGGGAACTCATTTGCTTCTCCCCCACTCAAAATATTTCAGTGATGACAAAAGACAAAATAGAGAAACATGCCCACAAATGGGTTTTTGAAGGCAGGAAATTAACCAAAGTTAGGAAACACAGATCAAATTTCAGAGATCCTTTATTAATACTTCTCTTTGATATTACTCTGCAAATGATTTCCCAGGTAATTTTTTTTTCGTCACTTTAAACTGTACTTCTGGGGAAGATGAAATATGTAGTTGTTTTACAGGAAGAAAAACATATCTTTCAATAAAGGTTTGGACTCATCCAGATTTTTATACCTTAATGTAACTTCTTAGACATAATGTACATTCTAATTTGTCATTAGAAGTCTGGGTTTATCCAACAAATCTTGAAAAGCAAAGCTCAAAAATATTTATTTTCAAGACAGCAAAAAGAAGGTTCTGAACCAAAAAACCTCCCTCTTTTCTTAAGGAAATGCTGTATAAAGAGTTGCCTTTGGGATGATAGTGTTATTTTGATTTTGAGATCATGTTTTGACAATCTATATCACTATTTTAACTACCTTCTCACTATTATTCCCAAAAGCAAACACCCCTGTCTATGTGTGTATTGGATATATTGTTCTTCCTCACTTTGTACCTGTAACATATTGTTATTGTGTGTATAAATGTCTTTCTCTGGAAATATTTAGTATAGTCTAGCTGGCTTTGACAGCTTCTGCACTTTGATTTAGAAGCCTGGAGGTGCTTGAGGGTAGAAAAAGCCTTCACACATGGGAATTCACATGCTGCTATATGTTTAAGGCAAAACTTCTTTACTTCCGGTTTTGTGGGTAAAATAAAATGTGGGAATAGTGAAGTAAGGAAAGGAAGGAAAATGAGGTAATAAAAACATGTCCAGGCTGCTTATAGGCTGAAGATGATATATTTGAACATCTTCTGAGCAGTTCTAGTAGAGAAAAATGTCCAGGAGCTGGTTATTCTGCTGTAAGAGAAGCAGCTGGGAGAGGGTTTTCATCAACCATCAGTCTTCTCATTACTTTTCTTCCAAATATTTTTCTGCTCTCATTAAATCTTTTTCCTAATAATTTCCTTTTGGTGATCTGTCATCCTCTGTATAATTTTTTTATCTGCAGTATAATGTTGGTCAACACCTGAATTTTCATCCTTCTATGACCATTAAATGATTTCCCTGCTATTATAATTACAGTCCAAAATCAATTTCATTCATAAGATTCATCAGTACTAATCTGCTAGTGCTAGGAAAATGAAACGCTCTGAATTTTTAAAACCAACATTACTGAAAAATAGTCTTTAGCTTTTTACCTCTCCTGAGATTTAAACCAATGAGTGCTCCTAGAACAGTCTTCCTACTTAGGAAACAAACAGATTAAATCATTTTAATATTTAAGCTGTCCTTATTATCTTCTTCCCCCCCCACAGAGCTGTTGTTTATTTAAGGCAGTCTCAGAGGAATATTTGATGGAGAAATAGACATAGACATCCACTCCAGTACTTTCTGAAGGGCATGAAGGTACATATTTAATTATCTGGCTTTATGCAACTACTGTTGTTGTAGGTAATAGTCATCAATACAGCATGTAGTACCTATGTTGCTCTGAGTAAATACATAACATCATATTGTCCTTCTTTTCCTGCTTAATTAATTATCATTTCGAATGTGTGCATCTCATTTCTAGTGCATTGACTGAGAGACCAGAGTTAAGCCCGGGATTTAATCAGTTTAATCACCTACCACAATTTTCTCATGTAGCTTCTGCTTTTTTTTCTGAGATGTTACAAGATGCTCTTTGGCTTTCAAGGTGGTTGAAGGATGATTTTTAAAAATTGATTTTGATTTTAACCAAAAGCCAGAGTTCTGAACAGAAAAGGCTGGAGATCAGTCTGTCCTCCAGACTCAATTGCATATAAAATATGAAAAGGTAGTAAAATACGTTTACAGGACTTCTGTACCCTCGAGAGCAGTGAAGTAGTTCACCTCAAATTTACAAAGACACTTGGGAGAGCTTTTATGTCAGAAAGAAATGAGGACCCAGAGAAGTAAAGAAATACTTATATTAAATAGTCATTCAAAATGTATCAAATGTGAAATACTGTGCCCAAGCTTTTGACTTCTTGCTGTATTAGGAAAGCAAGTATCAGCAATGCTCTCTGGTAGTGTTTCCATGCCCTCACAAGGGCAGTAGAACCCTGATATTGAATAACCAAGGTTCAGAACTGAAGGAAATAATGTCTTCCACAGCTATGCTTCTCTCTGCAATTGATGGAGGGAAGGGCCAGTGTCCTGCTCCCTGTGTCTGTGTGTGTTTTAGTTTTATGACTCCATCCTTCTCTCCACAGAGCCAAAACCAGAAGAGATGGGAAGTGAAATCTGCCACCTAGAGAAGCTGCATTAATAAATATCTATGAAAATAAGAGTGTATTCCCAAGAACGAAAGAGCAATTGAGACATTTAACATAAACATCCATAATAAATTAATCAGAGCTGATTTATGATGAGGGATGTTTTATGCTGCAAAGATGTGGAGGAGGTGAAATAATTTCTGCCCAGCACTTAGCCCTGTCTCATTCTCCCTCATGCATGCCTTTGGAAGATGTGACAAACCTCCTCATGACAAATCTCAGGAATATTGTATCTTCCCCTTTGACTTCAGCCAGGCTCAGCAGCCAAACTGGATGATGATTTATTCAACTGCTCAATATTGATCTTCTCTAAGACCAAAATAAGCTGTTGCTTTGCAATCTTTTTGTTTTGTTTTTCTTTTTAATCTTGATTTTGCTTTCAGTTTTGTAAGGAGGAACAAGCAATTTTCTCCAAGTGCTGTAAGGATGTTCCCTCTTGCTGTCACCAGTTTCAATGGTAGGTTCAGCTGCCTTCAGATCAGGTTTTTGCATCTTCCAGCAGGTGTATTTGCTTAATTAAGCATAACCAGAGGTGTGTGTGGGCATATGTTCCTCCTGAAGAGCAGAAAAACCTGCACCTTTCACCATGAAACTTGCAGACTTGCTTGAGACTCCTGCAGGGAGAGACATCTCTGAAGTTAAACTCCCAAAATTAGGCAGCCCAGACAAGAGTTTGATGCATGAAAACCACTGGCACTTCCCAAGACAATGAGATGTGGGAGGGTGACCTTGTTTGGTTTCATCACTCCAGTTCAATTAAACTCAAGAAATTAAACTTAACCAGCACGAGAAGATACACAAGGTTTCTCAATAACTTCTTCATATCCTGTCCCTTCTCAATAGCTTCTTCATATCCTCTCCCTTCTCCTTAGCACATAACTGACTTGAAGGAAATTTTAAAAATCAGTTTGAAGTGGAGGCAGGCACATTCTGGGCGGCTTTTACTGCCTTATAGTGATTTGTATTTCACAGCTCGGGGGGGCATCTCGGCAGGGCTGGCCTGAGCCCCTTTGTTCCCTTATGGCTTGTGATTGTAACACACTTGCCCTCCCTCTCACCAGGGCTGAGTTGCCAAATAAGAAGTTACTCCACACCCAGCCCTGTGATTACAATTTCAATAGAAAATTGTCTCAAAATAAAATCCCTTTGAGAGCCTCAAAAATGTCTCAATAAATTCTACTGACAGTGGTATGTTTGTTTGCCTGGCTAGATTTTTGCTTTAGCCCCTTTCGTAATGAATTGCTTTCCATTGTGGCACAAAATTATTTGACAAGAGTTTTGCTGGGGCTGTGTAAGTCAAGCCTTCACCTCACTGTAGTCAACTGTAAACCTTGTGCAGAATTCAGGAGAGCAAGGGTGTGACTTACGTGCTTTCTAAAGAAAAACAGTACTTTTAAAGTACATAAAAATGGCTAAGGTGGAAGAGTAGGAGAAAAACAGAGGCATTTCAGAGACAGGAGGGCTCTGATGTTTAGGTTGATGTATGAAAAGGTATCTCCCTTGGCTGTGCTCTGGAGGAATGGGGTAATCCTTGAAAAACAGGGGATTGGCATATTAATTTATAGAACAGAAGAGCCCAGGCTGGAGCCTGTGGTACCACCAGCGGCCCCAGTCCTTGAGGTGGGTGCAGTTCAAGGGATCCTCTGTGCCGTCCTGCTCTCACTGCTGAGGGATGCTCTACATTATCCAGGTGTGCCAAAAGCAGAACTTGGGAGCTTTGGATGACTTCTGAATTAAAACTCACCTGTGAATTTAATTGAGCTCAATATAGGGTTGGGTGAAGACCTGCACCCTGCTCCACCAAAAACTACCTCTCCTATAAGACCTTTGGTCGATCATTTTGTGTTCTTTCAAAATCACAGAGCAGCAGAATGTGATCATTGTCCTTCCATCCAAGGTCGGAGCTGAATCTGGCCCTGCTCTTCAGCATCCAGAGGTTAAAGCAATGCTATGCCCTGGTGTTTGACACAACAAAGTGAGTTGTGTTTCAGCCAGTGTCAGAAAATTCCAGATATTTAAATGTGGTGCTCTCAGGTAACCACACAATCCCTTTATATATAGCGTGTATGTTTGCAGCCACAGAAAAGCCTTTGCTGTGCAGATCCACACCTGGCCAGCTATTGCATGGACAGTTATCACCCCACACAGGGTGATGTTGGGCACAGGTGCCGGTGCAGAGCACCCTTAGGCTGCTTGTTATCAGCAGAAGGAAAATGTGGGTTTTGTTCCAAGAGCAGGATCTGTAACCTCACAACCGGACAAGGTCTAACTTGAATTACTGCCTCTCGTCTACCTCTGTGTCTCCTTTTAAAACATCCTGGTCTCCACTTACCTTTCTACACATTTGGATCGTGTTGCCCTGTGTAAAAAACATTTCCTGCATTTCAAGCTGAGACACACATTTCACTGGCTGTATTTGGTTTTGTATTGTAGTATTTGGTTTCCGTGGCCAAGTGTTTTTAGATTGAAATGCAGTGTTCTTGAGACATTGTTATTATGGCTGTTTGATTTGATCACAGATGGATAACAACAAGCCTAATCCCAGGGAATTAGCCCCAGTGGCTGCTGCTTCCTCTCAGAATCACAGGATCACTGGGGTTGGAAAATCCCTCCCAGCCCATTGAGTCCACCCTGTGGCCAATCCCCACCTTGTCACCCTGCCCAGAGCAATGAGTGCCATGTCCAGTAGTTCCTTGGACACCTCCAGGGATGGCGACTCCACCACATCCCTGGGCAGCAGCCCCTTCCAATGCCTGACAGCCCTTTCCAGGAAGAAATTCCTCCTGATGTCCAACCTGACCCTCCCCTGGCACAGCTTGAGGCTGTTTCCCCTTGTCCTGTCCCTTGTTCCCTGGGAGCAGAGCCCAACCCTGCCCTGGTTCCACCCTCCTGTCAGGGAGTTGTAGAGACTGAGAAGGTCCCCCCTGAGCCTCCTTTTCTCCGGGCAGAACTCCCCCAGCTCCCTCAGCTGCTCCTGGTGCTCCAGACCCTTCCCCAGCTCCATTCCATTCCCTTTCCTAGACATGCTCCAGCCCCTCAATGTGTCTCATGCCTGAGGGGCCCAGACCTGGACACAGCACTGGAGCTGCCTCAGCAGTGCCCAGTACAGGGACAATCCCTGCCCTGGCCCTGCTGGACTCACTGTTCTGGACACCGCCCTGTTCCTTGTGCCAGCCCATTGCTGGATCTGTGGGGAAGGTGGTTGCTGTGCAGTTGCTTTTTTGTTGTCTCCATCGAAATACCAGACCCCACAGCTGAGGGAGGAGGATTGGTCATGATGCCTTGTTTCCTGTTCATATCTCAGATGATTTCATTAGAATTATGAACATGTTGTGAAATGAAAATAAATATAATTTGTGCTTATCCAGTGTAAAACCAGCTTAGTCATGCTGAGATAGGGGCTGTCTGCATCTGTTAATTACACCCTGACAGGCATCAGCTTGAGACTTAGGAGACATCATGGGATTTTCTGAGATCTCTTGATATAAAATTTTTTCCCTAAAGTGCAGGAACAAGAGCCAAAAGAACTTTTGGGGTTTTTTTGTTCTTAAAGACATCACTGTGTTGGGTCCATCAGTCAAGGTGTGAGTTACACCTAACGAGGGCATTGGTTTCTTTGTCAGACAAGTCACAGAACCTCACACAATCCAAAGTCCTCATCTAGAGGGGAATTTTCATTGCAGAGACTCTGGAAAATAACACTATCCTTTACTGGTTAAGCATCTCCTTTTCTGTTTTGAATTTAAAAATGCTATAGAGAGTCCAACAAGTAAGTCTCTTACCTTCTGTAAGAGACACATATGGGAGAGGAGTTGCTGAGCCCAAGCCAAATGCTGGATATCTAAAGCCCAGAGAGAGAACAGATGTTTTACCACCTGCACACTCTTTTCTACCAGAAAATAATTCAGATTTGGATGTTCTTCACTGGATGAGTTTTTATTTCTTTTTTTCAAAGCTGACTTCCCATCTCCTTTATGCTTAAAGTGTAAGCAGAGGGGGGAGGGGGAAAAGATATTAGTGTTATAACCTGAGTTTGCACAGTGCTTACAGGAAAATGTTAAAATGAAGTTTCTGTCTCTGGGGGTTAATAATGTATGGTTAGTGTAGGGTTGTTATGAAAAGAACATAGTTAACAGTGAGAGCATATGGCCAAATAAAAGAAGGAATCTAGCCCTTCGGAGATGCTCTTCCCATAGAATGGGAAAGGCAAAGCTGACTGGAGCATACATGCTGTGAGCTGCTTGTTTTCCTCACAAAATATAAGGATATCGCTTCAATGGTGGTGGGGTTTTTTGTGAATATTTCAACCATAGTGGAGAGTCTTTAGGGAGAGACCTGACAGAAGTCCAAACACTGCAACACAAATTCACTGATTACAAAAGGTGTAAGGAACAACTTAGACTTCGATGAGATCCAGTGAATTTGCCTGCCCGGGGTGGGGTAGAAGGTGATGGAGATTATTCCTGGAGGACTCTTCTCCATGTGCTGGTGGATCAGAGTTCCAGAGAGTAGCAGGAAAGCCAGCACAAAGAGCCTGGATAATGGGATGTGTGAAATTAACTCAGATACCATTTGTAACATGGTAGATTCGAGTTAATAAACAGAATTTATTTTACTTATCACTGACTTGCAGAATGATCTGGGTTGAAAGGGACTTTAGAGACCACCTGGTCCAACCCCTTGCCATGAACACCTTCCTGTAACTCCATGACAGCCCATCCTCTGCCATGGGCAGCACAGACACGGCACTACAGAATACATTCATTTCTAAACAACTAGAAGAGAGTTTACTTTACTGACAGATAAAGATAAACAGGAGGAGGCAGCTGTGAAAAGAATTCCATTGACCACTGACCTGAAAACATGTAGCTTTCCATAAAATAAGCACAAACTAAGTAAAAGTGAATAGTTAGATTCTTCAGAAATACTTCCTACAGAACCAAGGCAATTATTTTTAGAGGGTGGTGGGAAGGGGATATGTGGGATGGAAAAAGGCATGGCTTTTCTAGGCTGAACTACCACATATTTCAGTGTAACTGCATGGACACCTTTACTCTCTCAAATTAGACCACAGTAGCTGCCCAGACTGGTACTGACTGTACATGGACCTCTTAAAGATAAATCCTAACTCTGGATTCACAATATAAATAGTATAAATACTGTTGAAATCTCTCAAGAATTGCAGTACCTGAGGTGCCTGGAAAGATGACCAAGCTCCATGTGCATTCTCTGGGGGTCACCTGCATTAAAGTTCAGATTGTCCAAGCACTAAATTTAATCCAAACCTGAACATCTACCAGATCCTTCCAGGACAGTATTCCTGGTTTGTAACTTCTATCCCAAATCCAAGTTTTATTGAGACACAGTCACATTTTACAAAGCCTAAATCAGAGTAAAAGGCTATTTAGTTTCTATTTAAAAATTATTTTTATATTCTTAGCTTCTATTTAGTATTTCTCTCAGGTATCACCTCTGTCTGCCTGTAGGTTGAAGGTTCACACCAGGTTTTTGATGCCATGCCACATCCCTATAAATCCACTTAACTGGAAAATAGTGATTACAGAAGAGTGAAACGCTGCTTGGAGAAGATGCTGCCCTACAATCAAACAGAGAAATTGGGTTTATTTTCCCTTCCAACTGATGGACTAGTTGCTAATAGGAAATAACCCTTTTTTGAGCTGTATTTACTACAGATGCCAGAAGACATCAATTATTTGATTAGAGCTGGGTAAAAAATGTTCTATGAAACATACAGATGTGGTGACATCGAAACATTCTAGAAATTCAGATTTGATTTTTGCCAAGTCATTTTTCCTATTAAAAAAAAAATCTGAGAAAGTCCAGGAAAAACTGGAAACAGTAAGAAAATGGGAGTCCAAGCACTACTTCAGATTATTTTAGAGACTTCCATTTAGGCTAGATTTTTGTTACATGTTGTCTTCAAGTTAAATGGCTAAATTCAAAGCAAAATTAGTTTTCTTTTAGGATTGAGAACATACTGCTTAATGCCAAAGTAATTTTTGAGTTGATTGAAAGTGCTAAACTTTGGATGAGCCTGAAATAAAGGTTTTTTCTATTTGTCCTTTATTTTGTTTGTTTCCAACCAGCAGTTGAAAAACAAGGATGTGTTCCCTCCTCAGCTCTGGTATCAGGAGGGAAGTGCCAGTGGAGCTGCTGGGATTTACGCAAATAGAGCAATGAGAGGTTGACCTTTCCACATCCTCCCCAGGCAGCCTCTTCTGCCCTTGAGGCCTTCTGTACATATTTAGGAAAGGCAAAGCAAAGAAACTGCTGCAGACGTGAGGTCATCTTTGATGAAGAATTGCCCTAAAAGTTAAATCTTTTGCCATCAGCAAATAATAAGTTTTTTCATGCTAAACTTTTCATCTGTTGTTTTTATATTGAAACAGGTTGTTGTTTTTTTTTAAATATCCTGATGTATAACTTGCATTGACTGACACCAGTTGATGGATATCCCATGTTTATTACACCAGTTTAAATGTTACCTGCTTGGGCACCTTCTTGGTGGCAAAACACTGGAATTTGGGTACTTGACTTCTGTCTAGTGGACATCTGCCAATTTGGCTTAGGAGGGCTCTCCTTAAGACCCCCTTTTTTATTCCAGCTGGGATCTCTTTAACTCAGTGGAGCTGCAGAACTTTTTCTGGCACTATCCATAACCATTTCCACTGAAAAAACAATATAGATAACATGACACTGTGAAAATTTTAGAACTATTTCCAGTGCTACCATATTATCCAAAGGCATTTCTGTTACCTTTTTAGTTAATTGGGTTTAGTTGGTTTGGGGGGAGGGGTTTGCTTTTTTTTACCATGCAAAAAAATCAAGGCAAAACTGGCTGAAAAATATTATAGTTGCTCTCAAAATATGAAA
The DNA here is from genome assembly GCF_001715985.3 of Manacus vitellinus. NCBI lineage: Eukaryota > Metazoa > Chordata > Aves > Passeriformes > Pipridae > Manacus > Manacus vitellinus. Next base: position 11,162,663 of record NW_021939718.1, on the reverse strand, counting down.
CAAATGGATTCTACAAACACCGGCCAACAGCTACATTCTGGTATTTGTTTTACATACAAGAGAGACAAGTGTGAGCTGAGAAATTAAGACCCATAAATCTACCCTGTGCATATTGCCAGTTTATTTAAGTGATACAGTGTTGTGTTAGTTAAAGTGGTCATAGGAGAGTGCTAATAGCAAGTGATTAGTTGCTCAGGCATATTTATTTAAGAAATATAATAGATTAAAAGCCTTCTGGTCAGAGTAGATACTCCATCATCTTTAAAGTAAAATAATTCCTGCAATTTATGACTCCTTTTGTCATAATTTAGGCTTTAGGACCATGAATCACAACTGAATTGCTGCTGACTGGGTTGTAGGCAGAGAAATTTCTAACAACGATAGAAAGAGGAAATTTATGATTGCTGAACTTATTTTCCTCTTCAGGTTAGAAAAGAGAACACTGAAATGTTCATTTGTAATGTCCCCCACTTGTAACATTTCCAGCTTTAAAATGACTCTTCAGCAACTGAAAGTGCTAGCACTTTGTGTAACAAAACCATTTGCTTTGCATTTTCATGGTAAATCAGTGGAAAATGATAGATGTTAGAAAGATAGCAATAACACTTATTTGAACAATACATACGAAACTCTTTGTGTTGCTCGTTTCATGGACATTCTACATAAGTATACCTAACATTTGACCATAAGTGGTATGTGAGGCTAATTATGAAAACACAGCATAAAAAGGGAAAAGAACAGAAACTTCAGCCCCTGTGTGTTATGTTCAGCATTCAAAGCCTGCAGAGAAGGAATCTCTAAAGGCTGGTTTTGCTCATCAGGACCTGGGCTGTTTCCCTCATCCTTTTTTCGCAGCCTTTTTACTTCTTTGCCATAACATGCCATGGAAGTGGCACCTCCATGAAGTCATGCCAGGGGTCTGCAGGACAGACTTGGTGTGACAAAGAATAAAGGTGAAATCACACGTTGTGCAAAGAGAAGAGAACGCTGGTTATGTATGCATAAATATGACCAAAGTATGCACAAATATGGTCTTGATTTCTTTGTGTTAGACAGCTGAGGTGTGTTTTATACCGTATCAGTTTCTACATTTTTACGATGTACAAAGATACTGAATATTTATCACTTAGATTTTGTCCATGGAGATAGGTCACCTATTTCATGCTAGTATGCGTACAAGTGAGAGATGAGTAATTGGAAAGGTTTTTGCCAATGAATGTTAAGATTTATTGAATGATTCCTCGTACCAAAGTAGAAATGGCTGCAATATTAAAATATCTACTCTTTTTAAGTTTGTCTGATTTCTGATGGAGTATCTGTTGCTCTAAAAAAGGGGCTGCCTGTACAAATTTTAAGCTGAATAGGTCATTGAGTAAGTCCTTTTCTGTAAGATCTTTCATTTGCTATCTGGGACCCAATAATGGAATTGCTGTGTATGTGGGAGCACTTTTTCAAGTTAGGAATATGAAAAACATTCTTGTCTGACTGGGTGCATGGTGGTAGAAATGTTAATATATGGGTAATACATAAGCAGAAGGTCTCTAATATCAAATTCTTGTGAAGGGCACATGATCTGTGGTGGAACTGAAGTCCTTTATGCTACACATCAAGGAATTGTGGTGCTGGTGCATTTGAGTCACAGCTTCTCCACTCTGACCTTACCTGTTTTGGGCCAGTCCTTGCATGAACACTGTGGCTTGAGTCTCTGGAATCTGCTCCTATCTCTCCTCTGAGCAGATGGCAATGCACAGCCCCACATCCCAAAGTGAAAATTTCAGTCTAAAATTGTGACAATTTTCCTGAATCAATCATCAACACTGGCTGTGTCCACAAAGCTGCTTCAACTGCACTTACATCAATTCCTTTCATAATCTTCCATCCAAAAAAGCACTTCAGCTGTATACACAAAATTGTATTTGTATGATTACCCATATCTAATCACACAAATTATCAAGAAATTATTGCATAGGGCTATATGGCTCTGAGTTAAAAGTAATATCTACTTTTCCTGTCCTGGGGACAAAATAAATCGGTTCCTGGCTGTTTTGTAGAAGCACTAAAGGTACCTCCTGCTCTTTCTGACAGGCTATTGTACACAAACTATTAACACACTGATTTGTGAGCCAATAGGATGAATGCCCAGGTGGTCTCTGGCCTCCTGAAGGAGCTCCAGATCTCTCCCTTCAGGCAAAAAGAACTACTCACTTAGATTAATACTGCCTTATCTCTTCCTTCTTCAAAGCCAGCCCAAGTCAAACCAGGGCTCAGCTTTCATCTGGCAAACTCAGAGCTCTGAACTAAGCCCCTGAACTCAATGTTAATATACTTTTCTTTCTTTTTTTTTTTTTTTTTCCCTAAGGGTGATAGCCACAGAATAACAAAACCTAGGGAATTCTCTTGACAGGTGGAGTTTGTGGTTTATGTGTGGGTGCATGAACTCACACAAATTGGGTGTCCTACCTGAGTCTGTTAAATTAATTTTGATATTAAGTGACCAGCTTATTGCAGGCTTCTGGGGAGGCTTAAATGTTTGGCCATGAAAACATGCATTTAGGAAAGATAGCATTTTTCTACTGAAATACTTTCAGGTTTCCTTTTATAGAATCATAAACACTGTCAACATATTCCTTTTGTTTGACCTTTTTACTGAACACGCCAGAGCATAAAGCTCTTCAAAGCTTGGCAGAAGATTCCTGAGGAAAGTCAAAAGATTCCAGACTAGGTATATATTCTAAAAAGAAACAAGAGATAAAAATACCTCCAATATTTTCTTCATTCAAAGGGTTGGTCTAGTCTAAAAAATAAAATCTAATAATAACCAATACAACAGCAATAAAAACAATGAAAATGTGGTAAAAGTATATGGATAGGTTCTAACTATGTGTTTACATGTATGCACCCCACAAGCAAAAATTGCAAATTAAATCTTAAGAATCTCCTTAATTCTTTGGGAAATCAAAAAAATTCAGTGGTTAAGACTGTGAGGGTTCCTTGGGATTAGTTGCAGGAGCACCTTCCTATGAACCAATGAATACTGAAAACCAAAAGAAACAACCATTTTTTTCTTGATTTGGAACTTTTCTCTTATTTTTCTGCATGAACCACTAATTCTTATGCAAAAATTATGTCGAGGCTTCCAAGCAAGGTATTTCTATCCATATAATGAAGGTTACTATCAGTCTATTTTCAGTTAATGAGTATTTTTGTAGCTTTTCAGGACCTGAGGGTCATCTACAGTTGGATAATTAATTCATTCCTAGAGCAGGACAATGCTGGGGAACTCTTATGGATGACACCTATATATCCCACAGGTATTATGACCCTAACCGTAGTGAATAGCTTATTATTATTTTATATCTTAGGGACGTTTTTGATCTAGCTCCTTAATTTATCTGTAAAAGAATATGTAAGAGTTTAAATATTTCCTCAACTTCCCTGCTTAAGAAAAGTGCTTTATTTGCTTAGCTTTCTTTGTTGAGATGGAATTAACTCCATTCCTACATCAAAACAAAAGCTTCTGCACAAAGTTTTAACACAAAGCAATGAATGTACAAATCTTTTCTTCCTGTGTTTACTCTGTTCAGCCCCTCCTCTCTTTAGTTTCACAGTTGTGTAATTTAATTAGGAGGAAAAAGAATTGTCAAGCAGATATGTGCAGCAGCAGTATTAGCACCCATGATTCAATCTCCCTTGTGCTGTTGGAAGTGATTATGATTCCAGGAACAGAACTATTGCTGATGAGTGCTCCTGGGACACAATCAGCCATTCAGGGTGTAGCAGGGATTTGAAGAACCATCCTGTGAAAATAGATGTTGACATGACCTCAGATCCTGTTCTCTACCAGTGCACAAGATAGAGTGAAGATTGGTGTGTGGGACCTCAAACACCACGCAAAAGTCAGAATTTTCTTGGATTTTGGGTCAAAAGGAGGGAGTGTTTGCTCAAGGAAAGGAGAGGCCCTGGAAGGAAGCAGTTACACATTCAAGGAAGACATGTATGAACAGAAGAGTCTGGACAAACTCTTCGAGGAGAAACAAAGCTCCGTAGAAAGATCTCTTCAGTTGCTGCTGATGAGTACACCAGGTTTACCAGGGGCTAACAGGGCTCTAGGACCTCCACTGTCTCCAAGGCACTTCTCTGGAGAGCCTGCTGATGCAGTTCCCAGATCATTTCCCAGGGATTTCAACAGTGCTGGATCCCTTGGCTTCATCCCTGTATTCACAAACCGGAACATGCTTTTTCTTGCCAGCTTTGAAATATTATAGGTATAAAAATTCTCTCACCTTTTATCCATGCAGCATTTTGCGCTGGGCATTTATCCTTATTTCCGCCCCCCCCCCCATCTTGCACACCTGGGCTGCATATAAGGCCACTATTGCAATGTGTGGCTGCCATGATATAACTGGAGTTTGTTAATAAGGCACTGAATCTGTGGTACAAAGTGGTACAGTGAAAGTCTTCAGTGAGATGCTGAAAGGAGCAGAATTGGCTGGAATACGTTGGGAAGTTTTTAAAGGCATTAATCCTGGGGGATACTCAGGGACAGGAACAATCCAGCCCTCTGTGAATCTGAGTGAAATGATTGCAGGGAGCAGAGGTTACGTGATGTGGAGAGTTTTGCTAGAAGCCACCAGACTTTCAGAGCACAAAATCAAAATTACATCAAAGTGAGCAAATTTTCAAGCCTCCTTTTGTGTTTCTTTAAGCCTGTGAGAGCTTGTCACATGATTCCACAAAAAAGGAATTTTGTCTTCTCATTACATTTTTAAAAAACATAAGTACCTGTGAGAAACTGAACATCTCAAGACACTCCATAGAAAAAATATACAGATCCTGCCCTGCAAACAAAGTTCTCAATTCTTACGTGACAGCATGAGAATAACTAACAGAGCTAAACACAGAGGGAAGGGGCTGGGTAAAAAAAACATGCAAGTCTTGGCAAAATCGAATCTTGCGAAGTCCAAAGCTATAAGTTCACACACAAAAAAAAAAGGAGCTAACGAAGATGAATGGGTAAGAAGTAAAAGGGGCAATGGGAGTGTGCAGCTATGAATGGATATCTGGTTGCATCACAGATGATACAGTATAAATACATCGGTGCACACTTTAAAAACATATGTACGTATAAATCCCTTCATCCCCTTTTTCCATTTGTATGCCACATGCTTCCACTAAGCTATGTAAAAGAGCGCACTGTTCACCGGCAACTGGGCAGCTGGGGGCAGCTCCTGGGCCCTGGAAAAAGCCACATTTCACTTATCTTACCTTCTCTTCTCTCACCCAGATATTCTGCAAAACAAGCAAACTACGTATCTTCATATCATAGCCGGTGCTGTGCATCAGGCTACATCCACTGAAAGCCCCACTGTCTGGGGCCAGGAGATTCAGAAAACCTTGGCAGAGCTGTCCTTGAGCCTGCTGCTTGATTTATGTTTTCAGATGGAAGCTATATGAAGCTCTTAGTTGTGCCTGGTTTTCTGCCAAAAAATTGGTTTGACCCAAAGCGGGCTTTATGGAAACCTAAAGCACAAAGCAAAGTGTCATATAATCCACAGTAAAACCTGGCACTACCTTCTTTTTTTTTTTAATATATATATAAAGAAAGTGTGCATTTTCTTAGGCTGGGCTGTGAAGTTTTCTCTCATTTTAAATTTTCTCTGTGATTGCTGTGAAAGGAGTAGCTTGGAAGGCCCACATTGTCTTATCCTTTCTTCGTGTCGCATTGGTGGAGTCTGATACCAAGGCAACAAAGATGGAATGAATTGGGACTGAAAATTGTCTGTTTTCAATAACAAGGACTATCTCTGGAGGAAGAGATCCAACTTTACACACATGTAGGAGGCTGAGAAGTTTCAACAGAGGCAAAGAAATCATTGTGAGCCCTGAGCATCTGAAAAAAAAGAGCAGAGATAAGAAGCCAAGGCAGAAAATATTCACCAGTTGTGTGTTTAAAACAAAATATTGTGCATCAGCTTCCATCCTCTGTAGCCGATTAAATAATGTGGGCAATGTTCATCAGCTGTGTCAGATGTTCGCATTAATTACTGTAATTTGTAAGAAGGGAAGTGCCACCTAGTGGACCGCGCCACGGAAGCGCATCCTGCATCCCATATCCCGCACTGCTGTAGTCCCAAAACTGCTAAATACCCCGGAATAATACAGCCTATTAATGGTTTATCAAGTGCCAATGGGAATCGTGGCTCCAGACAAACAGGGGAGGACTCCTAGTCTAATTTAACTGGGACAATAGGTCCTAGACACTCAAGATGGATATTCCCAGTGCAGATGCATTCCTCTTAATTCTGTTTGGTTTACCAAATAGGAATTGCTCTAGGAAACCTCAACAAAGAAGTGGATTAATGAGAAACTTAGTAGAGAGTGTTTGCTGTATAAGCAATTCCAAGCCTAAGTAAAGCAAGGGGCAAAGTCTGATCAGCGTTCAGTACCAAACTCAAGTAAATTCTGACAGAAGTGGGTGAAAAATGTGCCAGCTGCAGGTCAGCAAGAAATGCTAACAACCCTCAAACACTCGCCTGCCCACTTTCATTAAAAAGCAAACAGGGAGAAAAACAAACACTTATTTTCCCCCTGCCTTTTGTTGCTCTGTGGAGTTTGTTTTGACACTCGTCCTCCTTCAGCTGGATTGTCCCCCGATTTCTGCTGTTTTCATGGCATCTTGCTGCTCCTCAGCTCCCTTTTCCTCTGCCTGGGCAGCTGCTCAAAGCAGCTCCTGCCATCAGGCCACACCATCCCTCTGAGAGCTTTGCCTTGCTGCTGCCAAGTCAATTCTCAGTCTCTGTTGTCCCAAAGGCTCCTCAAATTTCCTGGTTTGCTTTTATAGAAGCATAGAAGCAGGAAGACCCTACCACCCCAAGCTGCTCACAGCTGCCTCCCTGGAACACGTCGGGGAGACCGTTTCTCTCCTTGGACTGTCCTGGGTCTGCAGTGCTAAAACTGGAAGAGAAGGAGGTTGCTGTGCTTCAGAGAGCTTTGTTGTAGCAGCCTGGCCATAACCATCTTGAAAGGTGAGCTGTTTGACCCATTGAACACAAATAAGTGCAATATCCTACAATGCTGGTAATGGGCAAGACACAGAAGCTGTGAAACTGGGGATGCTACTGGTTACAGTCGAAACTTTCAAAAAAACATGCCTTCCTGTATGCCTTATGCATTTGAACCAGAGGAAGAAAACAAAAATAAGAAGGTGATTAAACAGCTCCTTCTTAAATGGCTTTTCTTGTAATGATATGTGCAATGATGTAGCTGAGGCCAGAAGCAAGAAAAAAAAGTATTATCTCCCATTCTGCAGAGACCTGACCCCCTCCCATCCCTTAAAATAAAATACCAGGCAAGTGGTTTATCTATATTTATGGTGCCACAGAGCTCCATGTTTCTTGGCTCACAGAGCCAGCAGGAAGGACCAGCAGCCATTACAAAATATCCATATGGCAGCAGGTTTCAGAATCTCAGGGGAGCTCGTGCCCCCACTGTGAGAGCTCCTTATCTGCTCCAGAGCACACCACTGACCCTGTTTGCAAACTCACCACTCCAAAGAGATAGCAGGAGCTACTACCTAAGCACTCTGGGCATAGAAGTGTCACCCTCTGGGGCTGTCTGCTGAAAGCCTGTGCTCAGCCAGGTGAAGAGAGGACCCTCCGTTGCACTTTGGCACCAGGCTAACAGCAGTAGTAGGTCCACTTGCATTAGTACAGAAAAATGTCACAAAGTTTCTGCTATTTCTGTCTGATTTTATAGTAAAAAGGACATCTTTTAACTCCTACAGCCAGTGTTATGAACGCTAACATTGTTCCCGTTCTCCCTCATCCTGGGAGACTCTGCTCACCGCAACAGAGAAAACCTTTCACTGAATATCTGGACACCAGAAATATTTCCTTCCTTCAGCAGATGGAGGATAAAAATGTCATATGTCTTCACAAAAATTGATGAGGAATCCTTGGTGACAGCCCTGAGGATACTTGGTCACAGAGGAGAGCTTGGGATAGTGTGGGGGGAACATGGAGCTTGATGCTCCTTGGGCGGAGTGCCCTGGTTTAGTCTGCAGAGGCATTTTAGCAGCACTGCCTGATGCCTGGCCTTCAGGGCTCACCTGGGGAGCTGTCTTTGGGGTTTTTTTTCTGTCACTGATTATTTTTATTTGCTGTTTGGGTCTTCAGGTGAATTTGCTTCTTCTTTCCAAACTTTTCTCTGCTACAACTGTGATTCATGTTCCATGTTAAGGGAAAATGAACTTTGTAGGTACTACATTTCCTGCTTTGAGGCCTTCAAAATAAAAATTTTAAAAGTGCATTAAAAAACAGAGGACATTCAGAAAAATAATAATAGAAAAGTATTAAAAATCAGAGCAACATTCAACAGAGCAAAGTTTTCAACAGGGGATAACCAAATACTTCTCTCTGCTTTTATACCCATCCTCTCCCCACTGAAAAAAAATTATCACTTCCTAGTGATAAGTTTTTTGGGAGACAAATATTTACTACTACTCCGAGAATCTTGCAAATTGTGCAAGAAGTATTTGCAGACCCCACTAGCCCACTTTGTGTGTTTGTTTGTTTATATGTTTATTACTTATTTTAAATGATGTTATCACAGATGCTGTCCTGGCCATGTCTGAGAGCCAGCCAAAAGACATAAGATTCCAGGAATAGGCCTGGATCAGCTCTTTCAGCCTATTTACACTCTTTGTCTCATGATGGGTTATGACTCTTCCTGTAGACATGGATCTTTTAATCTTTCCTTGCCTGCTAACAGCTACCAAGTTTCCACCTTTCTGGTTTGATCTGAAAAAATATGTCTCCAGGAAAGAAAAATATAGATTTTCCCGCGTGATGGAGGATGATGAAAAAGCCTGAATCCTCCCTTTCCCTGACTCTTTAGGGTCTTTCTGATCTATATCACTTCTTTGATTCCCCTGCACACACGTCAAGGGAGAAGAAACTGTTGACTGACACTTGTGGAGTCAGGAGGATCTTTCCAGTGACTTCAGTGGGCTTTGGATTAATCGTGTTGCGAATGTTTGTTATTCCTTTAGCCAAGGATGAGAAGGCCCAGGAAGAAGAGATTAGTTAAGAAAATCTCTCTTAATCCATTTCAAGAGTTTGCCCTGTCAGTGTGGAACCAGATCCAGAGAGTTTATTCTTTGCACAATGGTGGTACCTTCATATCATAAAGGAAAAAAAATAAATTAAAAAGAGTAAAATAGACTCATTTGTTTTGGTAACAGCAAGAGAATAAACCCACATTTGATTATTCAGTGTTACTTCTTCACTAAAGCTTATGATCCAGCCACAGAGTTATCAAAACAAAAATAATGCATGCCCAGGATGGAGTTTATCAGAGGAAGCCCAGGACACTATGGATTAGAACAACACTTGACTATGGCTCAGGCCATCCTGTGCTGATAAGTTTCTTAGTTTCTTTCCCCCTTTCTTGCCTTGTCCTGTGTTTGGTCCTCATAGGGATCAACACTGAGAAAGACCTTGGTGGTGACCTACCCACGCTGACAACTCCTGCCCAAAATTACAAAGCAACTATTCTTCAAGGAGTCAGATCTGGCTGTGTGATGCAGACTGCTTTTTCAGTCTGACTTGAAGACAGAGCCTGATTTTTTGGCTTACACCAGGCAGAACCAAACACCACCAGAGCCTTCTGACAAAGGTTTTGAGGGGATTAACCATGGGAACAAAAAACATCCCAGTCTGGCCTCTTGTCCTTGGAGTCAGAGCAGAAACATTGCAGCAGAAAAGAAGGCAGCACCGAAACACAGGAGGAAAACATACCATTTTCTTTGTCACCACCCAGTGCTGCTGAAAGCCTGGACCTACTCCTGATAAACCCTGTCCTGGAAACACACTATCTCAAGGTAGATAATGCCGTGTCTGCATCATTACATTTAATGCAGGAATAATATCTAACCATCAATCGTGCCTTATTCTGTTACCAAAGGAAACACTCTATTCATAGCTGAGTGCTCTCCCCTCCGCTGAAGAAACATGGAGCAAAAATAGGTGGAGAAGGGTTTTGCCACAAAAGAAACATTGACATAAGCCATCGAGTGTTTCATTTGAGAAAGTGGTTGTATACGCTATGGTTACTGCTGCTGCTAAGATTGACTCCTCTGAAGAGTTTTAATTTGCCTCTGAAAACACATTTGACTCAAAGAGTAGGAAAGAGAAGGACTGGGAAAAGCTTTTCTTAAACACGGAATCCAAGAACTTGCAGAAGTCTATTGTTTCAAAAGATTTTGTGGTTTCTGAAAGCACACTGGGGTTTAGATAACTGAACCACTGCAGAATCAGGAAGCAGCTGACAGTTCTGTACCTCTGAAAGGGGAAAATTGGGTCAGTGGACTGTTTTTCAGCACATGTGGCATGGCACAGCCCTTTACAAGGAGATGGCAATGGGAGTCTGGACCTTCAGATCTAGTGGCCTTGAAAAGTGGAATAACTTTGCAAGGATCTTTGATTTGCCTAAACTGACCTTAGTGCTGCTGGCACCTAAATTACATTAATTATTCCCTTTTTTTTTTACATAAGGTTTTTCACATACAGTGGCTTAGGAGGAAAAAAAAGGAGGAAACAAGTACAGAAAAGACAAAGAAAAGGTGATTGTGAAGCCACAAAAGATGGCTTAAGAGAACCTATGCTAGACAAATTAGTTTTTCCTTGAGAGATTGTGTTTTAGACTCACAGTATTCTTTCAAGTGATGGGAAGTTTTTTTTTAACAGATGTTCAGTTTGATATTTGCACATTGGCTGTAGCCATGGTCTAATTAATTTCAGATATTTCAAAACAATGGTTCCTCGTAAAGAACCATTTAGGGTCTATGTTTCACATTTAAAATCATAGTCATTGTTGAGCCCGTAACATAAAACCTATGCTTAAAAAGTGTGTAATGAAAATAGAATTTTTTCTTCATCTCTGGACTATGATGTAGCTAGCAGGATTATTTTTTTTTCTCCAGTGATATTGCTTTAAGATGCAGACAAAGCCTAAACATTTTCCCTTTTCTTGGGTTTTCTCACACAAATCTGAACATCTGAAAACAATGATTTGTCATGGGAGATATTTGGCAGCTGGAGGAAAGGTTTACTGTTTCTACTTTTCCTAAAATATTTACAAAGCAAAATATCTGACATTCGCAGTAAGTCAGACAATGTTTTGGGCCTCTGACAAAATCCGTGGAGGCAGCCTGAGTGGTCTCTCTGAGAGGAGGAAAGGAGATCCCCTTTCTAGACAGTTTCTTGGTTCAGTGCAGAAACCTTGGCTCTGGAGGAAGACGGGGAGAGTTAAAGAGGGACGAAAACACCGGGAGGTTGCAGAGGTCTGTTTTTGCAGCTTGATCAGCTCTTCACTTTCCCCAGCCCTTTTTGAGAGCCCCGAGGGTCTCTGGTGTAACCCATCAGAGTGGCTGAGCACAGGGAAAGGGAAGCCCCGCTACCACCTTCACTCGCTCCGCATCGCCCCCCACCCCCCTGCCCAGAAACCCCCATCCCATCGCGAAGTGAAGGGGTGGGGGGCACGGGGGAAACACAGAGCTCCCCGTCTGCCTCTTCTCCTTGTGCCCCCCTCGGTTTTCCCCTCTGGAAAGGGGGCTCCAGGAGCTCCTCCGGGGGAAGAGAAGGAAGAGGAGGAGGAGGAAGGTGGTGGGGCGGGATGGGAAGGGGGGAAGGGGGTGGTTTCTGCATCCTCTGCTTTCTTTCCAGCTCCGAAATCGAGCAGCTTGGCCAGTCGGTTTTTATCAGGGCTCCGGCAGGCGTGGGGTGGGAGAGGAAAGGGAAGGGCTGAAGGGTCTTTTCTTTTTGGAAAAATAATCTATTTTCTTTTCTATCGTGGGGGAAAAAAACAACAAAACCAACAATGACAACAAAAAGAAAAAGAAAAGAAAGATGTGCCAGCAGCAAGGCTGAGTTAGCCCCAGGGTTTAACTCCTCGTTGCTTCTTGGTGGTGTCTATAGGTGTCTGCAGGTAGAGAACACGCCCTACCACCCCGCCCTACCCCCACCCCAAATTTCTGGTCATGCTGTCTCCTCATTCCCAGAAAGGTTGGTCAGCAATTCAGCTGGACCCCCAGAACAGCGCGTGTCCCAGTGGGAAGAGACAGGTCCAACTTCCCCTCTCGGGGTTGTGCTGCTGGCACCCGGGGCAGTCACGGCTATAAGGAGACGCTCTTCGGCAGAGCATGGATCTCCACAGGGTGGGGACAGCAGAATCGTCTCTTCCCATCCTTTGCCAGCAGCAGTTGTTCTGTCTCCAGTGGACATGAGTGAAGAGATGATGGAGAAGCAAGACGAGGGCTGTAGAGGCTTCTGCTCCATCGGAGGACACCCATCCTGCCTGAAGCCAAGGCAGGAGTGAGTGAGAACAAGCTGGAAAGTTGGGGTGGATGGTGAAGGATAGAGGGGCAACTTCAGTTTGACTGTGATGCCTCGTCATTTACAAGTTCATCATTTGTCTTTGAGGGTGGCCTGGAGATAGGTAGATACCTAATGTTATGGGGTATGTCCTGTTGTCCTTTCCAGAGGATTGGGATGGTGGCAGGATGGTCTCCCACTTCTTCATCCAGAAAAGAGAATTGGTGCAAAGGACAGGAGAAGTCCAGAGAGTTTCCTGCCTTATGCACATATCCTCAAAGGGTTTGTCTGCAGCCTGAGGAGGCTAAGACTGTGTAGGGAGAGGGAACAGTGCCTTAAAAGTGTGTCTCACACAGACCCCTTATGTCTGGGAGAGCAGAAGAGGCTTGTTTGAATCAATGTGGGAGAGATTCCAAGTGAAGTGTTCTCCTTTCATCACAACATTGTGCAGAGGAAGTGTGTACCGTCTCAGCAGTGACACTGCTAGGCAGGGAAGGCCAGGCTGGCAAAAACAGGAACTGCAAAGCCTTTGTGTGAATTTGCATCAAACCCTCTCAAAAATGTGCCTGCAACTCTTTTTAGTGCCTGTTTGAAAGCAAAGAATTGTATTTCTGTCAGCTCTTCCACCACACAAGGTTCAAGGATTGAGAAACCTGCATCCCAACATGGGGCAAGACCAGTGCACAGGAGGAACATGTGCCAGGTAGGGTCTCATCCATGCACGGGGAATTGGAGGGACTGGTGCTGGTGGGGGCTGGCAATGGTGAAGAGGGCTCCTGCACTGTCTTCACATGGGAGAAGGGGAGCAGCCTCTCTCCAGCACCCCAAGTAACCAGATGTGGGTTCACCCTATTCAAGGCGGAAAGATCAACAAGCTTTGCAAGGTGAGATAAGCATTTCACCCAGCACTCCATCTCCAGGCCACAGCTCACACAAACCTTGTCTGGTTTAAGCCTCCAGGTCTCTATTTCCTCCTGTTTGTCTGTCATCTTTCCACCTGCAGCTCCTCTAACTTGGCAATGGAGGTCTGTCTTTGGAAATGAGGGCTTTGGGATTGTCTGAAATCCACTGTCAGCATAACTCTGGGGACAGACCAGCTGGAACAGTAACAGCAAGAGGTGCTGAAAGAAAACTCCTCTGCCTCTTCCAGTTGTACCTGGGGCTGCCAAAGACGTGCCCAGGTGTGAGCAGTGTGATCAGGCACACCTATTCCTCCAGGGTTTTCTTTTCTGGCCTGGGCTTTACACCCTCCTGGAGGAGGGGGGCTTGTGGCATCCAGTGGTCTGAGAAGGCACATGCCAGAGGCACCTCTTCTGCCAGTGTTTTGAGAGGGTGCCTTAAGCGTCTCCCATAGACTGAGATAGGAACATTTTGGGACAGGAGCTGCCTGGAGAGGACAGAAGACCCTTTATTAACTGGTGAAAGTCCCTTGTAAAAGAGTGGTTTAGAATTCTGCTTATGACTTCATCTCTGAGAGGTTTGGACAGCAAAAGCAGAGTCTAATCTAAAAAAAAAAAAAATAAAAAGAAAGAAAAATGGCTGGAGATTCATAAAGCTAGGGTGGAGAAGCTTGGCTCAGGAGGCTGCCTATGCAAGTCTGCCTGTGAATTAGTATTGGCAGGGGAAGTTTGGAGCCAGCACCAATATATTCTTTCATTGCAATCTCCACTGAGACTGGGGAGGCAAAGGGGAAAAAAAAGGATTTCGGTCCCAGTCACTTTCCCCCATTTCAACCGGCTTCCGGAGCCAGGGTACAGGAGGTCTCTGCATTCTTTTCTCGGTTAATTGTTTAATTGGGGAACAATGCGCCCTGTGCACCCTCTCCGGATGGCTAGTGCCCGTCCCGCCGCACCGGGCTGCGGGTCCCACTGCGGGTCTGGGGTGCAGGGGGCGCCCCGAGGGGGCGGAGAGGGGGGCCCCGCTCGGCGCAGGCGGGCGCTGGGGGCTCTCCTGCGCCTAGCAGCTGCAGGAGCTTTGGAAATTGCAGGGAGGCTCTCGCAGAGCCTGTGAACCCTCCTCTCCCCGAGCCAGCGCCCCTCCTCTGCAGCGCTGACGGTACAACGATATAATAATGATGGGTGGCTGAGGCTCGCATTTGAACTTGCAGGCGAGCTCCCTTTGCCCACAGCTCGGTCCTGGCTCCGCAGCCGTGAGTCAGGTGCTCGCTGGCGGGAGGGCAGGGAAGGAGGGAAGACCGAGCTCTGGGAGAAGGGGAGACCCCGGATCCACCGGCTCCTTCCAGCACTAGCGAGGGGATTTACTCTTTCATGCGGCCACTGGGATCTCTGGACTAGACCAGCCACCACGTTGTGATTTTTTGTGATCTCTGCAATACGCTACCTTTTAAGGTAACTATAACTCTTTTATTGCGGCTTGGTTTTTTGTACTCCCCCCCCCCCCCTTTCTTTACCTATGATTTGCAGCAAACACTTAGTGTGGGATTTAAAACAATTGTTTTACTGCTGTACCAACAAAGAGTTTGAACTGCAAATCTTAAGCGGGAGGGAATAAGCGATGATTGGTGAATTTAAACAACCTGGGGTAAGTTCAACGACACGCACAGGGGAGAGGAGAAGGAGGGATGCTCGGGAACCCACAAAAAAAAAAAAAAAAAAAATCCAGTGCAAGGAGGAGAACAAAGAAAACTAGGGAATAGAAGACTTTGGGGTGGGAGCCCTGGCAGAAGTGTTTGGTACTGGTGGTTTGGATGGCTGGGAAGGCAGAGCCGCACCTTGGGCTCGGGAGGGAGACGGGAGGAAGTTGCTCCGTTTGGATGTTAAGTACACAAAGCGCCCGTGTGGCAGGAGCTACCAGAACGGACCTTTCCCTTCAGCCACCGGCTTTTCTAGCGCTGGGAAAAGCGTGTGCTCGATCTCCTCCGCTCCTGTGTGCTCCCCCCATCCATCTCCCCCCTCCCCCTTTTTTTTTTTTTTTTTTTTTCCCTTTTAATCTCTTCTCCTGATGTTCCTGGAAAGCTGCTCGCAGAGCAGAGCGGAGCTGAGGTGCTGAGCATCTCTCTCCCGAGGAGCCGGAGAGCAGCGTATCCCCCTGAGCCACATTTTCACTGCGGAAAGGGAGGCAGTGGGTGAGGAGGAGGAGGAGGATCGCGAGGTCAGTGGAGCAAAACGCCCCCTCTTAGACCCGCGTCCAGCTTCTCTGTGGCACGGGCACTGTCTTCCCCCTCCGCTCCCGGGGATCTCGCCTTTGTGTTACAAAGGAAAAGTGAGAGCATCGTGGAGGGAATTGAGGGAGTTCGGACGGCGGGAAGAAGCGGGGGCAGTGTATGTGCGGAGAGATGGGACCCTCTGCAGCTCCCTCCGTCCCCCGACCCCGTCCCCACACAAAGGGCGGTCCCGGCCTTCATTGTCCCCCTGGTCACGTCTTCTCGGCCACCCCCTCTCCGTCGTTCCCTCCCGGCACCGGCTTTCGGGAGTAAGCCCCGATGGCTTTTCTTTCTTTCTTTCTTTCTTTTTTCCTTTTCTTCCCTCCTCCCCCCCCCCCCCCCCACTTCTCCTTTTTTTCATCCCTTTCCCCCGTTTTTTCCGCTTTCCTCCCTCTCTCCCTCCCCCCTTTTTTCTTCTCCTTTTTTCTCCGTTTCCCCTCCCTTTCTCCCCCTCATTTTCCCCCTTTTACCCCTTTTTTCGTTTTCTCCCCTTCCCCTTTCCCCCTCTTTTTCGCTTTTCCCTTTTTTCTCCTTCCCTATCCTGTTTTCCCCCTTCATCCACCCATTTCCCCATCCTTCCCTCCCTTTTTTCCCCTTCTCCCCCTTATTCCCCTTCCCCCCTTTTTTCCCCTTTTCATCCCTTTTTTTGACTTTCCCCCCTTTTTTTCCTTTCCCCCCTTTTCTCCTCCCCTCCCTTTTTTCCTTCCCCCTCCTTTTTTCCCTTCCCTCCCTTTTTTCCCTTTCTGTATTTTTTTCCCCTTTCCGTCTTTTTTTCCTTTCCCTTCCTTTTTTCCCTTCCCCTCTTTTCCCTTTTTCCTCCCTGTTTTCCCTTTCCCCCTTCTTTCT
Organism: Manacus vitellinus; assembly: GCF_001715985.3. NCBI lineage: Eukaryota > Metazoa > Chordata > Aves > Passeriformes > Pipridae > Manacus > Manacus vitellinus. Next base: position 11,146,283 of record NW_021939718.1, on the reverse strand, counting down.
TTCCCATCCTTCTTTCCCCTTTGCCTCTCCTTTCACCCTCCTTCTTCCTCTTCCTCTTTTCCCTTTTCCCCCCCTTTTCCTTTTTAAGTTTAGGCATGAGCTTTGAGACCCATCCCAGGATGGGAGAGTATGAATGTCGGGTGGGTTTAGGGATTGGCTTTATTTCTGTGCCGGGTTTTTTTCTCTCTCTCTTTTTTTTTTTTTTTTTTTCTTAACAAGACGGAGCGAAAGAGGAAGTTTCCTCCTCCCTCATGAGGAGCTGGAGAGGCCGGCGGGGCGCGGGACGGGGCGGGCCCGATGCCGCAGCCCACTGGGCGCGCAGCCGGGGCAGGGGGCGGCTGTGACAGGGCTGGGTGTCCTCGGGACCGGTTTGGGGGGTCCTGGTTTTAGGGATCCCAGGTTTGGGGATCCCGGTGTGGGGGCGCGGCCGCTGTCGAAGGAACGGCGCGGGCGCGCGGCGGCACCGCGGCGCCCCCCGGCGGCAATGGCGGCATCGCAGCGGCCGCTGCTTTCCCGCCCGAGGGCTCCGGACTCCTCGCTGTGAGGGGAAAATTCCCACCCCATCCCCCCGAAAAAAAAACCGCAAACCCCAAATCATCATCGTAATAAAATAATTAAAAAGAAATACCCTCGAACAAAAAAAGAAAAAAAAAAAAAAAACAAAACACAAGCAACTCTGTGGCTTCTCTGTTTTGGTGTGTTCCTCGCACTCCTCATCCAGCTCTGGGGTTCTGGGCGCAGAAAAAGACACGGATCTGTTGAGGCAAGTCCAGAGGAGGCACCAAGATGATCAGAGGGATGGAGCAGCTCTACTGTGAGGAAAGGCTGGGAGAATTGGGATTGTTCAGCCTGGAGAAGAGGAGGATATGGGGTGACATAGTTGTGGCCTTACAGTGCCTGAAGGGGCTACAAGGAACATGGAGAGAGACTATTTACAAGGGCCTGAAGTTAAAGGACAAGGGGGAATGGCTTCAACTGACAGAGGGCAGGGTTAGAAGGGATATTGGGAAGGAATTCTTCCTTGTGAGGCTGGTGAGGCCCTGGTGCAGGTTACCCAGAGTAGCTGTGGGTACCCCATCCCTGGAAGTGTCCAAGGCTCGGTTTGACGGGTCTTGTATCAACCTGGCTTAGTGGAAGGTGTCTCTACCCAGGGCAGGGGGTGGAATGGGATGATCTTTGAGGTCTCTTCCAACCCAAACTGTTCAGTGATTCTATGACAGGGGAGCCGGCAGTGCCTGAAGGGCTGTGTTTGACAGTGATGTGGAACTGGGGTCTTTCCCAGCTCCAGGTTTTCCCACTCCCCTCAGTGCCATCAGATGGGATTGGGCGTGCGGAGAAGGTGCAGCAGGGCACCTTCAACCTCCCTTGAGTTCAGCACTGGTGCTGGATGGACCCCAAGATTCACCGAGGAGCCCCTCACCCAGCCCACAGGCTGGTCCTGGAGCTGAACCCCTGTGATGGCAGCATGAGCAGCACCTTTGTGTCATTTATCCATGACTGCACTTCTTGCTCCCTTCACCAGTGTGGGTGCTCAAGACAGGTGGGCAGGGGATGTCTGCAGCTCTCCTGAACCAGGCCCCCCAGGCAGTGGTCCCAGCCTCAAGGCTGCCAGAGGTCAAGAAGCATTTGGACAATGGTCTCAGGGACACGGTGGGATTCTTGGGGTGTCCTGTGCAGGGCCAGAAGTTATGATCAATGATCCTTATGGGTGCAGCTTGGGATATTCAATGGCTTTGGAAAGCAGGAGTCAGAAGTTGGAGCTGGCACTGGGGTGGTGCTGGGAGGAGCAAGGTATGCTCATTGCTCCTCCACAGGCTCCTGGACTCTGGGTCATCTCTCCACACACTGCCTCTGGAAGTTTTCCAGCATGTCTCTGCATGGCTGTACCGGAGCCTGGAGCCACTTCTGGTATAAATGAGCACGGGACTGGGAGGGATGTCCTGAGGCAGCACTGCCACAGGGAGGACCACCAGAACACACTATGCTCTGCTCACTTTTCCTATCTGTGCCCCAGGCTAGAGCCAGCACTCTGGCTAGTGAGGCTTCAGTGTGGAAGATTTCCCCCCCCAGCTGCAGAAGGTGATGAGGAAGGGATGATGCAGTAGCCCCCAAGACCTTCTGCAAGGCCTTAGGAGGACCTTTCCAAGTGATAACAGGCCAAGCAGAGGTTGCTAATGAATCAGATGCAGGCTGATGCACCATATGGCAGCACAGTGGGCTAATTAATCATGTAGCATAGACATGGTGAAACTGGCAAAGTTAATTAAACAGCGTTAATGGTGAGGTGGATACATGTCAGCAATAAACAGGCAGTGTAAAAGGATCAAAGGGCTGCAGAAGCAAAAGAAAGTGCAGGATGTGTGCATGTTTGAGAAAGGATGGAAGCTGTGACGTTTCAGGGCTTGGGAGGTATCAAGAGTTGTTCTGGTTGTTTCCAGCTTATTGGGATTCCACCGGGAAGTTGTAATTTACTGTTTTACCCATTACTATGAGCAGCAACCTTCCTTCACTTCTCCAGTACTAGATTCTGTTGGGTTCCTCCCTCCTATTTTTATTTTTTCTTTTAGTTTTTTATATCCTTCTGACTTTCACTATGAGGGTCGATGGGCAGAGGCTGTTTTATGTGTTTAAGAAACACGTTCAGCATTCACAGTGCGGCTGCGGAGCATGTGCTGAATCAACTTCAGTGTGACCTGAGGAGTTGCAGGCTTCAGAGACAGTGTTACCTCCATCAAAGCAGCTAATTCCTCACTGTCCCAGCTTCAGAAAAAATGGGAGTAGTTTTTGGATGGTGAACTTTAGTCTGTTCCACACCAGGACAATTCACTGTCTTTCTGAACCTTGAGTTTTAAACAGAAAGAGAGAGATGATGTTCTACCACCTGATTAAATTAAAGTAGCACTGGTGTGAGATCAAGCTTACATTGTAAACTAAACACAAGCTGGAATTTGGTCAGAACTTACTGCTCCTATGAGTTTTTGCTGTAGTAAGGGAAGGTAGCAGTGCCTGCAAAAATAGGAGACATGCTCTGTCCCCACAGAGAGAACCCCCACTACAAGTTTTTAAAAATGTGAAGTTTAACAAGGACTTTGGCAACTTTTGGTTAAAAGATGCTGCGCTCAGGGTTGCATCCCATTTAAAAATGCAGTGCAAATTCCCACTGTAGATCCATCTGCCTATGGTAGCTCTTAATAAAGTGAATCAGTCCAGTTGGAAACCAGTCAGCAGGCAACCCAAGTTTGGTCATGTTAAGTGAGATACTTTTTTTTAATAGAAGGTGGAAATTAAGCACTCACTCAAGTCTTGCAGCTTTAGCTGGCAAGCTTTTCTCATAGTGTTATGGATTTCTTTTACTCTGGGTGTAGTGACACCAAGGGGGAAAAAAAATGCCTGTGGAAAACGTAAGTTTAAAAGGATTTTGGCTAATTGCTGTGGACTTAGAGGCAGTATGGCAGTCAGGCAGCAGACTTATGTGAGCTGTAGAGTGCAGGAATGGGAAACACAAACCAGTTTTAGAGTAGGGATTTTGCTTAGGAGGCTGCAAGGGAACACAGTCAGCTGCATCCTCTGCCAGCAAAAGGGGAGGAGGCAGGAGCAGCCACAGGCCAGTGTCCTGGAAACGTGGGCAGCACTGAAGGGGAATTGGGATGCAAGGTGTAAGTCACAACCTCTGCCTTGCCTGTGGCTCCTGGGGAGGATTTTTGGCACCAGGTCTGCAAAACTCCACTTTCCCCTAAGCTGGGCTGCCCTGGGGGACTGAGCGGCATGCTGCTGTTGTGGTCTGCATGTTTGGAGAGGGTGTCAGGAATAATTGCACATCTCATTCTGGCAGCTGTAGGGGAACAGCACTCAGTAACCCAGGAGTATTTATGGGAGCCCACCAAGGACCATAACGTGACAACCAACCCTCAGGTGCGGAGGGTTGTTTGGGAATCACTCTCCTGAGCCTGTGGGTTGGAAATCAGACCATTCCCCCAGGGTTTTTCATTGCTCCAGTAAGCATTTCAGGATAAGGAAGATTTATAAAAAGTCAAGAAGTGGTGTTCCAATAGACAGGTGGGGATTTTTGGCAGATGTCTCATATTAATCTTGGTGCTCAAACAGTGCAGTTTTTTGGAGCCATCCGAGCTCTTGGTGTGGCAGGTGTAATTCCTGCTCTACTCAATAAAAAGCTTAGAACCATCACAGCCACAAGTGCTCTCTTCTGTTCCCATGGATACCTCAAAAATTGTTCTTCCACAGCTGCCTCTCTGTTTTCACATATCACTGTGGGTGTGCATGTTGTGTTTAGTGACTGGGAGTGGAGCTGTAGGGTTTGTCTTTGCCAAACCTGGAATCAGTTGTGTCATGACAGTATTGCAACAAGCTTCCAAGGGCAACAGGCTTCCATTGGCATGTGTCAGGTGTCCAGGAACTCCAGATCAGAACCAGGACAATGGAGCAGGAGATGGATGCAACATGCAACCCATGTCCTGGAAAAAGAAAATACTTTATTCTTTTTCTTGGCCATTGTCTTTGATTCTCCTGGTTTCTGGTCCCAAAAGCCGAGGTTGCCTTTGGGGGGAGGAGGAGGAAGAGAAAGCATGGGGGTAAATATGGAAAGCTAAACTTGTAAACATTCTGTTCAGGATTTTTTGTTTTGCTGCTGGTGTAGCCAATGTGTGACATACGAGAGCACATGAGGACAGAAAATCTCTAAAGAAGGTTTGGAGCCACTCAGCTTTCACAGAAGCCTTTCACATTGTCTTGCAGGCAGGACCATCACCCACCACCTTGGGAGGTGGAGAATTCTGTCAGTCTTCTTTCTGTCCTCTCTTCAGAGAGCTTATGTTACTGTAGGGACCGGTTTGGTGCTTGGGGCTTCCAGCAGCTTCAGGATACAAGCATTGCTTGAAGGGCCTTCTAGTCTGTGTAGGCTCAGACTGACCTCTCTATTCTTTAATTATTGTGTAATAATGAGGATCATTTAAGTGTTTATCTCAGCAAACGTGACTATCTGTATTTCAGAGCTGGTCTGTTGCATTTAAAGGACTTTAATGTCTGCAGCTCTGAATTTGTGCAACCTCCTCACTCACAGCAACCTTCTACAGGGAATTTATATCAGAGCACAGTATAGAATTTTAAGATTAGCTATTAAATAGCCACTTTATTTTCTGCACATGCAGGTTGGCTTATGTAAGTGTACGGAGACATGAAACTGTCTGGGTGTTGGGGTTGTGTGTTAGGGTCTTCAGAAAAAGTTTTATGGCAGATAGGGCTTAAACTGAATGAAGTCAAAGATGTCCCTGGTTCTTGTTTGGGACATGAGAAGCGCAAATTCCATGGAGTTCATGTTGCAAAATAAGTGATATCACACTGTACACTCAGCCCTCCTGAATGGCTGAGGCAGAGATGGGGTGTCCTTGGCAGCGCACAGGCAGATCTGTGGAAAGCAGCTGCATTTCTTCCTCCACGCCCTGGGAATACTCTGTAGCAGATGTTTCCTAGTGCAACCATCTGGCTCTGGCCATCCATGTATAGGGAATGAAGGTCTTTGGGGTTTTCAGCCCTGGCGGGTGGGAATTTTTAGCTTGGCTCATTGGAAAGGCTCGGTTTGGGATGTTTTGTGTCTTTTCTGAACTGCTCAGATGTTACAGAACATACAGCAGCTCACAAAGACATGTGTGAAGTATGGGCCTATGGGGCGCAGCTGTGAGCTGTGGAGAGAACTGTCCTGAGGTTGAAGATGTCAACAGCAGTTTTCTGGAGATGTCTTTCTGTGTGTCTTGCTGTCATGTTCACTATCACTTGTGAAGATTTTTAAATGTATTAATGTTTTCTGTTATACATTTGTGCAATGCAGGTTCCAGAGTTATAACACAGACATATCTCTGTGTTATAAATCTCTACTACACTGATCCTTAGAACAGCTCAACTTTGAGTAATCTCTCTTGGACAGGAGAAAACTGTCAGTCAGGCTACTTGGCCAAGTGAGGAACCCAAGTAGCATATTTTGACAGCAATTATCAGGGTTTTGTGATAAAACTTTTTCAATGGCAGGGTTTGGAAAACTGCTGCTGAAAGTTATTTCTTCTGATGTCTGGGTGGTACCTAGGGATGAGGGACTTACAAACCCCTAATAGTTATCGGTGTCTGTGGAGTTTGTAATGCTATTGTCAGCATGCTTTTGAAATTTTTGAGAGGTTTATAGGTCTGGTGTGTGTAACTATGAACTGAAATAGAAATGGAGAAATACTATTTGAAGATGCAATTATTGTTCTGTACATATGATACATGTGGAGAACCCTTCAGTTGTTAAAGGTGGAGCCTGTAAAGGGAATGAGAAGCAAATTCAAATGGAACTGATGTGTCTGAACATCCCTCTGGACTCAATCACCTGGAACTCATTATAGATCTACATTCCACAGGGGCACATCATCATTATAACAAATTTCCTTCATAAATTATCAAAAGGAGACACCCCGGAAGCAGGAAGGACTGCTTCTGATATCAGTGACAAACACTAATTTACTGAGTTACAACACTTGTTAAGAGCACAATGCAACACTAACAACTTATCCTTTTGTTCTTTATTTCTAGGTCAAGATGTTGTTAAGTATAAAAAGTATCTTATGGATGTGCTCTACATTAGTTATAACATATATGCTACCTAAAGGTAAGTCTGTTGTACCCAGAACCATTCATTAAAATCAATTTAGTCCAATTGGTGGTGTGTTTCCCAGGACTTAGCTGCTGGGGTCTGGAGCAAGGATTGTCAGGGCAGCTGCAGGTCTGCAGTTTAAGTGGAAAGGAAAGAGCCCTTACTACTTCTCCTGGCAATTACATGCTAGAACTAGAGTGTGTATTCATGTGTGGTTGCCATGGTTATTTGAAATTTTGAGTCAGTAAGGACAACGTCCCTACAGTTGCTGCAGGCTCACAAAATTGGGATAACAGCTTTCCCAAGTTTCAAAACGAGATCTTTCTTTATTTTCTTTTCCTCCTCTTTCCAGGAATTTCTCAAGCTGAATTTAGCCTTCGGGAAAATCAAATTTACTCTTTCTTTTTTTCTTCCTGCCTGGCTTGAACACTGTTGCTAGCAAAATCTTTAGGCAGTCCTGAAAGATAAAGGAGTAGACTGTTATGCTTAGTGGAGCTAACTAAAAAAAAAGTTGATTTTTACCTCAAGCAGGTTTCTTACTAGAGCAGGACAAGGGACAACAGTTTTAGACTGAAAGAGAATGGGTTTAGATTGGATATAAGGAAGAAATATTTTACAGTAAGGGTGGTGAGACAGTGGCACAAGTCACCCAGAGAAGTTGTGGATTCTTCATCCCTGGAATAGCAGGGCATCTCTAGATATCCCCTAACTTACTCCACTTTTTATTACTTCTTAAAAGCTCCTGTTATCTCCAGAGTAGAATTTTTGGTCCTTAAGAAAGTTCTAGATGAATGTCCCAGTAAGGACTTCTTTGGAATGTAAACCAGGTTGCGACCCATCCTTATTTGCCCAAAATTTTTGAGAGAATTTTTAACTTTGATTTTCCTAGAACACACTGTGAACTTTGTGGGGTTTATTTTTGAAGACCATTCTTTTACCATAGAGAGACTTAAAAAAATTCAAAGTATGGCCATGGTGAGGAAGACAAAGAGTAAAAAATTTCCTTTTTCATAAATTCGTTCAATTCATGATCCCAAAGAGTCTCGGGGATCAACTCTCATCCTTCTCTTTTGCAGAAACGTCAGTCAGTTTGTGTAATATTTTTAAGGATGAATGTTAGAAGACTTACAGAATCTTTATATGTGCAGCTGTTTCTTTTGTTTGAAAATACTCCAGAAATAAAATACATCTCAGCATTTTGAAGTGTTAGACATCTTGAGTTTCAATCTCTTCTTTTCAAATCCTTAATTTGAACACAAAATTGAAGCCTTGAAATCTTTTGTGAGACACAAATTCCCACCGCTCACCACTATTCCTGCCCTTGCTTTTCACCCTCATCTTTTTGAATGGTCACATTCATAAATACCTGCAGTGTTTGCACAGCATTCTCCTTAGATTTTATGTAGTAACAAAAGTGTTTTTCCTTTGAGGTAGAGAATAGCCTTGCATGGGTTCTTTAGGACTTTGAATTCTCAGATATGTGTCAAGAGGCAGCAGGAAATGGAGTTTAAGGTTCTGGGTTCCGTGACTGTCCCTCTGTGAGACCTTTTTTTGCTCGGGTACAGGTGAAGGATTAATGACAGAAGTTCACCATCCAGGTTTATGCCTGCTGCTGATATGGCATTTACTCACTTTGAACTGGTGTTAGGGTATTGTAGTTTACGAGCTGGACCCTGTGATTATGCTGGAGTTTTCCTTACCTGTTTTAAGTGTCTATTTGCCATGCCATGGGTGAGCACCCTTTTGTGAAAGCTCTGTAATCCAGAAGGCAGCAGAAATCCCCTAGATTGTAGCGTGTGGTACATTCTTTCAAAAATATATAAACAACATGCCAGTGTAAACATCAGTTTGTGTGATCATTTTTGTGTCATGGGTGCTATAAACTACATGTGTTCGTGTCTATAATGTCTGCATATGTTATGTTGAATTCTGTAGCTGAGATTTATATTTGCCTGGCTTCCTGTGACTCTCCTGCAGACTATAAAAGTAGTTCTCCATCACACTATGCCTCCTTCTCTTATTCTTCTTGCTTAGACCACAAACCAACTAGTAAAAGCCTCCCTGAGTGTTTTTGTTGGGCCTCAGTCCTTTACTTCTGCTGTCGGTTTCATACAAGTTTGTGTGAGCGGTGCACTCAATTTAATTCATCATTATCTTCATTTAGAGATTTGTGGTTAATGAAAAGACTTCTCTTAGGCTCAGTGCTAGTGGCTGGGTTAAGAAAACACATAATTTTATTGATCCTTTCTATCTCCGCTGCTAGGCAGGGCAATATACCATATGTCTAGGCAGGTTGTTGATGAACTGAAAAATGAGATGCAATTTTTTTTCCTCATAAATTTAGCTAAAAATAAATGGAATCTTTTATTTTTTAAGCATGTGAGATTTGTCTGCATAGTCAGTAGCAACATCAGTTCAATTAAGCTTAATTATGTAGCAAAATCACTCCTCTAAGCAGTGTCTCTTCATGTAGGGCATTCTTTTCTTCAGACTCCTTGTCCGTTGCAGACCTACCAGTCTGGTCATTATGGCTGATGTGAAACAGAAGGGCAGAATTCTGTAATTTTTTTTATCTCCTTGGATTCACACTTTAAGAATTTTGTAACATTTACCACAGAAGAAATGTACAAATTCTAGAGAAAGAGGCTTTGTCCTCAAGCAAGAATTCCTTGATTCCACCCCCAAAGGAAATTATCAAGCTATGTGTCATTGGTAGGATAAGTTGACTTTGCAGCTGGAATAGTGGACTGGGAGGAACCATGGAAGCACGGCAACAAAAATCCCCAATGTGTGAGGCACATTACCTCCAGGATCTGCCCGAAATACAACTGCACCAACTCTAGTCCCACCATCTTGTACAACTCCCTCATTGACTTTGCTGGGAGTTCTGCCAAAATAAGTGCTGTGGCCAGGTAATTTGGGTTTAGCTGTGTGTTTTATTCCTTTATTGTCTGTGCATTTTCTCTAATAAATTAATTATGCCTGAGTGATACCAGTTAGTCAGCAACTGAGGAAAATGCTTATATTCATTGCCAGCAAGCAAAGTATTTTCAAACCCATTCTTTTAAGAGTACAGATGTCATAAGTATTCTAGGTCCTACATGATGTGGAAACTTGGTATTAATATTGGCAAATACTTGATTTTCTGAACTTGTTTTCCAATTTACAAAGAGTTACTTAATATTTTGGTCATACTTTTGCCCTCCGTATCCCTTCTAAGAAATAGTCTATCACATACCATTGATAGTGGATGACATGGAGTATACCATAGGGAAAATGGTAAAAGGAAAAAAAGGGCTATATGGATTATTATAAGACATTGATGCTTTCTGCACTGGTCAGTGAATTCTTCTAGATTAACTAATTTGGACTGCTGCTAGAAATCAGGCTTTTCACAACTGTGCAGGACATCAATTAATCTTATATTTCAAATACCATATCAGAAAAATAGTTTTGGTTTTTTTTTTTCAGTAGGAAAAAGCTTCTGCTTCCCCTTCTTTGTCCTTCTCCTTTCTCCTTCTCCTCCTTTTCCTTCTCCTTCTTCTCTTCCTTCTCTTTCTTCCCTCCTCTCATCAAAACAAATAGGGTTTTTTCTGTGGTGTTTTCTGGAGTTAGAGAAATGTGTCTGTAGCTACAATCTCCTGTTCTGGGATGTAAAACAACTTAGACTGGATCTAGTTTGCATGTCATTAGGATATGTGTTATTTGCCCAGGGTTACATTAGCTGATATGAAGGTTTTAAAGAGAGGAAATTTCCTCGGGGTTCAGTGCTGATATTGCAGATCGCTCATAATCAGAAACAATGTTCTCAAATGTTTGTTGAAATTCTGTCAGTCAGAATAATTATAACTAGGTCATTCTTCATTTAAGAAGAAATTTCCTGTAATGTCTATAGATAATAAGAGATCATAATAAATACTAAATATTTTGAGACTGATTTTAATCTTCCACCTGTGAAATTTGGCAGTAATTCCATCACAACTGATAGAACTGAGAGTTCATTCTGCTTCTTTATCTCTAACCTACTGTAACTCAGGGAAGTTTCAGAAATTAAAGGTGATATAAAAAGTCTCTGATCTAATCAGTTTTGATACCATCATCTTGACTCTATCTGAATTGTGTTCCCAAAGAATTCTAATTAGGGAGGCTGGATGGAAAGGACCTGAGTACTTCCATTCTGGGGATCCCCTGTATCAGATAATTTTTCTCTTTTTCTCCTTAGTGCTTTATTATTGAAATGCTTGGGCATCAAGCTGTGATTCTTTTATTGAACCTTTTTAGATAATACTGTTATCTAATACTTTATCCTGTATAAAGTAGTCTGTCTTTGTTAAAATAATCAACTTGAGCAATTTTACATTTTTCTTCTTTTTTTTGCATTCTTTTTAAAGAAAGGTAAAAAATCTCTTTTTCTCTTTCTCTTTTCCTCTTCTTTAATTTCCCTCCCTCCCCCAATCCTCTACTCTTTACAGAGAGATGGAGAGATTATATTTTTATTATAGATAAATAGCTAGATAATTTTCATGTAGTGGTGTCTCCTACTTCATGTATCACTTTGTTGGTGTCTAGTATATAATTTATTATACTTCTAAACTTTATGACTCCTAGTTCATCACAATGATGACCAAGTTCCACCTTTCAAAAAATGTTAGAGTGCAGGACAGTGAAAGAGGTGAAATAGATTCTGTTGTGCATCAGCTTTTAATGTTCATTAAGCCATGTATGATGAAATAACAGTGCATAAAAAAGTAAATTCATCAGAAATCCTCTTTCAAATTGCTGTGTGCGGGTTGGATGAACAGTAGTCAACTTTTCCCTCGGGATACTGTCAGATGGAAGTGTTTGCAAAGTGTTTGCAGCTGGAGATGTCATGAAAATGATAAAGGTCCTATCACGTCAAGTCTAAGCCAAGCAGGGACCTTCTCCGTGCTTTACTTCCTTCTTTGCCTAACATCCTGAGATAATTAATTTCTGCAATGTGTTAAAGGCCCTGAGGCTACAAGGAAACAACCTTGAAAGAATGACTATTTGGGGGAATCTCATTGAAAAGTCTTTTGTTTCAGCACATCTGCAATAAAAAGAGTTAAACCCTGGAAGAATAGAGGAGTCAGGGATATCATGTGGGCAAAGTCGTGGGCTGTGCTTTCCTCTGAGGACAGGAGCACGTGAACAAGCTGCTGTGAGGAAAGGCAAGGTGTAAATACCAGTAAGCTCCCATATATATATTGTTTTGGTCAGCAACAGGTGAGAGATAACTCATCATCTTTCACTCAGAGTGATCTTCTTCTTGTCAATTGAAGAAACAGCCCTTGCAGTTCATCTGTCACCTGAAATTTCAGACCAGTTTCCAAAGGTCAATAACTTGGTGACTGTAACAAACAGAGAAAATAAACCAGAATTAAAATTTGCCCAAAGAGAAAAGGGCTCCAGCAGCAGTCTAAGATTGTTAAAAACTCTTTTTTATCTTATCCTAACCAGTCAAATTAGCTAAGGTTCAGGTGTTTCAGGTCTTGTGCAAGCAAATCATTAAATAACAACAAAACATATTTGTTTCCCGTTTCATTAATGTGATTTCTCCTTTCTCTCCTCCCTCTCTCCTCTTTTCCTAGTTAAAGCAGAAAAAAAAACCGTGGTGAAGGGTTCTCTCTCTGGGACTTCAGTGCTGCCATGCTTCTTCTCAACCACCCCCACCATAGCCTCCAGCTATGCAGCTGAGTATCTCCGGATCAAGTGGTCAAAGGTGGAACTGGATAAAAGCAGGAAAGACGCGAAAGAAACCACCGTCCTGGTGGCCCAGAATGGCAACATCAAGATAGGTCAGAGCTACAAGGACAGAGTGTCTGTCCCAGCTCACTCAGAAGAGACGGGTGACGCCTCGCTGACCTTCTCGAAGCTGCGTGCAAGTGATGCTGGGGTCTATCGCTGCGACGTCATGTACGGAGTGGAGGATACACAAGGGATTGTCTCACTGGCTGTTGAGGGTAAGGACTTGTCTGTTTCATTTGTAACCAACACTAATTCTGGTTAAATTAGTAAAACTTAGTAATTAACACAGAACTAGGGAGTATTTAAAGGAGCATCTTCAGCAATTTGCCCTTGTTTGTGTAGAATGAGAAGAAGCGACAGTCTTGCAGCTGAAGCTGTGGTTGGCCCTTCATGATGTACCAAACCATGTTGCCATCAGAACCACTCTTTCTGCGGCAGGAATGTCAAGCACAAAGAAAGTTACTTTTCACGCAGTGGTAAAGGTTGTGTGGGCAGAGCTGACAGAAGCTGCAGGAAAACAATTAGTGGAGGGGTTTGCTAGATGTGGAGTGTCCAGTGATAACAGTATGCTTGCCATCACTGTAGGAAACAGCCTCCACAATTTTGAGGGGGAGAAGTCTGCTTGTAGAGAGACAGAAGAGACAGGACTTTCAAAATCATAGAATTATTGACGTTGGAGAAGACCTCTAGGATTATCAAGTCCAACCATTAACCCAGCACTGCCATGTTCGCTCACTAAACCATGTCTCCAAATGCCACATCCATGCATTTTTTTGAACACTTTCAGAGATAGTGGCTCCCCCACTTTCCTGAGAAGCCTGTGCCAATGCCTGACAACCCTTTCAGGGAAGGTGTATTTCCTCATATCTAACCTAAACCTTCCCTGACACAACCTGAAGCCTCCTCTTCTCATCCAGTCCCTCGTTCCCTGGGAGAAAAGAGCAATCCTCACCTGACTCCATCCTGCCATCAGGTTGTGGCAGAGACTGAGAACTTCCTCCCTGAGCCCCCTTTTCTCCAGGTTGAGCCTCCCCAGCTCCCTCAGCCACTCCTGGTGCTCGAGACCCTTCCCCAGCTCTGTTCCCTCAGTGCTCCAGCCCCTCAATGTCTCTCTTATCTGAAGGGCCCAGAACTGCCCCCAGCACTCAAGGTGTGGCCCCAGCAGTGCCCAGCACAGGGACAGCACTCTCAGGGCCTTTTCCAGCTTTTCAACCCCTCTGCCCCAGTCTGGAGCTGCAGGGGATTATGCAAAAAATAATGGCAAAAGGAATATCTGATCTATAAGTGTTTTTCTCCCAGGAGCCACTTAACCAGCACATCGAGTACAGCACAGAGGCTGCCCCAGAGCCTACTGCTGTACAGCCTTGTCAGTTTGGCACCAAGTCTGAGCTAACAGACTGTGCTGAAAGGCTGGATGTATTAGCCCAGGCTCTGTGCCATGCATAGGCAAATTCTGGACCCAGGTTTACTGTGTGTACTTAGAACAATGTGTTGTGTGGACATATCTGCTCGCAGGAGCCTTGGTTTGGACCCTGCCTTGCACTCCTTTGCAGTTCTGTGTTTTTTGGAAGTCCAATATTTACTCAAATGACTAGATCCCAAAACAAGCATTAATATCTGCTGCTGGAAATTATAGCTTTGGCTTAGATTTTTTTGGTGAGCTTAACACTGCATTGTTCTTCCAATATGCCTTACCTAACGTAAACAGTCTGTTGCCATAGGTTCAATAAAAGGATTTGAAGGTGTGGTCTTAATTTGGAAATGAAATAAATCAATGTTGCCACTAATGCCTGCATAACCTCATAAATTGTTGGTCCTAATGAAAAAAGCAAAAGGGATCCTGGTTTGAACATTACTTTTTAGTAGCAAATGTATTTGGCATTCCTTACTCCTCTTCAAGTGCTCCCTTGACTATATATCTATATCCAGGAGCAGTAGATGTTTACTACAATAAAATATCTGATGTTATTCAGCTTTTGTAGTTAGTGCTCCTGGAAAAACACTGCAAAGTGATGAACTGATTACATTTATGTTTTCAATTCAAAGAAAATTTCACATGCTCTATTTTCTTTCTGTGACTGTTCTTTTCCATGATTGCTTTAATGTTAAAATTTCAGGAGAGGAAGAAGCTTAACCCAATGAAAAATAACATCCATTCTCAATTTTCTACAGTGTTATGTAAACAAATGTCATTTATCAGACTTGTAAGAGTTTCTTGTGAATGTTGATACTCAAATCTTCTGCCCCTTTTTCAGTGAGGCTTTATGGTTTCTTATGATTTCAGCTTGTAAGTGTGAAAACAAAAACCTTTAGTCCAAAAAGTGAATTATCTCCATTGTGTTGCCTTTTTGAATATGCACCCCAAAGTGATATCAGTTGAAGACAAGTGATCTCCTCTACACTCCTTTGTGAACTCTGTACTGCCTGTCCTTCGTGGGGTATTTCCATGTCAACTGAGGTAATTCCAGAGCTGAGGGCAGTTTCAGCACCGTGCTTTGGTCAGCTCTCCTGGGTGGAGCTGGGGCTGTTGCTTGCAGGGTGACTCATGAAGTCCTGGCAAATTTATCACCACTTTTGTTATTTTGCACATTTTATGCTCACATGAAGTAAGCAAAAAATATCAGTATTGCTCTGAAGTAGGTGTAATTCTTCTTTTGCCATGATAATAGATTTATTAGGCTCAGGATCTCCATTTGTTTTATGGACATTCCCTAATTTTAAACCTTCAAACAAAAAGCACAATTGAGCATCAATGAAGCCAGAGGGATAAGCTTAGACAGCTGCCCTGCTTGTTTTTCAAATTAACCTTTGCTAGTAACATGACAGGTATCTGTGAGAGCTATTTTGAATAAAATTGCTGTAATTGCTATTTCTATCCTTTAGGTATGCTGGGTATATAAAACTGCTGTTGAATACACTGTCCATCAAGCAAATGCATTTTACCAGTGATGGAATGTATTGTGAACTAAAAATGGGATTTCTGAGGAAGAGGAACTTTCTCTGTAGCATATAGATTTTCTTCAGTCAAGCTGTACAAGATGAATAGTTGGTATTAGGCATTGAAAGTAAAGCTTTTAATGCCTAATTATTTTTTTACCTGAGCCTCAAGCCCAAGACCATCTACAAAAGTTGTGTGTATTTGTGCATCTATTTTTTCTTTCTGCTTAGCTATCACAACTGACAAATTTGATAATTTGCATGCCAGTATCCAGTTAATTTGCTCTTTTAGATGACAAATGAACTTCTGAAATTCTGAAAAGTCATAATCATATGTGATTAACAACAAACTTGTGTCTGTACCATTTCAAACTAAAGATCTGGCTGTCCAAGTGTCCTGTTCCAATGAAAGCAACAATAGATTATATCAAAGGGCAAACCTAAATATTTACTCTATTACTGTCAGAGACTTGTCACCCATGGAATTACTCACACAGAGGCTTTATAGTATTCAGTCCTGAGCAGATATGGTTTTTTCCATTTGTTTTTGGAATGTCTGTGGATTTTTAATATCTAGAGCTGGACTACAGGTTAAGCCACCCCTTAACCACAGCTGGTTACCTTAGTTGTTATTCACAAGGAAGATACATTTCTCATCACCCACTTTACCTTTTTTTCTGCATTGCATATTTCTGCTACATTTTTTTTTTTGGCAGGTAAAAGCTTCCAAAGAGTGACAGGAAAGTTGTAGCAAAGTAGGAGTAGAAGGACATTTTGGGCCCCTTGAACTCATTCGTTCAGCATTGCGAGTCCCCACACTATGTGCTGTGCTACCTGCCTTTAATAATCCCAAAATCAAGTGGGAACACCCATTCATATGGATTAGGTGCTTCCCATATTCCACCTCTGAAATCAGTGTTGCTATTTTTCATTTTGCAGTTGGTGAAAGTGTAAGAGAGCAAGGAGGGGAAACAATTTTAGCCCACGCAGGAAGTCCCAGGGCAGCCAGATATCTGCCCTGCCTGTTAATTGCATCTGCAGAGCCGTCCGTGATCCAGGGGATGGTGCCCATGGAGGGGCAGTTTTGTCCCACTGGATACACCCTTTCCTATTTCTAATTGTGGGAAATGCTTTCCTCACACCCTGGTTGTTGCTGTAATTACATCAACCTCTCAGACAAGGATATTTGGTATTCAGAATGAATCCAACAGCATCACGATGTTAAGATGCTTCAGCTTCTTACAAGAAGAGAAATGTAGAATCACAGAACATTTTGAGTTGGAAGGGACCCACTAGGATCATCAAAGTCCAATACTCCAGAATAAGTCATTCACACTCATTTTTTCTTCCATGTATTTTCTTCTCTGCCTTCTGTGCATGTTCCTCTGAAATCTTCCCCTTGTCTCAGGAGCAAATCTTCCTTTGTCAGTTTTTGTAATTTCATTTCTCTACAATGCTTTGAGATTTTCTTCCAACGTTTCTTAATGTTACTAAACCCACAGATCAAACTCTCTCCCATTGGGAGTCCTTGGCCTCACGGTTTTTGAATGTTTTTGGGTGAGATGAGCTCTCTGCCATTCCATATCCCTGGTGACTGATTTGAGAGATTTACAGGTGACAATTTTAGACTTGGCTTCTAACCTTTAGCAAAGCCAGCTTTGGTGAGTTGAATCCCAGAAAGGATTCTCTAAAAAGTATTGCTGTATCTTTCTATGTCCACATTTATTCCTTCTCTCTAGCTGTAATGAAGTCCACTTGTATAAAATATTTTTGACCTACCTTGTAAAAAGCTGACTTAGAAGTGAAACGGGATGCTTGCTACTCTTTATCCTGGAACATAATTGAATATTTAATTAAATTCTTGTTTTATGTGATGCTATGATATTGGACAACAAAAAATAACGTGTATGACAAATGTAGTTAAAAAACCCTAAATCTGAATGAAGAACTCATTGAGCTGAATTTTTATCTTCCTTGGAGATAATTTGATTTAAAGAGATCAAACTGGCAAATGGGATTCTTCCAGTTTCCTCACTCTTTTGTCACAACTTCTCAGTAAATACTTTTTTCCCAAAAGTGAGAGCACTTTTTTCTTTTTTTACTGATTTTTTGGGAGTCCACTGTTTTCATGGGCCTCATTTTGGTTGTTTCTGTTTGATTCTGCTGCAAATCTGGGGGACTTTTTCCCCCAATTTTTTTTCTGTTTTCTTTTTAAAGCCAGTAAAGAAAATCCTAGGCTTAAAATACTGATGCTGTTAATGGAAAGAAGCAGCAATTAGGGAAGCAGGGTAGATGGCAATTCACATTTTCATGTTTATGCAAACTCATCTTTCTTACAAGCATTATAATAATACTTGATGAAAGTTGTTTCTATGTGGGAATGCTGCCACTCAAAGGTGCTGTTAGCCCTGAGAGATATGTTGACAACCTAATTAATCTGTTCCTTCCACAAGAACTCCCCTGCTTTATCTCTTAAGCGTTTGAAGAGATGTTTTTATTTAATCCGTTAGGCTTACCTGTCTTGAAACCTCACCTCCCCTTGATGTTGAACTTCTGTGCTTCCTTTCTGACTAAATTATTGTGGGCTTCTGCATTTTTAAGATATCTCCCTGGGAAGGGAAGGGCACAACTGGTAGCCACCACTGAAGGATGGGAGAGAGAAATTTATTTCTAGGTAATAAAGACACAGTTAGTGCCATGAATCTCTATCCTTACAGGGCAGCAGGTGCAGGGCAGAGGGCTTGGAAAGCACTTTCTCTCCTCACAGTGAGTTCCCCAAGGCTTTGGCAAGGCAGCTCCTGCTGATGCAGGGCAAGCCTGCTCCTCAGGCTGCCAAACGCTAAGACAGGGGTCAGAAGATGAGTGGAAAACCTCAAATGAGGGACATACATGAATTATTCATGCGGGAAGCTGAAAACCCTGCCCTGTTCCTTCCTTTCCTACAGTGCTCAGTCCTGTAACCTCTATTTTGGGGTGTATTTGTGATGTAAGTTTTGTTCTGCATTAAAGGCAAGGAAAGTCATCAAAATGCGTGGCAGTTTTGTCAGTGGGCTGGGGCTTATTTCGGGAGTCTGCACCACAGCGTCCAACATTTAAAGGCAAAAATTAACAGAATAACAACCACTGCCATCATAACTTTTCTGCTTTTCTCTCTTTGCTGTATGAGACAACTTCTGAAATTCAGGCTTTATGTGGCCACATCCAACACCACATGTGGCAGCAGCCTGAGCTCACTACTGAGAGTGAACTGTAATTTATTAGCCATACCAGGAGCTAATAAACTAACTTCCCCTGCTGCTTCACAAGGTTTTGGTGCACCATACCCTGTCAAGTACTACAGGAAAGTTGCAACCTACAGGTGCGGAAACACAAAACCAGGCTTTAACCCATGGAAACTCTGGTTTGTTAAAAGTTAAATACTTTACATTTTCATTTTCTGATCCAAGACATGAGATAAATGATTAAAAGCCATTCACTCTTGCTCTGACAGAAGTGAATTTTGGATGCTACAAATTATGTCCCTGTGAGTGCTCTTCCTTGCTGCTACTCCTTCCTGTAATTACGCTGACTTTGTTTGCCAGATGTTCAGTGACAACATTATACTGTTCTAGTCTGTTTTCCAGTTGCTTTATTTGTTCCTAGGGCAACTCCTTCCTTGCCTTTTTTATTTCAGGGAGGAAATAGACAAAAGGGGAATTAAAAAAACCCAAAACCTTTACAAATGTTTTAAAGTGCAAAGGCTGGGACAATGGATTTTGCCCCTCTCTCTGTCTAGCTGAAACAATGAAAGCCCTGCACTTTAATCTTCTTAGCCCCGGGGGGTCTTCTAATTATTGCAGCTGTTGCACAGGCTTATGCATAGTGGCGTCCTCCTTCCCATTCATCTTGGAGGCTCTTTCATGTCCATCAGCTCCTCCTCCATGGAAATGGAAGAGCCTCCAGCTCTTAAGAATAGGTGAAGTTTACCTTTAGGATCAGGCTGAGGAGAACAAAGCATTCCCCGAGTTCCTTTCCAGGATTTACAATTGACCAGAAGGCTCTTAGCTCACTGCAAAATCCACTATAAATTGGTGGGGATATTAACTCTTTAGTCCCTTATTCAGGTGTCACAGGGATATCCCAAGTACATGTCAGCTAGGAATGGCAGTGGTTACTTCCAATATCGAAGAAATGAGAGGTGAGATGGCTGGTTATGGAGAATGTACTCATATATTTAAGCAACAGGAAGCTTTTTTTAAAAGTGCAACTTCAGAGAAATATGTTGCCATCCCCTGCTAAGGTAGTGAAAGTTTTTGTGGTTGTACTGAGAATCAGGGCTCTTGTGCCCAGCTGAAGTCATGTAGTATTAGTTAAGCAACCTTGGGAAAAGAAAAAAAAGAGGCAATTAGTCTAAATTAATACAAAATACATTTTAATTAACATTAAAACCGAATAGAAAAATTACTTCACATACTTGGACGTTTCTGGTTTGACTCTGAGTTACAGAGTTGGTACCAAACATTATCTATTGCAGAAACATCAGTGTTTCCCAAAAAAAGGAAAGTTTTAAAAAGTCTGTGCATGTTCAACAATAATATGGAGTAAAGGCAGATGCTCAGCTTGTGAATATCATTATGGGTTGTAGTTGTGATTCAGGGTAAATGTTTTATCTGCTTCCATTGTGAGCTCTGCAATAGTTACCCATTTTTTACTTTTAGACTCAGAACACCAAGCAGGTCACCTGAACTTTTGTTTTTATTTATTATTGTACTACTGATACAGCAATGCTCACTTATAGCAGCAGGTATTTTCCTCAAAGTGTCAGCCCATGTTACTAAATTCTGAATATATTAAAATAAATATTTTAGTGCAGACAGTATCTTTAAAAAAAAATAACCTCCAAAGAATATTTTTTGTTATTTTAAGATTTTAGATGCCAAATGTGATTATTTGCTCTTGCCTGACTCGTTCTGCAACAAGGCTGGCTGGAGCAGTGTGGCCCCCATCCACCCTGTCATGCTCCTTTGGCTCCCAGCAGCAGATGAAGATGCCCTTTGGAAGCTCTCCCTGTTCTCTGCTAGTTGCTGAAATTGGCTAAGAAACTCCTTGGAACAGAGTCATGGGGCCCGGGCCAAATAATGCAGTGAATTAATCTGGCAATTTAACACCCTTAATGACCAAATCTCTCACCTGGGATATTTAATTTAGTGATGCAAACAGCCATAATTTTTCAGGGCGTATTCTTTGCTTGTCACTGCTGCCAAACAACTTGTGGGTCCGTTCAAAGGTGAAATTACATCACTGCTCAGAAGAAACTCTTTGTGGTAGGTTTTGTCAGTGGCTCTGAAAAATCATTTTATAGGGATGCTCGTGGTCTGCAAGTTTCCAGTTAGTGGCTGCAGTTGGTGTGTGACTCCACATCAAATGATGGGGGTTCCCACCATTTCCTCTTTCATTTCCTGTTACTCTGCAAGTAGCTTTGATGAAATTTATGTCTGATGGCCAAGGTCTAACCTATCTGTGAGTAGTTCTCAGATAAAATTTTCTATTTTAATTCCTTATTCCACCACAACAAGATTAAAAATGTATATTTTCCATTTATTGCCCATATGTAGATCTTTGATAAGGGGTAAAATTTTACTGAATTTGTCTGCAAGAGAAAAGTATTTCTAAATGTGTTGCAACCTCTTGCATTGTTTCACTAAGTGACCCATATTTCTTTTTACTTGTAAATTAGTAGACATTTTCCATCTTTCAACAATGCTCTAATAACAAATACTTTAAAAATCATTATTGCTAAAATGTCACCATTTTTGCAAACTGTATTACAGTATATTATTGCCTCATCATGAAGTACTCCAGTGAAATCATCAGAGAAAAGGAACATTTTATGGTTTAGGCTTTTTCTATTTTCTTTGCTTGTTTTGTTGTCATTCTGTGGATGTTTTATGGTGTTGCAATGCTTTCTGAAGTATTTAGAGTGCAATAAGTGAGGTTGGATGTTATTTTTAAGAGACAATCAGGGGACACTCCTTTGATAGTAAACCATAAAAGACAGTGGTAATAGGGGGAAGTGGTTTTGCAAGGTAGAATTGCTGTTTCCTGCCACTTCGGTGCCCTTTTTGGTTTGTTTCAGCTGTTGTCAAATTCAGTGGGAATTATGTGTATGTAGAAAGCAGAATGTGGCTTCTAGACAGATCCTTTCTTAACCAAAACCATCTTAACTGTAGACCTCATCTCAAAACATCCAGCTGAAGTTGTCAAGTCTTTTTCCAGAACTAGAAAAACCCCAAATAAAAGCACACCTTGTTTTGTCTGTATCATTCATATCATGCGCAGGAAAAGGTGGTTATGAAAAATTGACTAAAAGCCATATATTTATAAATTTAGTATTTGTAGTAAGCTTTGACACATTAGGAATAGATTATAGAACTAGATCAGGCTAACCAATGTGCTTCAAAAGCACAATTTTTGGGGGTATTTTATCATTATTGGTATCAACCACTAGAGGGGGAACATCATTTATATCAAATATATCTTTCAGCCTTTTACTATTTTTATTCTACCTATCTGTTTCAGCATTCTAACAATGTCTAGGCAGAGTTACAGCACAATGATGGCTGCAGGAACAACAGAAAACATGTCACTAACAAAAAATTTTGGTTTTTTTTCAGGTGTTGTATTTCACTACCGTGCAGCGACCAGCAGGTACACCTTGAATTTCACACAGGCTCACCAGACCTGTCGGGACAACGGTGCTGTGATGGCAAGCCCAGAGCAACTGAAAGCAGCCTATGAGGATGGGTTTGAGCAGTGTGATGCTGGCTGGGTGTCTGACCAGACTGTGAGGTGAGGCATTTAAACATTCCACTGACACACTTTCCCAAAATTTATATGCTTTGACTGTGCAGGCTTAAACTGCTGACTTGCCCTAATAATAAATCTAACTGTGCTGCATTCCAGGTATCCAATTAGACATCCAAGAGTTGGCTGCTTTGGAGATAAGATGGGAAAGAAAGGAGTCAGAACATATGGGCGCCGCTTCCCCAACGAGACCTACGATGTGTATTGCTACGTGGAGCACATGGAAGGTAGGATGGGTCTGCAAAACTCATGGGATCTGGGCTGCAGATCCTCATGTGGAAGGGCAAAGAAATAGGAAATCCCATTTAAAATATGTTTTGGCTGCCTTGGATCTGCAGGGAATTGCTGAATGGAGCAAACCTACAGTTTGTGGTCTGGTAGGTCTTAATTAAAGGCAAATGTGGACCCTACAAAGAGACAGTCAGGGTTAAAGCTGCTATAGTTAGTGCAGCAGATCTCACAAAAATTGCTGTTGAAGCATCTTGTGGTTTTTTGAATGTTATAGAAGTATTTTCATAGAAATACACTTAATGTTTGAGAAACTATATATAAATATATATATATATATAAAGGTAGACATAGTACATGTGCTGACTGTATTATAGTTCACAGAGTATGTAAACAAGTTTTTTATGTGTTTATGACATAAAATTAAGCAGGTATCGAGTTGCCATCTAATTTGAATAATATCTTTTTTGAAGGGGGGCATTCATCAAAAAGAAACAAGAAAAAAAACTTTCTAGTGAGAAATCTGGACCTCCTTTAGTAAAATTCTTTGCCACTTCACAGTAGAACTATAGTCTTTCGAAAATCTACTATTTAAGGGGCTCATGAGGGTGATCATGATTCTACCACATGGTGACTGTGAGCTACAGATCATGTTGTGGACCCTGTGGTATCTTGTGATCCACTGTTGGGATCTATGATCCGTCCTTATTCAAGAAAGGGTTTGATGGTAAAGAAAAAAATATGGTAAATTTTTCTGTAATAAAGCAGTTTAGCCCATGTGAACAAATCTCCATACTACAGGTGTGATATTGTAATAATTTCTTATAATCTCCCTTCTGGAAGTGAATTTAACTATATCCTTTCAGTGGGCCCATAGATAAACTCCAGGCATCAAATATTCTTATGCTTAGACATTACTATGACTAGTTAAATACATAGAATTAAAATGTAAATGCAGAAATAATCTTTTCTGTCCTGTAGCCTGTGTGTTTTTGGCTTTGTGCTGGCTATACACATGGGAACCCCCATTCTGGTACAGAAATACTTTGCAAGAATGACCAAAGTACATTTTCAATTTACCACAATGATCTGATAGTGTCACACTTCTTCTGCCTTTGCAAGTTTATATTCCATACCAGTTTCACTGTTCCTTTCTAAAGAAATCCTGATAGTTCCTAATTAAATATCTTTTGGGAAGATCCTTGACAGTTATACATTTCATTTGGTGCTCTTGCAGGTAGCAGAACAATAAATCACTCATGATTCTGTAATATATTTGCAGCAAGCAATTAAAAAATGAAGGTGCTCAGTGTTGGTAATCTGTCTTAGAGAAGGAATAGCTTAGATCATGCAAAGTTTTCTCCTGCTGATGATTTGTAGATGCCTTAGTCACTGAAATCAAAAAATGTTTTTCTTTTAGCAGCTGAAGATCTGGCCAAAGTTATGTTCAGCTTGGAGAGTTATAAAGTACAAGTAATACAAGTCTTGCAAAGCCTCAAAAAACTTATAAACTTGAGAAATCTGAAAATTAAGTGGCAGAATTTTGTTAGTTCTCTTCATTGCCTTAATTTTAGTTATGTCCCATTTATATATGTAAGTGAGCAGCACTCCTGGACATCTACAGTTCATAACATTTGATCCTCCATCAGTCCTTGATGGGATTGAATTCTGAATCACTTCTGATCCAAGAGTGTTAAATTCAGTTTGGGTCTTTCCTACTTTACAAAAAGAACTTTTGACTAATCTGTTTCATTCCTGGATGAAGGGCAGTTCTTTGATCCTTTCCTTCTTTAAGAACAGAGGAGTGTAACTTAATACAGAGAAGCCCATCCTGGATGCTTGTGAGCCAGCAATTTCTCAGGGTCAAATATTCCCACTAAGCTTTCAAAAATAAAAATTAAAATAAGCCAAAAAACTGAAGCATTTTTCACTGAAGCTTATGGTCTCTGCATGGAACAATCTGGAACCAGGCTGCGAGGCTCAAAGTAATTGCAATGACTGTGCGGTCTTTGTGGGTGAAGATCCATATGCATAGATTTTCAATTTCTCGTGGGTATTGATTGGTTCTTCCTCATTATAAAATTTCATTTGCCAAGACTTCTGAGCTGAATTTCCTCTCTGGATACACTTAAATTTCTGTCCTATTGTTGTGGGTGATGGTTTGCTTAAGCATATGCCTGTTGTTCTGGCCTATCAAAGGTACTGTGGTAAAGTGATCTGCTTGGATATGAAACATTGAGCATTTAAGAAATATAATCCAGGAGAGAATATAGGGAATATCTGGTCTATGAACCCAGGTAGCAATAAGGACATTCATTTATTGATCAATTTTAATGCTAGATTATTATAATATTTAGCCAAAAATAGTCCCCCCTTTTTTCTCCACTGGTGTGTTTGTTTTCCTTTTTTCATGTGTGTGATTACATTTTTTTTCCTATTTTCTCAGAAGTTTTCAAGTGATCTGGAGTGTGGAAAGAACTTCTGTGATTTCCAGAAGGAGTGATTGTTTACAGATATAGGGTACAGGAATGGTGTAGGCATGTTATAGTGGGATGCAGAGAGGTTAAATTACTCTGTGTGGATGAAGATAAACAGGTGCTTGTTAGGAAGACACATCATGAAATAGTGAAGGATAAATTATTCCTCAGTGCCTTCACAGAAATGTGTGCCTCTGAGCCAGACTCTCTTTTAAGTTGGGACTAAGGAGCCAAGGTGGCTTTTTCTGTACAACAGAAGCAGTTTCTGTGATAAAAAAGGTTAATTTTGAATGAAGAGCTTGATAGCAGTCATGTAACATTAATAAGTTTATAATTCACTGCCACTCACCCACGGAAGACAGACATTTAGACAAAATGTCAGTGAAGTTACTACAAGGTGAAGGTTGCACTAAACTAGACTGCAGTGCTGGTGGAAAACTTGCAGTTCAAAATTTAAGCATATGTCAAATTCCTGGTTGCCCTGTCCATCAAAGGCTAATTCTGCAAGGTATGACCTTTCTCTTGTAATGAGCACTCCCAACACTTAACTCATAACAAAGGACATCCATGGCACTGAAGATACTGTAGAACAAGGCTTAAACATGACTTTTTCCATGCAAATTTGAAAGCTTATATTTGTATAGCCTGTTCTTGTTCAATACCAAAACTATTAGACTTACTTGCATTAAATAGGTCCTTATTTGGAGAGTCTGTATCATTGGAATGACTATTCGTGGAATAAGATGGTGCTTGATTAATGATATCTAAAATCTGGTCCATAGTGAGGATGGAAGCCATTGAACAATTATTGGTCTGTTGGCTGCTATTTGTGTGTTACTCAGAAGGCCATAAATGGTGGTAGGAATTCTTGCAATACATTTCAAAGTAAATGTGCCTTGAATTTACAGTACTAATTTTGGTATTTGCGCTGAGGATTTGTAGGAGCAACTCCATTTCAGTTTTATTCCTTTCTGGCCATATAAAATCATGAAGTTAGCCAGAGACACGGATTTCTCCTTGAAGCACAAATGATTAGCTTAAATTAAAACCAGTTATCTAGGCTAACTCTTACCATTTCCTTGTTCTGAGGAAAGCCAGAGAGATTAAAGGCTGTAAAATCCTAATTTAAATATTGAGCTTTGCTAAAACTCTCAGAAGAATAATTATGGGAAGGATTTAAAATTTCTGTGCTCCTAGTGATAAAAATGGGAATCTGAAGTCAAAATATTAAAAGGGTGCTGGGCATGGTCTCTTATTGCAAACTGATCTACATCCCTCATATTTTATCATATATTTCAGAGTACCAAGCATTAACAGAAACATTTAGGATACTTTAAACTGCAGGAGATGACTTGCTATTAAAGAGTTTAATGTAAAGTGATTGAGCTGCAGAGGTTTCGGTTTAACTCTTGAGGTTCTCTGAACACCTCCAGCTGAAGCAGTGTCAGCACCAATATCCATGGAATAATCCCTTGGACAGAGGTGGGTGTTGGGGAAGGAAGAGTTTCCATCGTGCCCTCAGATAAAGGGGGTGTGTGGTTCATTTGACAGTGCTGTGATGTCAGGGACAGAGACAAAATGCCAAGTGAAGGCCTTGGCGTGTCTGGTGCTGAGCCAAGGCACAAACTAGCCTGTCAGGATTGTCTCCTGGTCAAAGCCACGAGAACCCATATCTGCCTAACAAACCTATAATGTATGCAGATGGGGACTCACGCTAAGAAAGCTATTTTGGGGTGTCTATGGGGAAGATTATACAGCTTCCCTTCCATGGCACCATTTACCCCCTACAGTGAGCACACGGAATAAAAACAAGAAACAAAACCAGATGTCCTTTGAATACTTTCCACCTACCCTCATGCGGTTTTGCCACAGTCATGGAAATTTCTGTGGGACTGATAATAATAATTAAAGAAGTCATAGTCTAAAATACGGCTTCAGGTGAGATGTTGTTTCTGTGTTTGGGGCAGCTAAAGATACTCCCTGGAATCCATTCTGATTCTGCTGCAGCAATTGGATTAGATTTTAAAAGTGGGACACAGAGAAGAGAACCTTTTTTTTTTTGCTTTCTAGTTCAGGGCCTGTGGTAGAGGCACAGCCTTTGCATTGGCTTATCCAGGAGACTTATCCAGCCTAGGATTGCGTGCCATCATGGATCCATGTTCATGGATCCAAGGGTTCTCAAGAGGATTCCTGTTCAGCCTACAGGTTTGCACAGAATAGACTCAAGGCATTCAGGAGAGTTTAATTAAATCATTGCCGATATGTATCAAAAGGAATTGACTCACTTGGAGGAAAAAAAAGGCTTCTTCACCTTGTCTAGCCTTCTGCTTTAAGGCTGAACCAAACTTCTTAGAGGTTTGTGATTTTCCATTCCTAAAAGGTGTTTCCTATTAATTAGTGACTTTTTTAAGGACACCTCTTTATTACTCTGGTGTGTCAGAGAACACAGACAGCAGAGAAAGAGAGGAGGAGGAAATGGAATTTCTTGGGACACGTAGTCCTGAAGGTGTAAGGGTGAATGCTTTAGTCCCCAAAGTGCCCATGGTATTTCTGCTTCTTTGCACACTTGATAGTGTCCTAGGAATGAAGTTTTGAGCAGATTCCATGTTTCTGAGTAAAAGAAAGTCATGATGGCACTGCCTCATCACTGTTTGAGCTTTGACCTGCCAACCATGTGGCTGTGACCAAACATTTATGAGAAGAAACAGCAGGTTACAGCCGCAGGTGGGAAAATGTCCTCGGGATGCTCTATATAACACCAGAAAAGATGATATTTTGTCACTTTGAGACATCTTTCATAACTGACCCAGGGCATCCTGGTCTGCTACTGCAGACACAGAACCCTGGAGCTCTAACACCCCCAAAAGGGCATCTTTGCTTTATGAAACTTGGTGAGTTCCACCATCTCTCAGAAGCAGATAATGAACAAGTCTGGAGTTCAACATAGACACATTAAAAAAAATGAGAGCTACCAAATTCTTAGTGGGAAGATAATGTTTCTTCTCCTCAAATTAGAACTCCACCAAGGAGCTAAGATGAAAAAGCACTGGAACTTTGTGTTGTTTTTATTTAAAACTGTGAGAGTTAAGCATTTCCATTTACAGGAATGATTAGATTTTCGTGTCTTTAATATCCCTCTGGATATTTTAATGTCTTTCTTTAGTTGACACTGAAGGTAGTGAAGGTTGTGGAATCTGAGCACCTAAGTACAAGATGAAGCTCGTGAACATCAAATTCCAGATGGGACAGTAATAATCACATTAATAATCATAGAATCACTAAGGCTGGAAAAGATCTTTAAGATCATCAAGTCTGACCACCAACCCAGCACCACCACTACATTCACCATTAAACCATGCCCTAATAAAGGCTTCTTAGAGAACAAAACAGGGAAAGAGACTAAAAATATTGCAAACCTTATGTGTTCATTCCCTTCACATGGAGTGAGTAATAGCAAGGACTCTGCATAGGTGCTTCATCAGTTACCACCCACAGCAGTTGGTCAAAAAAGTGTTAAAAGCATCTGGCCAGAGATTCCTGAGCTTCTCTGCAGTTTCGGAGGATCATTCTGTAAAGCTTTTGTTGCAGACTTGCATGTAATTCCTTCATTTCCGCAAGGGACTTGTGGCTCATTTTGCTGTGCCTGGCACTGTGCTAAGCAAAGTTGTGGAGATGATGCTTTGCTCTGGGAGGAGAGTGCCACACAGTCAGGCTCACAAGTGTCCTCTAGGAGGTAGCAGCCCACTAATCCCTTGATTTTGGCTTCATCTGTGGAAAAAAACCCCACTACTAGCAAGGTCTGCGCTGAAGGGTTTGCATCCAGGTTCATGATGTCTACCTCAGTCAGTATGTGTTGACCTTTTAAGATGTGTGATTCATGAAATTCATATCTGGAAAACACACCCAGCTCAGTGAGACTCCTCCTGATGGGAGAGAGTAAGTGAATCAAAGGGATGAAACTTGCTGTAAAACTGGCTGATAAGCCTGTAGATATTAAACTTTTTCCTTAGGGATTGTAGTGAATCAGCTTCTGTCTTCCAAAGGAAAACCTGGCTTCTTTTTCTGCCCTAATGTATTGGAAAGAGATGGAAAAAGTATGACTTTCATCAGGTGTCTCTTTTAACCAAGCAAAACAAGCACACATGACAGGAAAATCTTGGGGATTCTTCAAGTGCTGTGATGGCTGAGAGTGGTCCATCAGCCTGGAGCTTGGTTTTAGATAGGAGCCAGCAAAAATACCCTGCATTATTGTCTGCAGTCTAAACCTTGTCATGTTCTCCATCTCACCTCCTGGTACTGCAGGGCTGGTTTTTCCTCATCTGCTGGTCTAAGCCCTGGGGTTTATCTGTGTAATATTGTTCAGTTACTCGTAGTGAACTCCAGCTACAAAAACATTGCCTTTAACAGGCACAGAACTGGATCTGCCCTGCTTGGTGCTGTGGCTATGTCATTTGTTTATCGACCAGAAAAATTTTCTCTCCTAATTTCCTTGTTTTCAGTGTTTTGGCTGTGAAATTGAGGTGCTTTCAGTCACTATAACAAAAACACTTGTGAGAGTGTGACAGGGTCAGTCCCTCTGCTAAATGTAGAACCTGCTGTACTTTCAAAAATAGGAGCAAATTTTAGAGATTTCATGGATTAAGTAAGTTTTATTAGCCTCAGCATTATTTTTCTTGCTTTTTAAAAGAAGCTTCTGTTCAAGTTTCGAGTCTTTTTCTCTTTGGTACTTTGAAGGAGTCAGGATGTTTCAGTCATGTGCTGGAAGTGAATGCACTCAAGAAAAAAAAAAAGACTTTTCTATGGTAAGGTGTTTTTAGAAGATTGCATGACCACTTCTAAGTGTTTCTGGATTTATATAGCAAGCAAGGCACTTATTAAACTCTTGCTTTATTTTTCACATCTTATTCCAACAATTATTACGTGCATTAAGTGCACACTCAATCACACAGAACTTCAATTTATTTTCGGACTGGATAGACAAATTGTGGAACCAAAACTCCTAGAGTAAATGACTGCTATTTGGAATCTGACTTTTGCACTTTACTTGATTTATAAAAAAATAATAATTGTGGAAATCAATGAAAAATGCTCTTTAACTAGAGCAATTGCAAGGTACCATGTTTAAGGTACCATCTTTATGCTTTATCTTATCTCTAGAATTCATGAAATAAATGAATATTTACTTGGCATATGATGGAATTTTACTGATTCCTCTGCTGCCTTTTTGCCTTCTTTGTGAGTTTATTGGCACAAATTCTTTAATATACAAGTTAGGTGGCAAATACTTTGGATTTCACTAATTGTATTGTTCTGGTTAGGATGCATTTTGCCTTAGACACATGGGGGTCTTATAATTTTTATTTTTTTTTTTTTAAAACAGCCGTTGACAAAGATAGTATCTGTATGCCAGCTGATGACTTTTAAGAGATTAACAAAATAAATATGTGCGGGGTCAATAGAATAGATTCAATACAAAGAAAGATATGCCACCCATCTTTTAAATGTGCAGGATTATCAATATTACATATACAGGCAAACCCCAAGGCGAATTTGAGGTAGACTTCCATATAGAAATGCTGTTGTGCAATTTAGATAAGTACTTCCTCTGCCGAGTGACCTCTCTTAAAGAACCTTGTATTTTGAAATCTTACAGCAAGACATGAGCATTCCCTAAGTTTATTTGCCTTAGCTGAGTACAGATGACAGCTCAGAGGAATAAATAACACCAACATTAATGACATTATGCACAAGTGGCACTCGGAGCCAGTGATCCAGATCAGCTGATGGAAAAATTTCTTTTCTAGTAATCTTTCATGTTTACCCATTTTCCTGTCTATTCAGTGAGTTTCCCCCAGAAAGAATGTTGTCAGATTGTCTGACATTATTTAGGTTTTGATCCATTTTTTCATCTAGAAATCATGACAATTCATTGTTCTTCTTTACTTGTCTCATTTTCTTATCTAATTGGACTGATAACTGCTGTATAATTTCAATTTAATTGCATTGTAACTGCTAATTTTCATAAACATCATAGCTGCTGTGAGAGAGGATCAGTGATCTTCCTCAGAGCAGAATGGACCTGCTATGGAGAGGCCTTCCCTTGCCCCATTGTTCCATGATGCTGGTGCTGGGACAGGATTGTGGGATAACTGTATCCATCATTCTGTGCTGGCCATGACACCAGAGCTGGTATGCAGATGCAGAAAAAGCTGCCTTCTGCAAAACGGTTTAATAAAAAGAACAGTTCATTGTCTGTGTAGTCTGAAGAGCTGAACGAAGTATTCTGGTGCTTCTGAGGATTAATGGTTCCTTGCTTTCCTTATCTGTCCCTCTCCCATAGATATGTTCTGGCCCTTTACCTCTGAGCTGGAAGCTCCACACAACATGTATAAAGAAACTTACACTATGGAATTGGAATTACAGCTGTAATAACAAATCAAGTGTTTCTACCTGGGAGGAAAAAGAAAGTTGGCACTTTGCCTCCTTTCACACTTACATTCCTTTCAGTCCCCAAACAAGTGTAATATTGATGTGAATGGAACTGCTCGGGGTGATGTAGTTTCTGTCTGCATTTTTCTGGGTTCCCTTCAGACTAGTACAGGGCTAAGAGAGATTGCATGATCAGTATGAAAAAGCAGTGGTCTCCTGCAACACTGGCTGCTGTGTTCTGGCCTACTCCATCTGAGGAAGGGAACTG
The DNA here is from genome assembly GCF_001715985.3 of Manacus vitellinus. NCBI lineage: Eukaryota > Metazoa > Chordata > Aves > Passeriformes > Pipridae > Manacus > Manacus vitellinus. Next base: position 11,114,695 of record NW_021939718.1, on the reverse strand, counting down.
CTGTCTTGTAAAAAATATTTTGAATTTTACACTGTTGATTTGAAAATACTGATTTTAGGTCTCATCAGTTCCATCTGAAGTCTGAGCAAAAACTGGAAAAGAGTCAGTTTATTGCTTCATTCCCAGGACATGAACATTAGAGGCTTGATTTTTTATTTTTTTTTTATAGTACTTGGGTGAATGAGGCAACCTAGACAACTGTATAAGGGTGATTTAGATTGGAAGTAAAATATCACACATGCTATTTGCTTTGTTTCAGTTTCAAGCTGAACGGCTATTACTCACAAACTGTTAGTCCATGGAAGCTAAACAATACTAAAAACATTCTAGACTAATTCAGCTTTTCTTCACACAAAAAGGGCTTTGTATATGAAACATATCTGTTGTGTTTCCCCACCTGTGTTTCCCTGTGGAGCAAGGTGAAGACTGGCAGAAATCTGACCCTAGAAGCTGCTCTGGAACAGCAGAACATTTGCCTGTTTTGTTTTTGAGGGGGTGTCTCAAGTGAGATTCTAGTGATGATTAAATGATTAGGTAAGATGCTTGCAAATGTAAAAGATTTGTTCTACAGAGAAAGTAAACTGTGTTGAGCTGGGCTTAATTAGCTCAATTGAGTTGCAAAGTTTAACAGAGGAGTCTAACAAAGTCTAACAAAGCTTCAGGAACTGAGGCAGAGACTCAGTGTCCAACCACCGTGCACTTTGTGACATGAAGTTTGCTTACAAATGCTCGTGCTTTGAGGTAGGTTAATTTCAAATCCAAATGTGGAATATTTGGTTTCCAACTAGCTGATTTTTTTTTTCTTTCAAGGAAAAACATATTTGGCAAAAAAAATCCAACCTTGCAGATATTGACTGGAAGAGGAGAACTAAGCTGAGTTGACAGTGTTTGTTATTTCTCTTTTCTTCCCCTAGATGAAGTGGTTCATGTCTCAGCCCCTGAGAAGTTCACCTTCGAGGAAGCCAAGGAGCTTTGCAAGGAAAGAGGGGGTGTCCTGGCCTCTGTGGGGAACCTGTATGTGGCCTGGAGGAATGGTTTTGACCAGTGTGACTACGGGTGGCTGGCGGATGGCAGCGTGCGCTACCCGGCCTCCGTGGCGCGACCCCAGTGCGGAGGAGGGTTGCTTGGGGTGAGAACCCTGTATCGCTATGAGAACCAGACAGGCTTCCCTTACCCACATAGCAAGTTTGATGCCTACTGCTATGAACGTAAGCAGGTTTCTTTCAGTCATTATTTTTGTTGTGCTTACCCTGTTTTCTTTAAATATTTGTTTTATTTTGGTTCTTGCTGTGCACATGTGTTTTTTAAAAAGAATTGGTTTTATCACTACTGCTTTACCAAAAAGAGAAAAACCATACTAAAGCAAATGTCATAAAGTAATGCTGGCAGATGAAGACAGGCAAGGTTTTAAGGTAAGATTTCAGCCTGAGCAGTATTTTCACATGCCCATAGTTACCCTGAGTCTGTGGATACTCCATTTTTTGATGTCTGAGTGTAGCCTGGTATACTTGTGTCATGTCGGTGGACACAAGACATATCAGACATTCAAAACCCCACCTGGACATGTTCCTATGTCAACTTCTGCAGGTGACCCTACCTTGGCAGGGAGGTTGGACTGGATAATCTCCAGAGGTCCCTTCCAACCCCAGCTATTCTCTGATTCTGTGATAAAAACAGAAACGTCCTACTTGACCAGGTGAATGACTGTCATCTAACTTGGTATTCTGTCTCCAGGGATGGCAGTAGGAGAGGCTGTTAACAGGTTGTGTACAAGCCTGGTCACTTTCAGGTCTCTGAGATGCCTCTAATTTTGGGGCTATCTCTGGATCCCAGACACTTTATCCCGTCATAATATTTCTCTTACTTGCTCAGTCGCCGTGAATTGTCTAAATTGCCTTTCTTAGTGCTGCTTGTTTCCCTCCTGGTGTTTTCAGAGGCACATCAAGCACTTGCCACAGTCACATGGTAGACTGCATCAGTCTAAACCAGATGTCCTCCACACCTCTCAGCCTTCCTTTGGGATTCAGTATTCCCCTGCAACCTCATCTATCTCCAGTGATCGCTGCCTGGCTCTGCTATTATGGTACATCCTATCCCTGCACAGGCTCCTGTTGTCCCAAAACTTCACCAGTTTCCCAGCTGAATCTCCTACTTCCCTCAGCAGCACAGGGAGGTTGGAGAGCCCAGCAATTTTCCTACAGGCCTCTCTGCTCAAGGAAGTTCCTGTGGTTGCAAATAGCACAACTGACATTAACATTTTGCTGAGTTGAAAGTGCAGAGCTTGGTTGTAACTATGAATATCTTGGTTTTTTGGACTCAGTCCTGTGCCTCCAACTCAGAACTGCCTGAAATGTGCAGTTGGTACTGTCCCCATTTTTGTGGATGGTGAACCAACTGCAGCTGCTGATTTTTCTAGCTCAGGAATTGAAGACCTATTTATGAACTGTTTGATAAGAAATCCCAACATCTGTTGCAGTCTGGTTGTTCTCAGACACTGTTTTGTTTTTTTAATTTTCCTTTGTAATTTGTGGGTATGATGTTCTAAAACTTTGCATGTGAAAGTAGTACTAATGGACTTCAAGGGAACTGCACACAGGAAAAAGGACTCAGTCAAGTTCAGGGGTCTGTGCTCAATTCTGCAGAACAGAGTTTTGTCATATCACTGCTTCTGTTCCTCCTCGAAATTGTTTATGGTCTGTTTAAACTCTTGCAGATAAAACAGTCTTTAATGGGGGTGAATTTCATCAGTCCCTCTAAAAGACTGGAATAGGAACTGGAAATTTTGCCTGTAACCTAGTCTTTAGTTAGGACAAATTCCAACTTGCTGTTTGTTTTTGGGAATTTCACCCCTTTCAAGCAGTGTGTGCCTTTACAATGTTGTTCCCAGCAGTTTTCGTTAGCAAATTTTAGTAACAGACAGTTTGTTCTAAATAAACCCTTGATTAAGTATGGGATTGTTGCCTTTCCTGCAAACTCTTGCCCTTGATACATGAAGAATAAATATTTCATCACTTTGCAGCCCAGGAAGTAGACAGTGTAGGACTATCAACCCTTTTATGCGACACAATAAGACTAAACAGGACCAACACAATTTGATAAAGAGTGAGCTGCTCTCTAGCAACTTTAATTACAAGCAACATTACATCAGAATTAATTAAACACCACTAGCTACATGACTCAGGTTTTACCATACATCTGGTTTTACATAGGGAAATGCAGGAGTGTAATGCTGTACCCTCCTTCAGGGAGCCTGTCTACTGCATATTTCAGAAGTTACTGAAAGTTGTCTCCCCCTCTCAGAAGGTGCTTGGGACCCCACAGAAACCAGCTGTGACTCCTCACTGCTTTTGCTAAAAGATTTATGCATGTGGTGAGTAATGAGACTCAGTTCCCGGCATCTTGGTCCTCCACATCTCCAGCAGCTGCCTGATGCAGTGGCTTTGGAGTGAGTCACTCTCTCCTACTGGAGCCTTGGAACCAGTCCCTCTCTTGGGGCAGAAAAAGGGAGCGGGTGAAAAAAATGGTCCTGCGTGAGAGCAGAAGGCTTGAATTTAAAGTCTGTATTTCAAACCATCTTTTGTCTAGAAGTGTCTTCCAAAGCTTCTCGTTATCTCTGTTTCAAAGTTTTGGTGTGTTAGTCCATCACAAACCCCACCATTCCTCAGCTCTTGCTGCTTTTAGGTCAATGTGAAGCTTTTACAGAGAGATTTCTACAGTGCCTGACGACAAAACTATGCTCCCAAAACCCTTGGCTTTCCCTATAACCCCAATTCAGTGCTCATAGCCCTTAATTATGTGTCTCACATTACACTGCTGTTTCCCTCCTCACCTGAACGCCCAGTCATACCACAAGAGATTTGTGGTAAACCAGGCACCTGTATTAGTCATCACAAAGACAAAACATGTATTTAAGAAGGGGAATATCTCCTCCTTCATCCTAGCTTAGACTCTTCACCCCTATTCTGTGATTGAAAGTCTCTTTGGCGGAAAAAATCTCAAAATATTAATTTTAATTTGCAGTTGAAAGAAACTTCAATCCATATTTTGAACATTTTGCTTACTTTTTAAAAAGGAATCATATTTATTAAAATGTACAATGGATCCAGGAAGTAAATTCAATTTAAAAATTATATGCACTAGTTTCAGTAAAGCAGCCAACCTGGGCAACTTTTAAAAGCACAGTTAAGTTCAGGATTTTAACTTCAGCAGTGTTTTGGTTACAAAATTACATGGTATGAAGTGTCTTGACTTTATGAAAACAAGAGCGGCTCAGACTAATAACACATGATTTAAAATCAGAAAGTCTTGTTAGAAAACCTGAAAACTTCATCTCTTTGATCACAAGTGCTTTTCACTCTGCAGAAGCCACATGGCTCTGAGCTTCTGAAACATCTGTGTGTTTAATTTCATCTCTCCAAGGCTTTTGCCAGACCTTTTTTTTTTTTTTCCTGAGAGATACCTAATCTTGTAACTGATGAGGCCTGAAAAAGATTCATGTTAGACATATGATTAAGTACTTGCAGCTCCTTGGAGGCATCATGAGAAAGAAGGTTTTTCAAGTGTTAACATATAGGACTTGTAATATATTAATGTAATTTTTGGGTTTTTTTAGAAAAAAGTAGAACAATTGTGCTGAGCACCTATGTTAATTTTTAAGAGGTTAAAGCATTTTATCATAAAAAAATCCTCTTTAATATGTACCTATTTAATATTTCTTGCCTAAAGCTATAGTGTATTTATTTAATCCAATCCCTCAGCCTCCCAGTCTTTCCAGCCCTAATTCACTGGTCTGAGTAGAAATTAGACTTCAGCTGACTTTGGATGGGCCACTTTATCCTACAACATCTGCAGGACAAATTGCACTTCAGAAATGCACTAATCAAAATGTATGCAAGGCTTTTTTTCCTTACATACCTGCAACAAAACTGAACTTGATGAGCTTTGTACACAGAAGTCATTGAATTTTTGAAATGTAAATCCCCATTTTGCTGAGTAACACTGATTTACGAACTGTTTCACAGACTGTATTGATCTTGGCAAACCTTTCAGCAAAACACTTTTTTACTTTACTCAAAACATGTGTTGATCGTTTCGCTCTGGATTTGTCCCATTTTCCTCTCACATTTGCTCTTTAGTTTTGACTCAGTTTTGCACACCTTTATTGTTTCTCTTTGGTTATACCACTTTGATTTGGCACCATGACTTAATTTTAGCTGTGGATTGTGAAATTCCAGTTCTAGGATGGTATTGCCATGTGTGCATTGGGAATGGAGTTCATGTTGTTCTGATTGTTCCAACACAGTATCATCAAGGGTGTTTCCAAGCTAACAACTATTTGGGACTGAGGGCCTCTGGCTTTGATACTTCATCCACCTAAAGCTCAAAATCAGAACATGATTTTATAGAAGAAATATAGGGAATGATGATCTCCATAATATGTAGCCTCTGTTTCAAGAGGTCCTACAGGAAGAGCCACCACAATTGCAGGCAGAGCCTCAGGAATCATCCACAGTGCTCCGCTTGTCTGGCAGCAGGAAGGATAAGACTCTTAAGCACAGCTCAATAGCTGGCAAAGGAAACTTTGTCTTCCCTTTTCCTGCATGTGACTTAGCCTGGAAAACTTTGAATAACTGGGCAGCCCTGTTCTTCTCCGCAGCAACTGTCGGTAGCTGCGTGTCCCAGCTATTTCCTGGATGAGGGAGTTGTTTCCAGCCTGATTTCAGGAACTGCATTACAGGGGATCTGTGGATTTCTGATCAGCTTGGAAATAACCACAGAACAGTGAAGACCTAGGGTGTGATGGTGATACCCAGGGAGCAAAATTGCTGACCTGAAGAGAGGAAGAAAACCAAAAAGAGAAGTTTTATCTTAAATGAAAGGTAGTAGAGTGCTGGGCATAATAAAGCCAGTGTGCTCCACCATTTCACAACCCGGTAACAGAATGGGCAGATGCCTTTGAGCAGACAAGCACCTCGAGGTCATGGTACTGACCACAGTGTGTACAAGGCTGTTGGCTCTGCTCTAGCTGCCTTTCCCCTCTGTGAAGGTGAAGGTATGCAAGGAGATTAAGCCACTTTACTGAGACAGGTACCATCAGATAACAACTCTCCAGCTCTTTATTACTTTCCTAAGAAAGCAAATCTCTGTGCTTCTGTTAGATATGCAGTTATAGCTGCATATACGGAGATCCCCAGTAATACCTTGAACTAGGTGTGGGAGTAATAAGTCCCTGTAGGTCCCTGCTGAGTTCATAGCAACAGGCACAGAGGCTGTGTACATTGACAGCTCACTGCAGGTTTCTCACCTCGCTCTGCCTTGGGATTTTTAGAAGTCAGTCAAGCCATGCTGAAAATGGCAAGAAAAATCTCAATCCACTTCAAACAACTGTGCTATAACACCTCTCTAGTACCTCACCCTGAGAAGGAGGTAGTCAGGTGGAGCTTGAGCTTTTAAATGTAGGAACACAGAAAACCCAATTTATCAATCTAACTGATGTGTGTGGAGCAACTGCTGGGAGCCTCAGGAGGTGGTGCTTGAGGAGTTCTGCCAGAGCAAGTGAACTTGCTTTTATCTGAGTGACTCAAAACTGGATGCTTTAAGAGTAACCTCTAAGTGCAAATGTTGTGGCCAGAGGGAGAGCGGAAAGAGAAGAAGACACATCTGGAGGCATTTTCCTTTCATTCCCTCAGGTCATTGAATGGGTCAGGTAACAAGGACAGGATTAGGAGCAATAAGGTGAAGAAGCAAAAGATTCATCCCTTTAGGTATTCATGGGCAGCAAAGATAAATTGGTTGTGCTCTTTACTCACTGCTGCAGGGACTGGACACCACTAGGGGTGATTTTGCTCCTTTCACACCAGGTGGGGAAAGCAAAGCAGCAAGAATTTTGCTGTCAATTCTTCTTCAAGTGACAATCTTGGCTCTTTTTGTCCTTCAATTGTTTTTTTGCAATCATGAAGCAAAGATTGTTGCTTTGATTTGGTGCTGGGATACAGATTTAATTAGGAAGAGCTGACTAAAGGGGCCTGCTGGTTTATTCTTTTTTTTTTTTTTGTCCTCTTTGGCAGTTTTATTATAAATAATGAGGAAAGAGAAATGTTGGGGTTTTTTGCTATTGTTCCTTTGTGGGTAGATTGGCAGGTTATAATTTGTTCACAGGACTATACTTGCATGTGGGGAAACCAGGAGATAACATATCTTTTCCCCTTTAACAATCTGACTTCAGATGTTATGAAACAGCAAGTGGTTTTACTTAAGAGTGTTTGTGTTCACAGAACTAAAAGAGCTGCTGCCTTTGCTGTTTTGTTAGCTGGAAGAAAAGGCCTTGGGCAATGGTGTGAAGAGAATGCATGACTGTTCGTTATAAGTTTTTTTCTTACAGATAAGATAGATTGATAGCTTCCAAATTTGTATTTTTATAAGAATCCTACTGGTTTTAGTCTGATATTGCACATATTTTGTGCAATGGACATTGCATTTAGATTTTCATATTTTTCTCATTACATTTGGCTTTTGATTTTGACATCAAAAAACACAGTGTAGGTAAGTCGAAGTATACACCTGGAGTTAGAGAGAAATTTCTACAGCTGCAAGGTCAGATTTTGGATTCTTGTTGTTCTACCAAAGGTCTCACTATTTATGAACACAATTCCACGTTCCCTGTGCACCAACCTGCTTCTGGAAAGGTGTGAAGGAGCAGGTACTGAGTCAGTACCATAATCAGAGGTTTCTTGTGCAGTTTGTAACTCAGAACACTATTTTATTTTGTTTGATTTTGTTTTATTTTGTTTTATTTTATTTTATTTTTGTTTTTTTTAATCTGTTCTTAATCTTAGACTTGTCCAGTTTGGAAGGTTCTGCCAGTAGTTTAAACTCCAGTTAGCAAAACTCTTGGAGTCAGGGGAACATTCAAGACCGTCCTCTCTGCTAGGGTTGGTAGCAGGGAAGGGACAGACACACAGAACAAACTCAACAAATTAACACAAAAAAATACATAAAAACTAAGCAGAGCAGATTTCTGCATAGGCATCATGCTCAAATTGGGCTGGAAAATATTAAACTATTATTTTTGACTGTTATTTTCTAATAATTTATTTTGTCTATAATTCACATGAAGAATTCACTATTTTCATGTTTTGTTCCCACTTAAAACAATTTTTGTTGTTTTGGCTGTTGGCAATGACTCAGAGCAATGAGGTCTATGGGGTCTATATTCTTCTGCCAGGTTTTTAGGAACATACCTGAATGTAAACATGCAAACAATATTTCTGAGTGCAGAAAAACTGCTCAAGTGGTTCAAGTTAGTAAAGATTTTGTAGAACTGGTAATGTTGAAAAAGCATATATAGAAATCATAATATATTTATAGTCTTAAAGATAAGCATTACTCCTCCAGAAAGTACACCTATATATCTTGAAATCATTATTAAACAGCACAGAACATATTAAAATCCTTACTTGGTAATAGCGAAGTAAAACTCTGTCTAAAGTTGTGCAGCTCGATTTCCTTGAAAAAATATTGTTTTAATATTGATTCATTATTTTGAATCCTTATTTAAACAACAGAGGAAGAAAATTCTATACAATAAAAGCATAAAATAAATAAATACAGAGAAAAAAAATGTAGTATCTCTGCAAAGTCATGTAGTCCTTCCAAAATCATCTTCATGCAAGTTGTTCAGTATAAAAGGACTCGATTAAAAAAAAGAAAGAAAAGACAGTCTTTGATATGAGCAGCTGTTGGTGAGATAATTTGCTTTCTTGCTGCTAATATGTTCATGAAATTTATTAGGAAAATCTGCCTCATGTCTTGAATCAGGAGGAGGACAAAGGAGATAGCACATTGCACGCATGTGGCAATGAGCACAGTAATGCAAAACATCTGGATGGAGCAGACAGCGTTCAAACTCATGTTGCTTATTAAAAAAGCAACCTCGTCTTTGTTTTGTTTTTCTTTTCCCACAGAAAAAAAAATATAACACTGACAGATTTCTTATTGAAGCAGCACAATTTTTTTTTATCCACTCAAATAAGTTTGCAAACCTCTATGAAAAAAACTTAGATATCATGTCTATGACAAAGTGATTTTAGAGGTCCTGTAGTTGATTTTAACCAGAGCTGAACTGCACACAGTTTCCATGGGAGAAAATTTGGCTGTTTATTGATAAACTCTTAGAAAATGTGGGCTTGCCTCTTACTACTATATAAATCTAATATTTATTTATTCATTTCTTAATATAAGCAAATAAAATGCACTCAGTGTTTTTTCAGGTTTGCATAATGAATATACACCTATTTTGTTAAATAATTGGCAGATATGAGTCATGAACAATAAAAAACTGCATCTCAGGCATAAATATGTGAACTTTTGGGACTTCCAAGCATTTCTTGGAAATTTGGAAGCAACATAAGTGGCTGTGAGTAAGTATACACAACTTCCCAGCAGTGATGAAATAAAGTTACCTTTTTTTTTCTGCAGGTTTTAAAGTCTGTTCCCATGCCCTCATTTTCTAACTTTGTGAGAGGGTATTACATTTTCATATTCCTTCAGACAGTGAACTTGATAGTCACTTAGAGTATGGCAACTGGGGTCTGAATGAGCGTTTGTGTTGGCTGCAAAACCAATTCCATCTGCATTAAGGAAACTGATCCCATGATTACAAGAGAGAGTTTGAGACTGGGCTGTTTCCTTTCCATTTTGCCATAAAAAAATAGCTGTTAAAGAAAAAAAATCGATGAATTCTTTGGTAGAAATTTTAAGAGCTACAGTAGCACACAGCACTTGTGTACACCCTTTGCTCCCCAGCTGTGAAATAAAACCTGTGTGGTTTAAACCAGCCTCACACAAGCAGAGAGGGGGGAAAATTGCAAGGATTTCTTGATTCTTGGAAGTACCATCTCATACTTGAATCACATCGGCATTGAAAACAATAAAGATCCACTTGAGGCGGTAGAACCCCAAAACACAAAAATCTCTTGTCTTAAGGCTGCGCTTTTGCTTGGTAGGATTTCAACAATTTTATTCCTTTTTGCTCAGCTGAATGTTTTTATTTACTGGGAAAAAAATAAATATATAAGTAGCTAAGTCTTCTTTGTAAAACCACAACAAGATTTAATATATAGTAGGTATAATAATCCATTCTCCTTTCTGCTGGCAAAGACCACCACCACTTCTAAACATAGCAACGTCATATTTTCCTACCCTCATAATTTCCTTTTCACTTTCACTTCTCATGCATAAAAGTTGAAATATCAACTTTTTTTTCTCTGGCAAGCCTTTCTACTCTAGGGTAAATCAAGCAGGTCTCTTGCAAAGGTGACATTTTCAAAGCTTGGTGCATGAAACTAAACAAATATTTGTGTGACTCTGACTTACATGTGTGGAATTCATATCTGCAGTTGTCAATGAGACACTTAATGAGTCACGGGTGTGTGAAAAGAACTGATTTGTGCACACATGCTCCTTATGCTTGAGTATAAATTGTAAAACAGTGGAATTATTCTGATTTCTGCCTGTGACAGGAATAGGGTTCTTTGCTCCCTTAGAAGCTGAGCAATATTTTGTTTTTCAAGAAGTTGTAGTGTAGTTGTGTCTGTCTGGTAAGCAGTGAGTCCTCATACACATGGCCTGTTTAAAACATTCTTCATATGCTTAGTGTGATTTAGAGACTATATTTTACTCTTTATTTGAATCCTTATAAGGCTTTCGGCTCTCAGTCACTTAGAAATTAACAGCACTTATTTAAGACATTCACATCTTCCACCTGAATGCTCCTATTGCCCCTCTGAAGATTCCTGATCTGGAAGACTGGCAGAAGGGAAGATGTTCCCACCCTGGGCTTTTCCTAAGTAAAACCTGTTTTCAGAGCACAGACTTACCTCTTTCAGGAATTTAAAATCTGCTGACAGGCCTCACAGTGCTGGCACACATTTCCTCCTCAGATAGTAATGGAAAACTGGGATAGAAGGAGTGGACAAGGAGTGAGGCAACAAGATTCTTTAAAACATCTCAATTTGGTTTACTGAAGGACCTTCCTTTGTGTCTCCTGTGGGTCTAGGACAGCTAACCCCTTACTCTGGCCACCATCCAGAGGGTTCAACACTCTGCCTTTTCATGTCCAGCACTCCCATAGAAGTATTTCTGTATGTGGAGTAGTTTCAGAACACTTCAGATCTTTGAAGTGTTTTCCAAAGATCAACATCATTATAGAATTAAGTTTATGATCTTAATGTCTGGTTTACCATTCTCACCTTTCCCCATAATAAATTTCTCTCAGCAGAATTTAAATGCAGTACTTTTTGATGGCATGCTTGATCCTACTGATTAGCCACTCTCTCACTCCAGTGAGGTTTCCTTTTTGCAATTTGTAATTTTGTGCTGAAAATAAACTAAAGCAATTTTTCAGTCCCTTTATGCGTTTGGGTTGGATGCTGCAGCAAACTTTGAAGAAAACCCAGAGGTTTGCAGCTCCACTCATTCGTGATATCATGAAATAAAGTTTTATATTCCCAGATCAGCCTTGAGCTCTCTGATGGGTACTCATGTAGCACAAGGACTTCCAGAAGTAATTACATAAGTAAAAAAATATGGAGAATACTGCTACTCTTCTCACTTCATCTGACTTTGAGTTAGATGTTCTGCACCTTAATATTGTGTTATTGTGTGTCATTCAAAGCTCTTAACAACTATCTAAAGCCTTTTACCTTTACACTTATTTCTCAGTGTGGCATTTAGTTTTTGTTGGGAATGCTCAAACTGAATTAATGTACAGTCATTTGTGTTCTGATTGAATGAGTCCTTAACTCTCCCCCCCCCCTCTTTTTTAAGGTAAAAAAGTCACAACACAGCCTACAACTTTTGAGCCCGTGACATCTCTGAAAACTGACAGCGTGAAATCACTACTTGCTGAAGTTACCTTTAAACCTCCTGTCTTTGAGACTCCGATTACTGAAGTGCCTGACACCCAAACAGAGGCCCCTGACTGGGAGAAAACAACCCGAGAGAGTGAGGAAGACACAGAAATGACTACTGAACTGGCTGAACAAAAAAGGGAGATGGAGGTGCTTATGGAGAACATTCAGTTAACCACCCTTCTACCTCAGACTGTCACAGATGGCGAAATAAGCACTTACTATACACTGGGAAGGACTGAATATGTTTTCCCCAAGCTAACAGAGAGCACATCTGCAGCTTTGGAACTGGACCACACTTACTCTGAAGCAGAACTGCTTGAGGAACAAGGTAGGTCTGAAAGCATTGAGGACGCTTTCTTGACCTCTGTAATTTTTCAGGATAGCACAGCTGTAGATAAGAGTTCTACTGGTTTTTGGGAAGATGCTGACACAGGAGACGCACAAAAACATGATGTTGATAATCAAACTGAGCAAATAGAAGTGGGCCCTGTGATGACAGCTACAGATAGCTTGTTACTGACTTCCCGGAAAGAGTCTCCCAGGTCAGGGACTTCACTTTCACTAACAAAAGAGAATGTGTATCATGGTGCCCACTCAACACGAGAACCCACCAAAAAGTCAATGGAGGCAAAATCTGACAAGAAACTTACAACTGTTGTAATCCCTAAAGCTTTGCTCACTGATCAGTATGATCTTACTGCAGAGGGGGAGGGCAGTGAGAGCACATACACCGTTGTGCCTGACAGAGTTTCTGGCACAGCTACAGGTAGTGTCCCAGAATCAGAGCAGTCTGCTGCATCAGAGACACTCTTAGATGAATATGCAGTAACCACTGGACAATTTTCTTCAGCAAGTGGGTCAACACCACTTGTTAAATTTAGTTCTGCAGTGGCATTTGATAGTGAGACATCGGCCCAAGGAAGCAGAGAGGACCTGAGAGATGTGCAGCCTACCCTGTCACCTGGGAAACCTGTATCCTTTTCTGTATCATGTGTTGGTCAAACAGAATGTGAGGCTGCCTCAGGAAGCACTGATACCCCACCAAGCCTGGGAGAAAGCAAATTTGTTATCTCTTCATCTCAGCAGATGGAAGCATCAGCCTTTTCAGAGGAGCAGGGAAAAACAAAGGAGCCAGAAATGAGAACAATGGACATTAAGACCCCTCTTGCCACAGCCATCATCCCTCCCTGTGATGCAGCAGAGTCTGAGGGATGTTCTGTAAGAGAGAAATTCACACAGGCTCCTCCAGCTCCTGAAACATGGCTGCCAACAGATAAATATCAGGGGTATATGACAGAGGAGTCATCTCACACTGAGGGAATCCTTGAGTTAGGTACAGAGGAGGGTGTCTCTGCAATGGAGCCTACAGCATTTTCAGGGCAGACTGCAGAATATACAGTGCACCCAGGAGCTCCAATTTCAGCAGTTACAGATGAAATTGAGACAAGCATGGAGCCAGGGGAGACCACGAATGATGAAGAAGTGGTATCAACTGATTTTGGTCAGAGTAGACATACTACAGGTGTCTCCCACACAAGCAGCTCTTTGGATTTGGAAATGACCACAGTATCCAAAATACCAGTGGAAGAAAGCAGTGCAACAATAGGGTCCTTTAGCTCCTCAAACGTATGGCCAAGTGCTATGGCCACAACTGTAGGGGTAACTGAGCATGAAGGAGATGAAACATCAGGGACAAATGGAACTATTGTATTTACAGATGTAACAGAGGTAGATACTGCAATCCCATGGAAAGAACATGATGCTTCCCTAGTTCCAGTTACTGTAGAGAGTGAGGTCATTAGAGATATGCCAGTTACTGATCAGACTCCTTTTGATGGTATCTTTCATACAGAAGCATCAGAAACAACTGCAAAACACAGGGAGGTGTTCCCAGAGGAACCCTCCACAAAAGATCAAGATGAGCCAGGAACTGCCAGAGAGTCAACCTTATCTGTGACATCTGTCCAACTACATGAACAAAGGACAGCACCAGGATCTGAATCATCTCCAACACCTGTTAATGAGAAGCAGGATGAGACAGGTTCAGCCTCCGATGAGACATACCCAGAAACAGAAGTGCCAGTGCCTGCAGCGGAGTTCACAGACCATGGAGGAGTTCTGGGACCTGATGAAACCAGCACCAGGACCTTGCACCTCACAGTGTCTCCAAAAGCTGAAACTGCTACTGATGAAGAGCAGAAGGTCACTGAGGTAATGCCCATGACAACTGGTGCCCAGGAAAGCCAAGGAACTCCCAGCAGGGAAGTAGACAGGGATACAGTGACCTGGGAACCTGTGCTGCCCCCTCATACAGTGCTGACAGGCCATTCCACTGTGGAAAGCATCACTCATCTGAACTTGGGAGCTTCTCCAAGCCAAACCACAGAAGGTTCAGGAATGACTGAGGAACCTGAAGAAATCAAGCCAGTATTTGCAGCTACTGCAACAGATAAGGCTACAATCCTCACCGATGTAACACTTCACACTAGTGCCATAGATAAAACTCAGCCCACATCGGCATCCAAACATTTAGTCACTCAAAAGTCCCCTCGTATCATCCCTGAGGAAGAAGAGGAGGTAACGAGCCATGACATCATCATCATTGATGAGTCTGTTTCTCCCAGTAAAGCCACTGCTGATGAGGATCTGACAGGAAAGACATCAGAGCCGGAGATCGACAAGGAATATTTCACAGCATCCACAGCCACGGCAGTGGTACGGCCAACAGCACCACCCAGGGTGGAGGAGGCCACAGAGGCTTTGCAACATCGGGAGGTGTCTCCTTCTACTTCACACCCTGACAGTGACATAAGAATGTATGTTATTCAAATCACAGGCAATGACACAGGTAAGATTTTGCCTTTTAGACCTGCAGTCCACCAGAATGGACAGTTTGTCATAACAAAGAGGTGTCCTTTAGGATACATTGGAGATGTTGCTTGGATCACTGAAGGATGCAAAGTACCAGTTTTATCTAGACAGCAACTTACTGAATATTGGTAGGTCTATTTTCCTATCCAATAAAAAGCCCTCACAAATGTATGTTACATTTGCTTTGCAGTAAGATAAATTTCTATATAAGAATGAATATGAAACGCTGGTATTTTCTCTTAAAAGTCATGATGGCTATAGTCTAGTTTTCTTATTTAACATTGTCAAGTCACTGATTTAACTTCAGCTATCTGTGAAACAAGCATTTTAATTTCACGGTTTCCATTCCATGCATTACTAGTCCTAAACAAAGTGCCAGATTATTTTAACATTCCATTAGTCTGTAGCAATTAACAATGCCATGTACAGTGGAGTCAGCTAAAAAATGGTTAAAACACTCTACTGCCTCCTGTGATTTGGGGAAAGGGGGTTTTTTTCATGTTTTTTTATCATATCATGGTATTTTTTAAAATCGGTTTTAGAGAATATGTGATGCAAATTGACATAATTTTTAATTCTGCCTCATTTTTTGGCTGATGGTTCTGTACATGTGTATGTAGCTTCAATTCCATGGGTATCCAGAACAGAAACTTCTAAAGTAGTAATGAACTGCTCGGTTTTATGTTGATTATATCTCCATAATGCAATAGCTGAAGGCTATGCAATTTCACAATAAAGAAGCCTGTTAACTGACTACTATTTAAAGATGTCTTGGTAAAACCTTATTTTTTAAAATGAAATGTAAAAGAACTGACAAGCAGGACAAAGCACAGAATGTTGTTAGGTTAAATGTTTTATTCTGTTTAATTATTTTATAGCTGCATAATATATTTTTTTTAAGGAAGACAGTAAAAATGGATCCTATGTCTTATATACCTTAACCCATGCACTGCTTTTGAATGGTTATGTAAGAAACTGTTTCCTAACTGGTTCTCTAAAGAACTCATCCAGCAGAATCCATAATTTATGGGTGTCTTGGATGATTTTGTCAGGTTTTGGCTTGGTAAAGTTCCATTCAGAAATTAAAAATCAGCAGTGGTTCCCTTGAGATATGCCATATCCTGGCTGGACTTTTCATGCAGTGGTTTTGTATCTTTATTCACTTGATGCTTTTTATCCCACTTTATATTTACAAGTTGTAAATGGGTGGATTTTTGAGGGTTGCAGACAATTTTAGCAGTTTCTAGCAAGCAAGACAGAGTGTATCCCATGGAGAACAGGGGCCCCTTTGCTCTTGGTGTGTGTCCTACCTCCTGTGGAGTGTGGGGGAGCAGCACTGGCTCAGGTGAGTCCACCTGTGGCCAGGTGGAGGGAAAAGTAGGAAGGATTTTTTTTTGTGCCTTTCTTTTCATTCTCAAACCCTCCCTAAACTGGCACCAGCTTTGCTGAGGTGCTTTGAAGTTTTTGGCTAGAATGTGCTACTGGTGTATGGAATGTGTTATGGATGTATGGAATGTGGGGGATATATTGTTCCTCATTATTGCTGTAGACTCAAGCTGCACTGGATAGTTGTTGAATGTTGACTGGGTTAAATTGATCTAAATATGGTGGCAAGGATATTAGTCTGTCTTAGACACACATCCTCCTTAGTATGAAGCGCACAATATAGAACTGAAACTTGATATTAAATATTTTCATTTCTTTAGCATATTAAGCCCTTACATTTATTAGACCAGAAAGTTTCTCCTAGAGGACTACTTTCCTTATCTGAGAGGTAAATAGCTATACTCCTGGCCTTCAAAATGTATCCTTGCAATCAATTAAAACTTTCATAAAGGAAATTTCAGTTACTTTTAGATTAAAAAATAAATACCCTGGAAACAGAAGTAATTTGGAGTCCTGGTGGAAGGTCAAGCTCATTATCTTAAATTCAGGAAAATGCCTTCAAGTGCTGATAAGAAAGAACACACAGCTGAATAGATTAAGCTGCTTATTTGTGTAAGAACACAGCAGTTTTCACTGAGGAAATGTATTGTACAATCAATCCTTGTAATTCCATGTGCTCAAGCGTAAGACAGGTGCACAAATTAATGATGTGTTTTCTCTGACAGCCCGTGGCACATGGGCAGGTGTTTCAATTAATGGGGAAAATATATTTGTACATGGGGAAACATCTCTTTTTATACCACAAAAAGGACATGTTTCATAATGGAAGGAGCTTGGGACTTTCATCTGCTTGGGTGGAACTGGAGGCTATTCCCTTGGGATTATGACCATACTGTGGAAGTGAGAAAGAAAAATATCTCCTGCACTGTGAGGTGTTACCACCTGAGCAGCTTTCCATGTCATCAGAGGTGACAGAGAAGTTAATCTTTCACTGTGAGGATGCAAAACTTGCCAACTTGTGCCCTGTTGTATCCTCATAGCTCCGTGTGTTGTAGCAGTGAGGACTGATGCTGGTGCTGGAAGGTATTAGATTAGCAGCTGGAAAAAAAGAAAAAAAATACCCAAACCCAAACCTGAAGGAACTTTTCAGCTCATAAAGCTTTTATGAGCTGAAAAATGCTCATGGGGGTGTTGTTTAACAGTGGTTGAGGGGATGCTGGAAACATAACTCCCATCTGTATCAGGAGTAATTTGCACACCTGCATTTTTTGGAGACATTTAAAAGTCTTTACTTAGGGAAATGTGTTTCAAAGTGCTTATTGAACCCTGGGACTCACATCAGCTCTGTCTGGTTTCTTGTCCCTTCCAGCTTTGAAGAGAATGAAATTGCAGGAACTTGTGCTTTGTAGATGTGAAATTTTATGGAAAGAGGTTACAAACCTTTGTATTTCGACACGTAATTCTCTGACACGCATATTTCTGCCTTAGCAATGTGAGAAGGCATGCGAAATTTGAATGAAATGTAGAATGGTAATGAGTCATAGTTATAAACCTTAACAAAGAAGGTAGAATGGAGTCTTTTCAGGCCCATCTTAGGCCTTGCCTTAAAATTCTTTTAATCCTGTTGTCTTCACAGTTCCTTCTGGAGGACTGTCAAAGACCGTCATGGCTCTCTTTAAGCCTGATTCTAACATCTAGTCTGAATTGCTTCTTGGCCAGTTTATACCCGTGTTTATTCTTGCCAGCATTGTCTTTAGCTTGAATAGGTCTTTTTTCTTCCTGACACTTATCCCTTGGTACTTTTGTTTCTCTGTTCAGTCATAAAGAATAACCATGTCCCCTTTTTTCAGCCTTCATTTTGCTCACTTCTGAGGGGGATGTGTGTGAGAGAGTGGGAATGCACTGGTACCATGCTGGGAGGAGAGACTCTGGCTCTGTCCTGGGGGCTGAGGGTGTTGGGATGACTAGAGCAGATGAGGATGTGAAGGGGAAGGAGAAGTGTGGCTCAAAATGCCATTTCCAGACAGCTCCTCATGTCCAATAAAGACAACTCAAAAGCTTGGAGCATGGATCTGTCTGCACCTGTACCCACATTGTTCTCTCCTAAGTTATTTTATGTATGCCCTATGGAAAATAATCTATCTGGATATCACACTTTGTGGTGTACACACATGGGCTAGGTGCAATTACTGGTGTACTTTTCAAAAAGTACAAGCATTAATTACAGTGTTAGAGAGACTTCTGCTGAAGGAGAGGAGACTTGGTGTTTTACTTGCTGAAATCACCATTTGTTTTTTCCTCAAATGAAGAGCATGCGCTACTGAAAGGCTATTGTTTATTCATAGCACCTACTTCAAATCAAGGTTTACTGTGAGGAAAGATTCTGTAGGCTGACCTGAATTCATTTCTAGTGGGATGTTGAAGCAATAGTAAGAGTGGCCTCATGTGGGCTGAGCCAATTTCCCGTCTTTTTAAACATAAAATCTCCTATTTGTTTAATGGAGGGCTGGGCTTGTCTCCTTATTAACTCTAATTTTCAAACAAAACAGGTTTGTCAGTGTCCAACAGGCATTGAAGTAATTTTCATGTCCTGAATGACCAGACACTCCATGTTACTCACAAAACCTGTCACAGGGACAGCCACATTCCCCTTGTTGTGTCTCAAGCAACTGAAGTGTTAAACTCCAACTGAGATGGCCAGATTCTGATATCATCTTCCCAAGGGTAATTACACCATAGTAATTCCAATGAGGTGATTGAGGGCAGAATTGCTGTGTGGATGTGAGGATAGTAGGTATCAGAATGTCTTCATAACATTTTTGATGCTCCTGGATCATTATTTTTTTATGATTATTTATGATTACGATTATTTTTCTTTAGAACACATTTGAGTCACACCTTCAACCCAAACTGGTAGAACCATTGATTAATTCAACCAGTAGGAGTTTTTCTATATTAGAACACTTGTTTTTCACTGCTGCTGTGGAGGGCTTTTTAAAATAGGTTGTACACCATCTCATATAAATCATACTTAAAATACAACAGCAATGATGCCCTGTATGAAAGCAAGATCTAATAAACAGGTAATTGTAATAAATTCAAGCTTTTTGCACACTTCTCCTTTTTCCAAAACAAAGGAAAATGAAAAAAAACAACCAAAACCCCAGCCCCATATCCAACAGAGCTGAAACTTGAAACTTAGAAAGTTTCAGAAGAAGCTAAGACTGAATTAGTAAGTGATCTTCAGGCCACTATTTCTGGCTCTTCCTGAAGTCTTATTATAGAACGATAATTTCTTTTTCCACATTCCTTTCTAGACCTCTAAGGAACAGTGCCCTCACATTAAACACTGTTCAGAGGATGCCTACACATTCCCTGCTGTTTTTGCACTGTATCCAAGGAAACATCTCAGATTTAGACATAGAGATTACACATTTCTTGCTTTCTTATAGCTCTTTGTTTATTCATGAGAGAAATGAAGGATTTTTAGTCATAGGTACAATGTGGTTTTTCATACTTTTGTTTTAAGGAACAGGAATCCTTTTAGAAGTTTTGTTTGCACGTGGAGAAAGCCTTAAGAATTCCTAATGCAGAAAAGATGAGCTGTCTTTTACATGGTGATGCAATATGAATTAATTTTTTGTTTTTAGGAAAGTGGTTTTCTGCACCAAAGTTTTCTGAGTGTATCCAGACTGTAACTTTCCAAGTATGTAGTTTCCAGTGGTCTTTTTTTTTTCTTTTTTTGCAGTTGTTCTTCTCACCTTTTAAGATTTACTGATTGAATTAATCCTTGCTAATCCAGCCAGTCTTTTTCTATTTCCCTCTTTTTGGAAGTGGTTAGCTGATAAATTTAATCAATGATATACAAAATACCCCGTAGTGTCTTTCAGGATAGTTGTGGATTTTTTGCCTGGCACAAGTGAGAATGAATGCAAAGTATTTGCTGCATGTTTTCTGTTTCCTTTGGGAACATGCCACTGAAGTTATTGATCTTTTTCTATGGAGTAAGTCTTTTTTTTTTTAACTGCTCATTGAATTAGGACTTTTCTGACCAGTGGTGTGTTACTATTTTTGCTTAAATGAGGAGAATTCAGTGTGAAAACTCTCTACTTCCTGAGGAAGAGAAATGTAGTTGGAATTTTATTCCTGGTCAGGAGGGATCTTATCTTCCATGCTTTGGTGTTACCTCTGCTACACTTCATTAACTTTTTGATACCGACCATTAGCTCAAAGATTGCATAAGAAACATTAATTTCTAGCTTTCAACCAAAATCTTGGATTTTTCATGCAATACCTCATCAAACAAGAGTTCCATAGTTTTAGTGGGAGGTTTTTTGGCATTAGGACAAGAATTTCCGTGTCTGATGTAATTTTATTTTTTTTTTTTCCAAAGTAGCAAGAAACAATATGCCTATATGCACAAAGAGCAGCATAGGGATTTTTGATCATATTTTATTGTGGCATTTGTCTAAAACATTTTTTTCCTTTCTTGGAAGTGATGATTAAAATGATTCTGGGGTTACTTATATATTTACTACTCCAGTAAATGGACTTGTAGTGAGTTCCAGTGATGTGTTTAGCCAAATACTGAGCATTAAAAGCAAAATTCATGAGTCCTTTGGAAATGCTGTGGACACTTAGTCCAACTGACAGGCAAGGATTAACCCAAAATGTTACTCAAACATGCATTTGTTCATACTTTAATTGCATTTTTTGACTTCTTGACTCACATACATTTTTCAGTTTATTCTGTCCACATACAGAACTTCTCAAAAGTAAATTAATTCTGTAGTTATGTCACCATTTTAGTACAGGATGGAGTTTGTGCTAATGGGTTCATAGTCAAAAATACCTCCCCCTCTGCTGATTTTTACTGGTGTCCTGGACTTACCACAGCTAGGCATCTATTTTCAGTTTTGCCAAGGGAAAAACCCCTAACCTTGGATGAAAAAAGTTCTGTTTTTAAAAGCAAAATGCATGTGATTATATGGCTAAAAAGAAGCTTATGTTCTGTATGCGTTATACGAAATTGTGTCTGAAAGAGAGTCACACTTGTGTTATTCCGTCTGCAGCAGTGGGTTTTTTGCAGCCTTATGCTGGTTTAACTGAGAATCTGGTTTATCCCTGGGTTGCTTTGGTTTCTTAATACCCAAAGCAATCTCATTTCCTAACCCCTATAGCTAAATTTAAAACATTTTGTGTTTTTTATTATTTTCAGAAGTCAAAGGGTGATGTTAATAATACGCCATTAAAATTGCAATTACAGAATCCACCCTGTGTCTTCTGAGTAATAGTTGAAAAGCGGAAGATTCAGATCTATGTGCAAAAATCCATGTACCATATATGTCAATATTTGTGTATGTAACCACCCTAATTATGTATTCTAAGACATATTTGCATTTAAGATGTCATGAAGATCCTCTAATAGTTTGAGTTATCACTGACACTGTTGTAGCAACTCAAATATTTTTGAAGAAGCAGATGGGTCTAGGACAAGGGTGTTTTGGGCCTCAATGAACTACTCCAGCAAAGCTTTAGCGGTATTTCACTGAAGAAAAATTAAGCTTAAAAAAATAGATTTGCTATGACAAATCATTATATGTTGCTACATGATTAATAACTCTCCCAAAGAAGCAGGGACTGCAGCCAAACAGTGTGATTTTGAGTGTTGGCTTCACGAACAGTGGGCTTGTGCAAACACTAAACTAGAAGTGTTCTTATGAGGTGTTTGAAAAAACGCTTAGAAAATGGTAGGAGATAAAATAGCAGAAAAGTACCAAGATAAGTGGTATAAATATCTCAAGATATCCCTTCCCTTCCCTTCCTTTCCCTGCCCTGCTCTGCCCCAACCTGTCCTGCCCTGCTCTGCCCTGCCCAAACCTGCCCTGCCCGAACCTGCCCTGCCCAAACCTTCCCAAACCTTCCCTTCCCAACTTTCCCTTCCCTTCCCCCTTTCCCCTTCTCCCTTCCCTTTCGAGTTGGACTTCCCCCTGTGCACACCCAGACACACCAGCTGATCAGACACTGTGCAGCTGCACAGTCCATCTCCTTGCTTTGTTTGTGATTCCACCTGGAGGAAAATGATTTACTGCATGTCAGTTGCTTGGGTTTGGGTTGTTTAGTCCTACTGAGCTTTAGAATTGTGCCTGGGGAGGTTTAAGTTAGCCCTTGCTGGGACTTAGCCTTGACACTGCAATTTTTAACAACTTGACATTTCCCTCAGCCTGAGGGGGAGGAATGAAGGAAGCCATGAGGCTGAGGGAAACACCAAGGATTGCCAGAAGTCTTCATGAGATGCTCTTGAAATAGAACAGTTTGTTTCTGACATGGTTTCTGCATCATCATGTCTATCACTCTAAAGTTTGGCAGAGATGTGTGAGCACATCCATGGATCCCAAAAGCCTTGTGAAGAGCAGTTTTTCACCACAGCGACCTCCACTTTCCACAGGTGCCTGTGGTCATAGCCAAAAACTCCATTAGGATGGAGCCTGGGGGGACCGGTGTGGCTGTAAAAAAGGCTGCAATTTAGCAACATGCCAGAAATTGATGCTCAGGTTTCCAGCAGGGTTGTATTTTGCAAGGAAATCCCCAAATATGGTGAAGCAGAGGACTGGATAAGTGAATTTCAGTAGGCAAGGCTGGCCACCCACCTTGAATTTCTTTCAACTTCTACTCAGCCAGCTGTGCAAAAATCACCCTTTACAATGATTTTCTTCCAGAAGTTTACCTGAATCATTGAAATTTTTATGCAAGGTAAATTTATATGTGTGTATGTATGTATGTATGTATCTATCTATCTATCTATCTATCTATCTATCTAAAATGCATTTGTCTCTTTTGACTCTCGGAGGGATAACAAAGCCATAAATTTTGATAAAATTTAGAAGTTTAAAAAAACCCCAATCCAATCCCCAAACTATTGAAACCTGCCCTACAACCTTAAGCAGTTGTAAAGGGAGCCAAATTTAACAAAAATTTTAGGAATACAGAGCCAGCTGGGAAACATTTTAAAGTGAACTAAATAAAATCTTTTGTTTACTTAGATTGAGCAGTAATCAAAAACTGGGTTTTACTACACCTCATCATATATACTAGTCACGTTAACATGAGGTAGAAGGATTAAAAGTATCAAAAATTTAATTTTTCTGGACCTTTCTTAGTGGACTTTTTTGTGTTTGTTTTTGTTTGTTGTTCGTTTTGTTTGTTTGTTTGGTTTGGTTTTTTAACTCAGGTATATATATTAGTAGCCATGTTTCTTTAACACCTTAGACTATCTCCTTGGCAGTATTCCCACCTTTTCCTGAAGGGGAGATGGGATATGCCTGGAGCACTGTTGCACTTTGACTGTGCTTAGGTAGGTTAATGATGCTACAAGATGGCACAAGTTGGAGGAATTGCACGTACCAGAGGCTGACACTTGAAATTTCGCTTCAGCAGGAAATGTCCATATTTCAAAATCTTGTTTCTTTTGAAATGAGATGAAAAGAAGAACATTTAAAAAAATCCTTTTTCTATGGAACAGCCCTAAAGATGTTATCAAATTGGTTTATTTCTGTAGAATTGAAGCTTTCTGTTCCAATTTAATATTTTAAGGGGGAAAAACCCCACTAAATTTGAAGGTTTGGGGTTTTTCTGTTTGTTTGGTTGTTTGGTTTTTTTTGTATGGGAACAGCTTGTCAAATCACCTTTTTTACCTCCTCAATATGCCTTTAAAACAAAATATATTCAACAAGACTGGCACATTCCTGTGGAATTGGTCGAAGCTGGGGTTTTTTTGCTGGAGGACTTTCAGCAAAGCATAGTCATAAAACTGCTCAAGTCCACCCAGACTGCAAATCTGGTCCCTGGCAGAGCCGACTTCAGGGGAGGCAGAATATGACATAAAGCTGTTTAAGTCTTTCCTCAATCCAACGATAATATTAATTACATTTTAGTTTTAATTCACTTGTATATAATTCTATTGAAGCCAAAAAATAAACTTCTGATTATCAAGTGCAGGAAATAATTTGACTAATGCAAACTGTTTTGATCTTTCATGCAGCCCTGTCTTGTGGCTATGGGTTCTTTGTAGTGAATATAACGGATTTTGTGATAGTATCACATTTATCACATTGTGCAATGAAATACTTTTGAAATGAGCAGCCCAAAATAGTTTTTTTCTTATTCATAAAATCTTTTTTTTCTATTTAGCTCTATTCTAATCAAAATACAGGACCTGATTTAAAGTCCACAGAACATTTTGTGACCCTTTCTGTGAATTTCATGGGTTTATCAGACCTCTAACCCTTCTATAAAAGACTGAACTCTGCTATTGCTCACAAACTCAGCATGTTGCTCTGAAGCAATAAACAAACAAACTGCTGAAATCTGCAGGTGAAATTCTGTTATCTGCAGGATGCCAGGTTAGATGCTAACAGCCTCCTTTTTAATGAGAATGTCACAAAATTGCTCTAAATCCATGTCTACTGAATGAAATATTTTGGGTTTTGAAAGTTTGGAAAACACCAGAGCATGTTTTATATTTAATTCCCTACTAATTCTTCTTCAGCTGCTTATCTGATTGCTTTGGAGAGAGAAAAATGCTTTTTACTGCCTGCCCCCTCAAAAATAGTCTTGGAAAAGCTCTCTGTAGAATATTAAGTCTTCTGAAGAGAAAATATTACTGCATGATACATATTTGGATGTATGCAGGAGTCGGCTTGTGCATCAGGAGCAGAGAGGGAATTTTTCTGTTTGATCCACTGAAAAACTGGTGTGGGTTTGGAACCAGTTGTGACTGATTAGAAGAAGGGTTGTAATGAAAACTGGTGCCACCTCGGGCAGTGGCTCTGTGGTTTTTTGTAGTAGCAGTTTAAAAAGCACCCTGTAGCTAGAGGGATTTTCACTTCACAGCTACTGTTGTTGAGGTACATGCCTATTCCATACAGGTAATTTAAAACATCTAGACAGATGGACTAAGAAACAATCTATGCTGCATATACACTCATCCATCTATCCATTCCATCTCTATTCCAGTGCATACCTCATCACTTCCCTCAAAAAAAGAGGTTTTACTGATAAATCTTCCTCAGGGCTTATTTGGATTGGCTCTCTGAGCTGACAACCCTTGGCTTCACTCCTTTTTAGCTACTTGTTTTTACTTTCCTTTTCTTGGAGTCAGTTACAACTTGCACAAGTTGAACAAGTACTTCTTTTGGCTGGTTTTGCATGATGACATGTGAGCTATTGATAAACGTGTTTAGTAGCCGAAGTCCTTTTCCTTAAAGTCCTAATTTCATCTCTTTTTAGTAGTCTTTGGTCTGTGCGTCTTTACCTGCAGCTGGAAGAGGCAACATGATCTTCCTAAAAGCTGGTTATTTTTGCCTTGGGGAAAAAGAAAATACAAAATCCCCAAAGACACTTATTATTTAATGACAGAGCCTCCTGAAAGTTTATTATCAGAATATCATACTTTTAGCTAACGTTCTTTTATGTGGATCTTTGTGGCATGTGAGATCTTGAAAAAGCTAACAAAGTAAAAGTAGGGTCTGATAGAGATCTCTGCATATGTAAGAATTTGTGTGTGTCTTCTAGGTGAATTTGGAACAGATGTTACTCACTAAATTTATTACCTACTATAAATGACTTCCCGTGAGTCAGTAATTTGAAGGACTCTCAGGTGTGCACTGCTGCAAAAATACTACGCTGCTGGTCAGAACTTGTTAGTCAGGGCACCCTCCTACAAATTACAGCCTACACAGCCCCATCCAGGCTTTAATTTGTTTCTTTTAATGTACAGTTCTGTGCAAAAGCATGCTACAGGCTTTGTCACACAAACTCAACTGCTTTGTATGAAATTATAATTAATCTTTATGGTACACTAGTCTATATGCCAGGTTATTTGTACATATTCTTCCCTCAGCTGTGTATGCAGTACAAGACATCTTTCTTGCCCATGCACATTTTAGGTGTAGTTTTCTGGCCCTATGTGTGGGTGCGGTTACTTCTTAGCAAAATTAGTGAAAATCAGAAACTATCAGAGCTCCATGGTAGCTTTGCCTGGCTATTCTTTTGCTTATTGAATTTCCACATATTTTTTCACAATTTCTAAAAGATGGTATTCAATTCTGTGTTGTTCAGAGCTTCTACTTTTATGAAAACATGTTTTCTCAGTGTGACTGGTGGTGCTGTTTGCTATAATTTGTGGATTCTGCAAGTGATGTTGTTAAACACTTGAAGTCATATTGCCAGTCTTGGACAGATTACCAAATTCCTGCTTTTCACAGAGGTCTAGGGAAGCTCAAATAAAACTTTATTTTTCTGTGGTTTTGGGCAGCCTCTGTAAATATTTTCAATTTATTGGAGAAAGAAATTCTTCCTTTACAGGCATTGCATAAAATAACTCCCAAAAAGCGCAGGTGAGGGAAGCAAGAAGAAATCTCAGTTCTATAGTCATCTAATACAGCTGTCATGGCACAAAGTAAACACCAGGTTTCACTGGGGCAACGTAGAACAGCCAGGCAGAATTGAGGTTTAAAACAACCTTTATTTCATAGCACTGGGAGCGCTGAGCTTAGTGCTGTACAATTGGTACACTGTGATTGAAATAAATAATGCTGAAGGTGATTTATTTTCTCTATTCTTCAGCTGGAGGTTTAGCAAAGATAAGACTCAGTAACACTTATGAGTTTAGCTGTAAATACAGCATAAGATATTAGGACATTAATTCTCAATGGAGTTGGAGTGACCTTTTCAAAACCAAGTTGCTGTCAATTTCCACACACAGAACAGCCCAAGCCATGGAATCACAAGCCTTTTGCAGTGCTCTGTGTCAGTTCAATGTGACTTAATACATTCTTTTCCAGAATGATCACCTGATGACTCTTTCTCTAATGACTCAGTAGTCATAGAGGTTAAATGATCTTCACAGGTAGGGGAATTACTTTGAAACAGTGAAGTACCTTGACTCAGGTTCTCATTGTTCTATATCTTATAAATAGTTTTAATGGGGAAGTTTTGCTTAAAAAAAATGAGCTCTGTCATATTCTGTAAATATATTTTGAGGATCAGTCAATGCAGACAACACAGTAAGGCAGGAGTGCCATTAATTCTTTCAGATCATCTTCTGGCAGATGTGGACAAAGCTCCATTGGCTGCCCCAGTTTGTACCAACAAAAAGTAATTTTGCATTGGACAAAATGATTATAAAGATAGATTCAGAAGAAAGAAATTCTCATAGAATAAGATTTCAGCTCAAGGTTTCCAATTTAGAGTCACTTGGACAAGCTTGAAATGTAGATTTTTTTTTTTTTTTACTAAGTCTGTTGTATTCTTTTTTTAAAAAAAATTTATTTATTTACTTATTTATTTAATTTTGTTGTAATGGGGGTAGCGTCTATTGTCTGGAACAGAAGGCTTGCAGTAATGTTTGTGCTGAAAGGGCAAGTTTAAAAAGTGTCTATGGAGTTTGGGATCATGAATATTAGAGGAATTCGTGAGGCTTTCTGCAGCTAAAATCTTGCCTTCTTAGATCTCCTTTCTTCCTCCTTTTCTGCTTAGCCACCTAGAAAAAAATCCGAGATGTTTGCGACCTGTGGGAGTGTGTAAATACCTTGGAGTGAGTGGTAACCAGAAGACAATTACTGGACTTTACTCATGTTATGCTCTGAGTGGTGCTTGATTCTTAAATCTGTGATTTTTTTTCATATTTGCTTCATAATGCTTTAAAATTCCAAATAGCAGTCACTTAGTAAAGCGATACTTCATTCACTGACCTAGGGTCCAAGTCTAATGAACAGAGGAATTGATGTAGTTTTTATGGTGTTCCTAGTAATTGAGTTACTCTATGCTAAGCAATAATGGAGATGCATAGGTATTACCTGTATGTCCTATTTTATTTTAAACTTTACCTTGCTTAGCTTTGTCTAATTTTAGTTTTTGGTAAAGGTCAGCTGGTGTCTAAATCCATGGAAGCAGTTACAACAGGTTGGTCTAAAAAATTATTTTCATCTTGTCCATTTCTCATCTCTCCTGAATAGGACAATGTGACTTGGGTGTGGGTTTGGGGTCAAATACATGTGACAATCAACAGCACTAAATAATTATTGTGTTTAATATGCAGAAAGGCTTCAACTAGAAAGTCACACATCATGGCTGAGTTTAACTTTGTGTCAACAGAAGAACACACTGACGTTAAAAAAATTGTTTAATTTTGAAGGCTTTTTTATTTGTTTTTTTTTTCTCTGACAGGTTACTTGTACTTCATGTGTGTACTGTAATGCACAACTATTGCTGTCACTCAGGGATTATGAAAAACTCTCTTTTTTTTGCAGATCATCCGGTGAATGAATTTTTGGATCTGTTCAATCGCCACGTGCTCCCCCATGCAATAGATGAGACCCACATTGATGCAGAGTCAGCTCAGACCGAACCCTGTACCTCAGACTCTGTGCAGGATTCGTCTGAATTTATAATATTGGATCCTTTCTTTCCAAACTATATAGAATTTGAGGAAGAGGAAGACTGTGAAAATACTACTGACGTTACAACTCCTCCAGCTTTGCAGTTCATCAATGGGAAGCAGCAGGTTACCAGTGCCCCTAAGAGCACAAAGGCTGAGGAAGCGAGAAGTGACAAAATTGAAAGTGTTGCACATTCCAAAAATGTAACCTTTGCTCAAATCAATGAAACAAACACATTTATAATATCTGAATCTGAAGCTTCTGGTACTATGCAACCAAGCAAAGCTGGAGAAGTGGCAGGGGGGTTTGAAGTTACTCAGCCAACAGCAGATGTTGCAATGTTAGAGCCTGTCTATAGTGGTGAGTCAGAAGTTGTCACAACAAATAAATCAATAGCCATTACTTCTTCACACAAGCAGTCTCTGCAAAACAATAAAGAGATCATAACATGGCATGGAAATGAGGAGAGCTCTACTAAGGGTGCCAAAAACTTGCTTTTGGATACTATTGAATCTTCTGGAGATGGCTCTATGGAGTCTAATCTATCCACTTCTGCCTTAGAAGTTGTGACAATGTCAAGAAAGGAAGATGATAAAAAAAATTCTGGTGTAACTTCTGTTCCTGATGCATTTACTGTGGAAAGTTCTGCTGTAACTGCTTCTCTGGATGCAGTTTTTATTCCTGCCACAGCACATGAAAGTGTGACTGACCCTATTCCAGAAGAGGCAACCTCTGCTCCAGGAGGTCATTATAAATCAACTGCTAAACTTAGTGCAAATTCCTCTGTCGATAATATTCTGGAAACAAGTCCTACAGCAAAGCCTGAGATGAGTGCTGCTTCTTTTATGATTCTGGAAGGCTCTGGGGATGAAAAAGAGGACATCGCTGTAACAACAGGAGAAATAGCAGTAACAGAAACACTTTCAATGCAAGATATTTCTTTGGGCTCTGGTACAGTAATGCCAACAGAAGTTTCTGTAACTGCCTCAGGAATCACCTCTGCTTTGCCCAGGGGTATAACTCATTATTCTGCTTTTGATCAAAGTCCTGAAGCACCTGTTGCCACCAACTCTGTGTCTGAGTTTATTACGAAAAAAGTAGTTTCCATCTCTCATGTAACTGAAAAAAATATTGATGATGAAAAGGAAATACAGACCACTGTTTACTCAGGTCACCAAAATTCAGCTACTGCTGCAGAGGGAAATTTGGAGTTGAATGAATCTGAGAGCACTACAAGTGAAGTCAGAATTGTAATTCAGGAGCCCAGCTTACCCAGTAAAAGAGTACCAGGTACCATAAGTTCTGAAACCAAAAAGGTCACCTCCATTCCTTTCTTGAGAGACAAGAAGCTTTTTACAAATGAAGGATCAGCAGAAGAACCAGCAGACTTATTTGCAGGGAGTCCCACAAGAAAAGTGGTAAGTACTGACTCCCCATTTTTTGGTCCAGGTTCTGGTGACATAGACCTTATCATTCAGTCTGCTACTTTGACTTCAGTTCCATTAAGGCCTGTCACTGAAACATATACTGAAAAGCATGAAGGAAAAGTTTACAACACAGATGATGCTTCCACAAAGGGTGCAACAACAGAATATGGGAAACATGCAAGAACAGGTGAATTCGCAGTAACAGTTTCAAGTACTGGGTCAGATGGCTTGACAGAGGGGTCTGGAGGAGCACGTGAGGCATCCTTGGATGTGTTTAGTACAAGAAAGCCAGGAGAACAAAACATGGGAACAGAACCAACCTACACAGCTCCTTCTTACATAATATTTGGTTCTATAAAGGAGATAAGACCTCATACTGCACCAGGAATTAAAACAGAAGGTTCAGAATCAGGTGAAGTCCCACCATCTCCAGAATCCATGGTTCATAACAACCCTCATGACAATGTGGTGACACGTGGTACTGGCAGTGGAAAAGCAGCAGCTGAATCCATAGAAAGCAAAAATGCAAGATTTGGTTCTTCTACTGCCTCACTGGGTAAGATTCTCTTGATTGAGCATGGCTCTGGAGAAGAATTCAAAGACGACAGTAGCACCACAAAACTGATGTTTAATGGACCTACCGAAGAAATACTTGGGGATCATTTCTCACTCACTAATCAGGGGTCTGGAGAACCAGACACATTCTTTGGATCACTTGCAAAAACAGAATTTTCACCTACTGGGAGCCCAGAAACATGGGAGAAGCATGACTATCACAATGTTGTCAGCACATCATCTGTGAATCTTGCCTTCACCACTAACCCTGATGAGACAGTCTCAAGTCCTGAACGTGACGAAACCACCATGGAAACTGTAACTGACCTGAGAATGGAAGAGAAAACCACTGATGAATTGACAGTGAGAACTTTTTCAATGAGGATTCCTTTGGTAGAAGATTTATATTCTGGGGAAGACAGGCCAAGGGAAATTTTGCCAAAAGCTATGGAATCTTCTGAAGAAAAAGCAGCAACAGACCCATTCTTTAAAAGTACACAGGCTACCCATGAACATCTGGAATTTTCAAATGTTCCGATTGTCAGTCATTCAGAAGAAAAGGAATTAGAAACCAAACCTGTTCAGAAAGTACTTTTGCCATTTAATGATGACAGAGTAACTGAACCTATAAGGATTGAAAGAAAATACATAAGCTCTCCAGTTACAGATATAGAACAAGAGAAGAAGTTGATACAAAACATTTTCCCTACAAAAGATATTCCCAGAACATTACTGACATCTCAGGAAGAAAAACAATCAAATAATGAGTTCATTAATGATCCATTATTTTCAGGACAGGGATCAGGAGATGACCTTGATGTAATTCCTTCTATAGTGCCATTGGTTGTTAAAGGAATCAAGAGTCCTCCAACTTTTCATCCTGCAAACATGGGACCTGAACTTTCAACTGTAAAGACACAAGACTTTGAAAGAGGAAGCACCCAAGCAAACACTGAAGTTAATGAAGAAGTTTCAAATGCTGTGACTGAGCTGCTCTCAGAAACTGGAGACCAATTCCCCACCTCTGTGTTCCCCAGTTTCCCAGCTTTAACGGAAGTCAGCTCCAAGAGCTTCATCTCCAAACAGATGGAAGAGATGACCCATTATTTTGTGGCAACTGAAGAACCTCACAATCGGGAAACTAGTTATAGGAGAGGAGAAAATGAAACAGATAGGACAACGGCTACTTCTAAAGCTGTTTCACGAGAGGAAACTTCACATTTTGTGATTAAAGGTGGAGTAACTCCTGGGTCTGTTATACTGAATGGAACTCCCAATCCTCAAGCAGACGAATGTCTTGTAACATCAACAACAAAAATGCCAGGCAGAGTATTACCTGAAAGCTCTGGAGAAGGATCTGGCTGGGTTGCTGTTTTGGATTCATCTTCTCCTGACAAGTTTACTCATCTGTCAATACCCCCGGTATCAAAAGTAGAACTAAATGCTTCATCTAGTGCTCCTGGGCATATTTATTCCAAAGTTACGACTACAGAGGCACTGACAGATGGGCCACAGACTGTGATCACAGGACTAGCATCCCTTTTTACTGAAGAAACAGAGATTGTGTCAAATCCATCTACTGTTCATCCAAAGGCAACTACATCAGAAGAACTAGCAAGTGACACGGGGATAGATGAGAAAATTATTCCCATGATTGATGACAAAAAAAGCACTTTATTGAACGTTTCTGTTTATGGTGACATCATTCTAATTGAAGAGAGATTTCAAATCCCATCAGAAGACACAACAATTATAGACATGGATCACTCAAAATCAATGCCTGAAGATATAATAAGTGTGCAGACAATGCCAAATCCTGTTACACAGTCAACATATGGCAGTGATGATGATAGTATTACATCTAAAGGAGAGAAATATAATTCAACGCCCAAATTTTCCATAACCAAAGAGAAGACACTTCAATCTGGTGATAGTCTTTCTTTGATTACTTCCAGTCCACCAAGCAGAGAATCGGTAACAGCTAGGCACAGACCAAAACCAGATGATATGGATTTGGGTTCAGGGAACGCCATGAATGTTGCAACAGAAACTCTCACCACTACTGAACTCTCTGAACTGAGCTTTTTCCTTCCTACAGCACCATCTCTGGGAATCCCTCAGGTGCCCTATGAGTCTAAACATATTGTAACCACCACCACAGAAGACAGCTATGAACCAAATACTTCAGCAAACAACAGAGTAATAGCAGATCCAAGTGAAACAATCTCTGTGTCTGACTTTTCTGGAATGGGCCAAGAAGAACCAACCGATTATCAGCCTGTGGTTCCTTCCCTTACAACAGTTTTAGCTACTGAGCTAGAAAAGCCTGTGACAACTGACTTGCTTGAGTTGAGTACTGTCACCACACAGCATGCATCCCAGGTCGTGACTGTATCACCCAGCAAAAATGCAAAAAATCACACCATGGTATATATAAACACAAAATCAGCATCAGCAGAGTATGAGGAAACAGATTCTGGGAGTTTTCATTCTGTCCCTCAAACTCCTACATCCTCAGTAACTGTTCATTTAGCTAATGGAGTGTCTGAGTATCCTGAGGTAATCATTCCAAGTACATCATCATCATCAACAAAGGATTCAGATCAGCCCAATCATTCATCAGAAGGATCCTTCAAAGAGGTTAGTTCTGATATTGCAGCAACATATAAACCCCGTACTACAGACCTTCTCAACACAACAGAGTCTTCTCCGCTGGAGCTTTCTCCTGAGTCTTTCCCAGAAAGCACATCTATGGAAAGTACTCCTCACTTTGGCAGGGTGGTAACAGGCAGGACAGAGGAGACAGAAACCCCTGTCACTGATTTTTCTGTTGAGGAAGAATCTACAGTTTCTGGAGATTCTTCATCAACACATGTCTTGCCTACTGCTTTTCTGAATTTTGGAGAAGGAGTGAGCACAGATGCCCCAAAAGTTAGCACAACAAAAGTTGAAGCTTTCTCAGGGAGAGTGAGTAATTCCCATCAAGAAGAAGACAGGACTACTAAGAGAGAGAACCCCTTACTCGTTTCCACACCGAACTCACCCAACAGCATTGAAAGTGAAGGATTTAAACGTGACCAAGGAGCAGTTACAAAGCTGACTTCACCTTCCCAACTTCTGGAAGGAAGCACAGAAACACAATCAGCTTTGTTTGGTCGAGGGGAGATCACAACAATTTCTTCTAACATTGCAACACATGGCATTGCTCCTGGCAACCGTCCCTACCAAAATGAACAGTCCACAATGAGCTCTGAGGAGCCAAACACTGTTGAAGTTGTAACCTCCTCATTTTCCCTTCCTGAAGTCACTAATGGATCAGATTTTGTGATTGGCACCAGTGTGGGTTCAGTTGAAGGAACAGCAGTACAAATCCCAGGTAACTCCCAAATATGATCACTGTGTTATGTGTGTTTACACCTGTAAAAGTGTTGTCTTAGCTCTGGTGAGAGGTGTGACTACCAGAGCATCCTGTGAAATAACATCAGCTCTTGGGACTCTCCAGCTGTGAGATCAGTGTGGGTGTAACCCGTGCAGAGTGGAGGAGGATGGGGGTTCCCAAACTCCAGCCCAGTGGCTCTTCATGAGTGTTTGCATCAT
Source organism: Manacus vitellinus (assembly GCF_001715985.3). NCBI lineage: Eukaryota > Metazoa > Chordata > Aves > Passeriformes > Pipridae > Manacus > Manacus vitellinus. The sequence goes on along the minus strand of NW_021939718.1, from coordinate 11,080,507 downwards.
GGAGCTCTGGATCAGACTTGAGGTAACAAGCCAGTTCTAGAAAGTAACACTGGTTGTGGTAGAGAATTCTGCTGTAATTATTAAATTTTCCAGTTTCAAGCAGATAATTTTGTCTGATAGCTCTTCTGTGCTAGCGTGAAGATAGTACTCATACAACTGGTTTGCAGGTAGAGTTGTTCTTAACATCTTGCAGTTGACTTAAAAAGAAACCGTCATGCACATTTTAAGATTAGAATTTTCACAAAAATTAGCACCTCCTAACATACAAGATAACTTTACACACAAGAGAGAAACAAGACCTTGTTTTCAGCCTATCTGTAGCTTTAACTGGTTGATAAAGTGTCTGCCTCTTAAAAATTACAGATCTTTTTATTAGACATCACTTACCACGGAGTTTTTTTTCATGATGGTTATTAGGCACCATTTCACCAAATACATGGATGATGCAGGTAGGGTCTCTATGAGTATTGTAACTTCAATCCAAATTTTTGTCTGGATATAGCTGAGTAAAGAATGGGCTTAATTTTATAGGGGTTTGTACTATTTTTCCTCAAACAATCCAGGTAGCTGTCAACTTGAAAATGTTTACTGGCAAAATATCCAGTCTGCAGTAGGACAAAGCGACAGCAAGCACACAATAAACATCATTAAGGTGCTCAACACAACCCTACATTTGTGACATTCAGTGAAGCAGTCCTAAAACTAACACCCTCTTGTATGGATGGTATCATCCTTTTCAAAACCTCCAAGGTGAAATCCCTAATTATTTAGTTATATTCCCAAACTTATGTACATGGGAGTTTCCTCAGGAGACTTTCAACTAGACTTTCTGCATTCCTATGACTAGACAGGGAACTTGGTACTTTAGGAAGACTGAATGTCCAGTTTGCAAGAGTAAAATAGATGTTATTTACCTTTTTTTTTCCATTGACCATAATCAGATTTTTTTTGTGGAAAATATAATCAGAAATCTTAATTTTTCTCATTTCTCTGGTTTGCAGAAATCTCTGAACCATTTTGTAAATTTTCAAAGCCAGGGCTTTTTTTTTGTACCCTAGAAGGACTGTCCTCAGGATTTCCCTCTAACTCTGAGAAGCTAACACTTAGAAATGGTTTAGTGTGCACTTGTTTGTGTGAATGAGTTCTCCTAGGCATGAAATCAAATGCAAATACCTAGGTATCTAAACTCAGTGGAAATAAACACCACTAGAAGGCCTAAAGTTCTGCAAGGAAAAGCTATTTAAATGATAACTCCTGTAACAACCGAGGATTTCATATCAGGTAAGCTTTTCTCTGACTTTTTAGTTCAGTTACAAATGTACTCAGTATCTTTATTTTTGTTCTTCAAATGTATTTCTAAGAAAGACTTTGCAGGTATTGATTGATTAGATAAAATTAAGACCTGAAACAACAGCAGCCAGTAGTATGTTCTGTGTACCCTGTCATTCTGCATAAACTAACCCTGTTCAAAAGAAAAGCATTTCTCATTCATTGTGCATATGTTTAACTGTTTTCAGCTATAATTAAGCGTCATGTCATGCAAACTAAATCCTTAGAGTATCATGACTGCCAAATACAGTACAAATTGCTGTGAAAAAGCATAATTCTAAAAATAATTTGTATTAGTTCTTAGTAAGTGCCATATTTTGTTGTTGAAGTTAAAATATGGTGATGCCTGAAGACAAGCTTTACTGTTTTACAAAACTATCTTACTTCCAGTGTTAATAATTTCTGTAATCACAGTAAAACTGCACCATCAATGCAGCAATGAAAATTTTTTTTTCTTCCAAAAAATTGAAAATATACTATTTCCTTCAAACTGTGGAGTCAAATTCATTTTTTTCTACTTGTTTAACAGACCAAGATCCCTGCAAGAGCAACCCCTGCCTCAACGGTGGCACCTGCTACTCTCGTGGTTCGTTCTACATCTGTACCTGTCTTCCAGGTTTCAGTGGAGAGCAGTGTGAATTAGGTAAGACGAAGCCTAAGAAAAGTTTTCCTACATGAGATCTGCACAAGTGCTGAGTTTTGAAGTTGAAGAATAACCAGACATTTGAAAAACTCTGCAGTGAGTCCCTTAAGAGCAATAAAATTGAGGAGGTCCTCTCTTTTCTCTCTCCCCATAAAGTGCACTGATGTGTGCACAGAAAGGTTGAGAGAGCTATACAGGAACTCAAATTCAGAACACTAAGTTAAAAAATACCTTAATAAAACAAAACAAACATTAATATTTGGGATAGTTCTCTAAGAGCCTGGAGTAATTATTTGGAAGGCTGGTAAAATAAATTTATCTTAAAAGTGACTGGGAAGATGAGTACTGAATGGCAGTCTGGTATTTTTTTCCCAGGAAATTGTAAATATTACGGTAATCATATGCATATTTGGTATAGATTGGTATTTTTGTGACAACTCTACTTGAGGACCTCTTCAAGCTGCATGTGACATCCATGTGTACCTGCTGCGACTGTGGATTTCCAGAGACTCACCTGTACAGTGTAAAATAACCAGGTTTTCTTCCAGAAATCTAACCAAAATATGGTAAAAGTGGTAGGTTGGCTGTTTAGTGCAGAGATAATTTAGACTGTTGAAAAGCTGTAGGTTTCATTCCCTGTTAAATACCATGGATTTGTCGGTTACACAGTTGCCTGCCAAATTTGAAAGAAAAAAAATATGCTAAAATGAGTTTAACTCATCATATATAGGTTGGGAGAAAAAAATTCAACTCCACCCAAAGGTTGAAGAAATCACTGCAGCATAGCTGTCAGGATTAATATGGTTTTATTTGTGTTCTGTAAGACAAATTTTTGTTTTATATGTGATTTAAAAAATAGTTAATATTGTTCTCTGCTTTCCTAGCTCATCCTGATGAGTTTGGTATTTCACTAGTTCATTAATGGTAGACATCACATTTTAGATCCTGCATCTTAAATCTTTGTCAAGGAATATGGCATCCCCTGGTTGCAAAACATAGGTCAGGTATAATACTTATAAAATAATGATCTGTGCACTTTGTGTCCCCAAGCACTTTTAGAGGCTTATCCAAAAATTGGAGTGTGACTCTCCACAGACCATTGCCATGTAGAAATAGGTTTTGTGATACCTAAGAAAGGAAACCTCAGCATTTTTAGCCCTTGTATTCAGGGATATTCTGTATATAAAGCCTAAAATATTACCTTGAGATCTTTCCAAATGACTGGAGCAAGTAAGACCTGGCAAAAATTTGAACAGAGAATATTTTAAAATAGAAATATTTTTTAAAAAAGCCCTCCTCGTGATGCAGCAATTATTCCTAGTTGCTGTTTTCTGGTTTGTAGATATGTCTACCTTCTGTCTTATGTTTCAATGAGTGAATCATTACCAGCAATTGACTTTGGACTGAGATGTTTGCAAAATCTGCATTAAAGTTTAAGTTGTGATTGTTTCAGAGAAACAGAACTCATTAGAAATCATCATATGATCTTTATGAAAAGACAGACTAGCTTATAAACTATATGAATACTTGTACAAAGTAATGACTTTAAATGAACTAATGCTCCTGTTTAAAAGGTGAAGACAAGGTGTTTTAGCCTTGGAGGAGTGGGGGACAGAAATTGTTACTTATTTATTGTGCAAGACTGCTACTATCTGACTGGTCATTAAGTGATATGGCCTTCATGGTGCTTTGTCCTCATCTTGATAAGATTAGACAAGGAAGAAATGAGAAATGCAAGCCGACAACAAGCCAGTGCCTGCTGACTTGCAGGCTGAAATTAGCAGTGTGTTTGATGCTACATGATAAGATTTCCAATATTTGAGTTTCATGAAGATATTTGAGGTCCTCAGTGCTTAGTGAGAGTTTTTGTGCTGTGGTCACATATAAAAGTCAAATTTTCCACCAGCACAGGAAAATGCTGCATGGTGCAGCATTTCTTCTCATCCACACAGTGACCACTTGGATCTTGCACAGTGTTTTATTCTTCTGTGCTGAACAAGGCCCAGTCACCAGTGTGACTAAGGCTGAAGAGCATTTACCTTGTGGGAGCTGGGTGGGTTGTAAAACCACTCTTATCTTTTTGCTGCAGATGTTGATGAGTGCCAGTCCAACCCATGCAGGAACGGAGCCACATGCATTGATGGCCTCAATACCTTCACCTGCCTGTGCCTGCCGAGCTACATAGGTGCTCTCTGTGAGCAAGGTAAGGTGTGTTCTTCAGCCTGTGGTGATGGAGATTGTCCTTTTCCATTCCAACACCCTTCTGGAGTAACTAGGCAAAGCCTCCTAAACTGACTGAGTTTCTGTCTTAAAAAATTTACACACACTGTAAGACATATCAGAACCCTTCACCTCCAATAAACATCAGTCATGTAGGAATAATCTACTGAATAATTCAGATTATGTATTCATCCACTGAGAGCCATAGATTTTACAGCTTTATCCCAGAATTTTGAAAATTACTTGTTCTGTAGTTATTTCAGCCAAAGCAGGTAGAGGATTTATAGTTATACAAGTAAGTTACTTATACAAGTAAGTTGTAAGAGGCTTTCTAAACTGGCAGATGAAATAAGGTTAAATATCCATGTCTCTGTAATTGTTAGAAAGTTCCCTGCAAGAAATGCCACTGTATTTACAAGAAACATTTATAGTACGAGATGCTTACTCAATATGTAGGAGGAGGACTAGAGTAGCAAAATGTATTCTGTTAATAAAAGTAATGAAGGCATTTCCATGGGAAAAGAAATGGTGTATTAAAATGTAGTTGCTCAGCTCATGAAAATATTTTTTTCTTTTTCTTCAGTTGAATATTTTTGGTCACAGGCGAATGAACTAAACCTTTGGATTTGTTTAATTAATGTTGTGTATTTTCATGTTTGTTTCTCAGTTTCAGTGAAGAGCAGTTTGCAAACTCTTCCAGCTCAATTTATAGAGATTTGTTTGTCAGAGCTGAAAAATCTCAGACCTGACCAGTACTTTTCAAAGTTTAACCTTTTTCAGTAGTCTGGCTAACCTTGCAACTTGAGACGACTTTCTGAATCTTGTGTCCCAAATTATAAATTGACAGTGTTTTCACAACAAAAGAAATAAATGTTCTCACTCCCTTCTTCCTCCCCTTCATTCCAGCAAATCCATAGCAGTGAGTGGCTCTGAGTACCATGGTAGCTTTAAGCTCCTTTTTATGACCTGAGAGTGCATTTCAGGTGGTAAATGGGAACATTTCCTAGTTTGTCAATCAGAACCAGAGTTGTGCTCTCTCAGCTTTGGAATTTAAATTTCCTCCACTTAAAGTCCTCCAGTGGTTTGGGATTTGGGAAAAGGTTTTAGTGCCAAATTTCCGTTCCACCAGACAAAATAAAACTGTGTTGGTGATTCAGACATGGTTGTCTGGCAAGCAGGCTTTATTTCAAGGCACCAGTCCTGACCTCACTAGATTTAAAGACCAGCCAGGATGATAGAATGTGTTGCCTTGGTGCCACAGAAAAGATGGTGCTCACAGAAAAATACACTGAGATTTTATTTCATTATTTTTTTCCCCTTCAAATATAGTATTCATTTTAGAAAACTTAAAAAAAAAAAATCAAGCTGAAGGGCTTTCTTAGGCACACTGCTGAGCATTCAAAATGCCACGGGGGGTCAGGGAACAGGAGAAGGGAGCATGGGCTTCCTCTGGAAATGAGGCTCAAAAAGTAGGAGGTGATTCCATCACATCTGCACCACTGGTGCAGAAAGAAACTCAGAGCTCAGAATTTCACCCAGATGCCCCTGTGAGACTGTTCAATACTAAGGGATCTCCAGTTGAGGTGTCATGCCTGTGTCAGCATTTGGAGGGGATGTGAGTGGGGGACATCACAGCTGCATATCAGGGAGCTTGGGATGGTAGGAGTGAGAGGAACCTTCTAGGAGGTCCAGTCCGGATGAGGGAAATCAGTCCTGAGACTCAGCCATGGGACTGGCTCCCTGGCACCCCTTTTTTTGCCAGGTGGAAACAGTTCAACAGTCTGAGCCCAGGAACATCTTCCTGAAGAGAGCTAAAGTTGTCTTAGAAACAGAGCAGCTGAAATTGTTCACTTTTAAACTAGATTGTTAGCTCAGTCAGGTAGCATCACTTCTGGTTCAGACGAGATCAAAAGTGAGTGGAGTACCTCTCTTAGACCCTGTTTTGCCCATCACCTGTATCTTTTCAAAGTACAGATGCACGTTCTGCATGACACTTGGTGACATCTGAATATCACTTCTTACAATGCATAAATATCCCCAAAACACCTGTTTGTACAGGATGAGGCTCCTCAGGATGGTACAACCAGCTGTTCTCTTCCAGGTTTTGAAGACAAGACAACTGGGTTTTTTTAATTATCATATTAGAAACAATGGTTTTTTTAATAACCCAAGTTCATCATTCCAGTGTCTGTGATTACTCCAGTCTTATTTAATTCACTTTGTTCCTAGGACTTGGTAGCTGGGGATTGAAGTAGTTGAGAAGGGCTTAGTGCAAAGATACTTTCTGAAAACAGATGGTCTCTTACTGATGTCTTTCAGAGGAGAAGGGATTATTTTGAATATGTACGAGAAAAATGGGTTTCTTCTCAAGAAGTGTGGGCTAATGAGCCTCTGGCATTTGTTCATTAGCTGAAGACAGAGAGTCATAGATAAAATTCACAGCTGAGTAAGACTCTCTTTATGTTCTAGTACCTGTGTCAGTCTTTATTTTCTTTAAGCCCCTTATGGTATTTCTTTAAAGACAAGGGACCTATTGTCAGCAGATTACTGCAGCTATTGAAAAAGCAGTACTTATCTATGTATTAAACCTACAGACAACTCTTTTTTTAATGCAGAGTTTAGAGATGTTGTCACACATGTACAATTGCAGCTACAGAGGGACGAAGCTGCGAAAATAACTCCTTCCACACATCACCCAAATACTCCCGTAAATTGTCATAAATCTTAACGCTAGTGAGACAAGTTTCAAAACACCATAAATATGAGTGTTTAGCTCTTTCCATCACATTCTGGGATAAGGTTACAGAGGTCTGTGATTGCCTCCCTGGCTGAGTACACAATGAATGTGGAGTAAGTGCTTGCACCTACTCTGCTTGCAGGTGACTGAGTCAGAAAATTTACAGCCACCTGCAATTAGGCTTTACTGGTTCAGTAAAGGCATTAAAAGTTTATACCCATATGGAACCCTTACCTCTCTGTCAGCCTTGCAGCTCTCTTTGTCTGGTAAGTTACATGAGCTGAGGACAAAGATGTTGATGAGTGCAGGCACGAAGCAGTCCCCACATTTTTACTTGGCTGGTTTTGCATTTTTCATCCTCTGCCCTCCTGAATCTTCCTTTCCCTGTTCATTTTTCCCCTTTTCTCATCAACCCCTCCTCTCAAAAATAAAAAAAGCAACAACAACAACAACAGCCACCAACTCAACTACCCCAAACAAACAAAAAAACCCCAACAAACCAAAAGCAAAACAACAACAAAAAAAACCCCCAACCACTCACCAACCCAAAACAAAACTACCCTCTTCTCCCTCATGTGCAAACATTATGTATTTTATGGCCATCAGTCCTGTCTTTTTCTGCTTTTCTAGATTTTTGGACTACCAACAGGGGCAGAAGAAGTTATTTAACATTTCTGTTTTGGAAGGCAATGTACAATTTTGTATAGGAGGGAGGAGTTGGATGTGCATTGCAGTGCATGCACTTAAATAAAGAACTCTCTGGTCACTGTTTGACACTTTCTATCTTAAGAAGAAAAGTTGTGTTATTTATGATTGATACTCAGGCCATTGTATCTTATTTTCTGAACACGGTCCTCTCAGGTTTTTTTTTCAGGCCTCTTTACCTCCTCTACCTGTCTTTCAGCAGATCTTCTCTCAAATCCTTCACTCCTTCCCTAGGAGAGGTCTTGATTAGAATAATGTGGAAATCCTCTCTGGCCACGTTTTTCTCAGCATGCAAACCTCCTTGTTATTATCTGACTTGTTTCCTGTGGGACAAAGGAGTCCCTGAACAACACAAATAATAAAACCTGGAGAGCTTTCACAAAGGACATAGGACTGTTAGTCAGCCTCGTGTGGTTAAAGAAATGTTCTAGAAGGCCAAAGGCAGACTAAGCTTTAAAATTACCTAGATATCAGAGATTGAAGATGTATCTACATCCTGTACCTCACACAGAATACAAAGAGGGAAAAGATAAAAAAATCTAGCAAGTTGGTAGTGTAGATTACATTTCTTTTTTCGTAACTGAGATTACTCAAGGTACAAGCAGTTTCCTACAGTTCAACTTTCTGAAAATAAAAGGAAGATAACCAGTGTAAACTTTATTATGCCTTTGCATTCATTATATTTATGTCAGTACTAATGACTTTTGGGAAATTATTTTGGTACCAAATTCCTAAGACAATGACTGCTGTGTTACCAGTATCAGAGGAATTATAGTAAGCCTTTGATGTGACATATTTGCACTTTAAAGTCCATTTATATACATCTAAAGTGTAGTTTTTGTTATGAGGAATTTAAATTTTTTTCATAAAAATAGGCACTTTTCTGCTTCGGGATGTGAATGGCCTCTTCCTGCTATGAATTGAGAACCCGACTGGGGTTGTGAAAAACTATTCTACAGTTGTGGTAGCATCTCAAAGCTAAGTAATGTCTTAGTTAAGGCATTTTCAGTCATCTGTCCTTGGCATGTTCTGCAATAATAGGCTGTTTCTGTACTAATGCAAAAAGAGCCCTTTTGACCAAAGCTTGTTATTGACCACTGACTATATTGACTTACTGAAAATAAGAAATCCAGTTTCATACCCAGGACACCTTTATACCTCTGGAAAGGCCAAAGAGTTGCTTTCAGGCACAGTTTTGTTCAGGGATTGATAAAACTTGGTGGGAAGGGGTAAATTCCTGGTGGGTGGGTGGGGTGTGGGAAGTCAGGCTTTGTGTTTCTGTTCTTCAACATCCTGCCACTGAGGCCCCTCAGGGTGAGATAGCTGTGGTTGGAATAGGCTGTAATCTTGTGCTGAAGTGTCCTTTATGATGCCATTTTGTCTGTCATAGCTCAAAACTGTCTGTGTTTTCCCTGTTGTTTCTCCCACTCCTCCCTAAAACACTCTCTTATCAGTGGCAAGTTTTTGTCATTCTCAAGCACAGCTCAGATACATTCAGACATCACATTTGTTTTGTCCATCTTATTAATGTTGACTTTTTTCTGTGATTCATTCAGCAAACTTGGAACCAAAAAGGTGCAGTTTCTTGCCATCTACTCTGTTTACAGCTGCCTAACTTGAGAAAATAATTAACATCAAATCTACAGGTTGTTTCTGTTCCAAGGTTCAAGTTTATTTCTCTTTAGATGGAAGGACATACTGGCTGGTGTGAACTTCTGTCTGTGATTCTTTCTTATCGGCACTATGCCTCAGAGAAGCACAGACAATGTACAATTTCATTACTTTGTATTTCAGCTTTGCAACCTTCCCAAGAAGCTGATGCCTAAAGTTTATTAAGTTAGACTTTGTCAAGGAAGATGGGTTTTGGGGCAGCATTTGGAGGTGTAAGTTCAGAAAGACAATATTGCATCTTTGCTTCTGTGGGCTGAACAATCACAGTAATTTTCCTTTGTATTATTTTCATTCATAATTTTCTTCCAAAAGTAATTCAGTACATTAACTCAAAGAACTGTTTGTCCTTGCAAGTAAAAATTCTCATTCACATACACAGACTCAGAAAACTCAGATGAGATGTAGAATAACCGCAGTTGAACATCCAGGCACTTCGTTCATCCAGAGTGATGGATGATGTTCTCTTGAGATGGCCCAAACAGAGCCTAGTACCATCAGTGGAAACTCACAAAGTTTCCAGTTGCAGTTATACTCCTTAGATAAGTAGTATTCTTGCAGCTTTTACTGAAACTGGATAAACAGAACTATCTGCAAATGAGGTCTCATGGATGAATGTTTGCTTTTGTACTACTTAAAAGGTGGGTTTTTTTCTTGGAGCTTTGCCCTACAGAAAATCCATCAGCTTGCACAAAACTTCCCTCTGTTTCTTACCCACTGACAGAGAAGTGGTTTATTTGTTTGCCACAGATACAGAGACCTGTGACTACGGCTGGCACAAGTTCCAGGGGCAGTGCTACAAGTACTTCGCGCACCGGCGCACGTGGGACACGGCAGAGAGGGAGTGTCGGCTCCAGGGGGCTCATCTGACCAGCATCCTGTCCCATGAGGAGCAGATCTTCGTCAACCGTATGTGCCCCATCCGAGGGCTCCTCTGCCTCCAGCTTTGGGGGGGGTAAAGTTTTAGAAGGATATAAAGACCTCATGGGGGTCTGCAGATCCTCCAGCGGGGCAGCTCTGATCTCTGTTCTGTGTGAGCAGGGACAGGACCCCAGGGGATGCCTGAAGTTGTGTCAGGGCAGGCTTAGGTTGAATGTCAGGAAAAAGTTCTTCCTCTGGAGGGTGGTCGGACACTGAACAGGCTCCCCAGGGCAACAGTCACAGCACCAAGGCTGAAGAGCTCAAGGAGCGTTTGGATGATCCTCTCAGGCACATTTTGTTACTCTTGGGGACGGTCCTATGCAGGACCAGGACTGGATGATCCTTGTGGGTCCCTTCCCACTCAGGATATTCCATGACTCTGGTCACTGAGGATTCAGAGCTGGCGAAACACCCTCCTGACTACTCAGCTTTTACAACTCCATCTTAAAATATACTTTTAGAATGTTTAAAAGGCACACTTTGTGTTCTTAATGTTTACTTCTACAGTCAAATACAAGTTCCCTGTCACTATTAAGTTATTTTTTGTTGCATAGAAAATACCTTATTGGGGGAAAAGAGGGCACTTTTTGATGGGGGGAAGAAGATAGGAACTTTAATGTTGACATTGGAAATTCTTGAAACATTATTTTTCTGGAGGCTTAAGATCTTTTTGTGCACATGATATCAATGCCCACACCATCATATATCGTATTAGTTTGGCCTACAGAAATAGTCTTGCTGTGTTGTGTTGCTAAATCTAGACAACACAGGTCACAGCCGTACCAAAACTTGAAAAATGTAGACTATAATACATGATTTCGTTATTTTAATATTATATTTGCCTTTTTTTTTCTCCCTCTCATATGCGTTCAGGTAGAAAACTAATTCTGTTTCCCTTGGTAGACACCAACAGAAGTGAAGAGACAGGGTTGTTTAAGAATGTTAGATGAGAATCTGCATTTTTATAGACATTCCAAATTTAAAACAAAACAAAACCGGCAAAGGGTCTGTAAAACAGTTGTTTGCATAATGAGTAGAAGAATCTTAAGGACAGGATGTCTGATTCACGTCTGTGTAAAATTATTTTCTTTGGTGAAATCCGTTCCATTTATGGGAAGCTTGATGAAAATACCCTTCTGGTTCCCTAGGTATTGGGCACGACTACCAGTGGATTGGCCTCAATGACAAGATGTTTGAGCGTGATTTCCGCTGGACTGATGGTAGCCCACTGGTAAGATGCCTTTGAAATGAAATCACTCATCCATTTCTTTTTCTGGTCGCATAGCAAATTCCCACCAGCAAGGAGAGAAGTTGTGTGCAGGAAAAAAAAAAAAGCTGCCACCAAATATGGACCTGAGCAAACAGCCAGTGAAATCATTTTGGGATAACTAATATTTTGTGGTTTAGTTCTGAAGTCTTGTTCTTACTTCCTATTTTTGTATGTGTGAGAAATCTCAAGGATTTCAAAGAGTAGTAATTTAAGAGTCTCTGGTGGAGCTGGTTTGGGCATTTCTTGTCTTACACAAGGGCATGTGTAGCAGTTCCCCGACCATGGAGCAGGATGCATTTTTTGGGTGAGGATCTGGTATTCCAGCTGTTGCGTTTGCTGGGTCTGTGGAGCGCACAAAGGAGCCTCCCAGGTATTGCTGGAGCCTGTTCTATGTGGCAGCTCTACAGCTGGGGTGGAGAAATAGCCATTCTGAGGTGGTTCAGTGGGCCTGCAACCAATAATTCACCCATAACATTTTAGGATGCTATTGATACCTCTTTCTGCCTTAAAACAAGAAGGAGAATCAGCAGAAGGAGAATCAAAAAGCTGGTGAATGCAGAATCTGATCAAGCTCTTTCCAACTCAAACCCATCTCTTTTGTAGAAGAGGCAGGTGAATTATTGCTATTTAGCACCCATTGAAGAAAATTACATTAAGGAAAAACCCCCAAACTAGTTATGTTTATTATTTTGTTTTCCAGTTGTGAATTCTGAAATCAGAAAGCCTTTGGACACACATGTGCATGTGTTGCTGCAATTTATGTAGAAAGACACCTGGGGCAAGGCAGGCAAATTAAAATTGAAATTAGAACTGAGATCCTACTTCTTAATTCAGGCTACTGACCAAATGTGTAATTTTCAATTTTAAGAAATTAAGATTTTCTAGGAACAGAATAAGAGCATCTGTCCAACAGATTTCTGTTTTGATTGATCTTTTTTTATCTCACTTTCTTTTTCTTTCAATTTTAACAACTTCCCTCTGTCTCTTCCTTCAGAAACAATTTAGGTGTCTCTTGAAATCATTTATGTTCACTGCTTCAATAGATTTCCCTCATAACTTATTCCATATGGATTCTGCATCCTGTGGTGCTGACCAACTGCCTCATTTGTTCCTTTGTCCTGGCTTTTAACTCATTTCTCATACTTTCTAATCACAGTTCTGGTTATAGTGATATATAACCTCTCTAGTGATTAATAGAAATGATGACCTAATTAAATATATGCATCAAATGTATTTCCCTGATGATGTTCTAAATTTGCAATGAATTTGAATACTATGTAGGTAAAAAAAATTGCCTCTTTTATGTAGTTGCAGCTGAGTAGTATTCATGATAGTGTTAAATGCATTAGTACAATTTGTGATCATAAAAATCAGACTTATTACATCAACACTCAGGTTGTAACTTGAATTTCTGAATTTAGGGATGGGTTTTTCCTACAGTCAAAGCCTAAATAGCCTTCATATGTTTTACATATCAGGATGCATCTGTACTTCAGCTGTTTCTAAATTTGTTTCCCAGCTTGATGTGCTCTCCAAAATATTCTTCTCTATCTACAATTCTGTTTAACACTTCTGGCATAGGGGAAAATTTGTCAATTCTGCTGAGGGTCCCCATGATAATAGTTGTCTTGGAGATACTATCAGAAAACTGGTTGGGCATCTACAAGTTTATGTACTTTCATCTTTATCTTGATACTACTTTGAATTTTCTCCAATAAGATCTTGATTTAATCTACAAATCATGATTACACGATTTTATGAGGTTTTGGGTTGAAAAAAACCCCACACTGTTCTGATGCTTTCTTTCTTCAAAGAAAAAGCAAATTGACAACAACAACAGCAGCAGCAGCAAAACATGTTATGGACGGAATTGTTTACACCATAGTGTGATAAATTTTAGTGATTTCTCTTTCACATGAGTTTTCTTTCTTAAACAAAAAAAAAAAAAGCCCCTGGAATTGTGAATCCTTGAACCAAAGGCGCCATTACTGAAGATTATGGAACAAGGTTTGCATCACTCCTTTGCCACAAACATGAGGAAACTAACTGGAATATGCAGCACATAGACAGGAACTCTTTTGCCAGGTGGCATGTATTTGTTTAGCAATTTCTGGAAAAGGGATCAAATACCCAAATACATTTCCTTTTTTTTTTTTTTTTTTTTTATTTAACTTTACCCCTAAAAGGTATTTCAACCAATGAGCTCAATGGAGGGAAATCAGTAATTTTTTGACATTTTCAGCTTATGCCTGTTTCTGTTTTTCCTTTTTTTTCCTTTTAACTGAGGCCAAATGCCAGCCACCATTAAATATGATAGTTGGACAAAGCATGTACATGAGAATATAGAATTAAGGTTCTCACTGGGAAACGTACACTGAATGCAGAGTACCTTTGACAGGCTCACAGATCTACTGAAAATTATTGTTTAGTTGCATAGTAGTGGAAAAAAAATAATCAGACACCCTTGATATTTTGGAATTCATTCTTTTTAACCCTTCTAGAAAGTACTAGCTGTTAGCAATTCATCAAAACCAGCAGCAGTCAAAAAAGCCCCTCTATTCCTGTATGTGCTTTTTGTGCATCAACTGGAATTATGCTGAACAAAAATAATGACAGAAAACAAGTCTTGGAATAAATGAAGAGTAAATACATGCTCTGATTCTCAGAATTCCCCAAGAAAAATGTTGGTGTCTTGAATAATGAAGCAAGTACAGATTCAGTGAGAAAGCAAGAAATAGTATTTAATACTTCTTGGCCCACATAACTTTTGTCCATATCTACATTGAGTCTACCTGTTTTCCATTCAAAAAAAGTTTTAAGACAAAAAAAATTATCCACTGGTCCACTCCTAAATCGCAGTATTGCAAATCTGCTACTGCAGAGAGAATTTGAAGAGGTTTTTAGATCTACCTCACTGAAGTGTCTAATGCATCATTATCTGGGTACTTTTGGGGTGTTTTGGCAGGTTTATTTCTTAACTGTAAAGTGTTTTGGGTTTTGATTTGGGTTTTTGTTGTTGTTGATTTTTTTTATTTAAAACTGCTTAGCAGTTTCCTGCCTTTCAGGCAAAGTGACATAATCTTGTGCAAGGGGCTGAGTGGTGTAGATGAAGTCTCACCATATGCTGGTAAAACACACTTTTTCAGCATTCTTTATTCACTAAATCCCAAACACAGACTGGGCTTGAGAAGTGAAAAATTACATGAATAATGTAGTTGTGTCATACCTCTCATGCATTCAAGTCTAATTGTCAGTCCAGGTGGTACTTTTTCTTAAAGAAATTGCTTTCCAGGTAACTGATACATCATTATACTGGATTTCATTGGTCAGACCAATCTGCTTATATTTGTCTTTTTTGCAGATTCTTAAAAAAAATTAAAATTGGAAGCTTATTGGTTAAGGTCAGAGCATATCTTCAAAGAGCTCCTTGGCTAAGCTTGGAGCTTAGCCAAAGCCAATAAGCAGAATAAAATAAGCTATAATTATACTAAGCTGTGGGATCCATTGGCCACTCCCACGTATGTGATTTGTTCTGATTTGCTGTACTGTATCCCCATGGCAGGAAGAAATTTGTCCCAACATGTTTCTGCTGTCTTTCTTTTAATTCTCTTTTTTTTTTTTTTCCTGTTTAGGAAAGAAATAATTTTTCAATGTTTCTGATAGTTGAGAGAGGTGGATTCATGTTCTGGAGCTGATGAACCACTTTGGCAGCATAAGTCATTCCCTTTTCTTATGAAGGGAAAGAAGCTAATGGCAGCTGTGTTAGTACAACATAAAAAAGTGAATGTTCTTTCAGGAAATCTCAGGGATCCTCACATGTGGAGCAAGTTCACTGAGAGCTGGAGATCAAGGGCTACTGCCACAGTCATGGGCTTGGACTGGGAGCAGCACCCAAAATTGTGTGGAGCAGCAGGAAGGGAATTCGTAAACTGAAAACTTTGGCATATCTGCTCAGCCCCTGAGTTCAGATAATTTGTCTCAGAGGTGAAGGCAGTGAGAGCAGGTACTGAAGTGTGTTCAGAGAACTCGCAACACCCCAACATTTTTAGACCTTTGTTATTCACTGAAAATCAAGCCAATTTCTGCTCAAGGCATTTCAGGTATGATTACAGGGATAGACTGAAGAGGCAGAAGAGAATTTTATAGTATTTTTAAGAGCATATTTTGTTAGCTCTTTTTTCCTTCTGTTGCAGGGTAGTTACAGGGCTGTTCTGTTGGCTCTTGGTGTGGGAGAAACATTAGTTTTCCTCTGATTTATATTCTGCACTGGAGTGAAAATGGCTAAATATTGTCTTCATTTGCATTTAGAAAACTACAGAATCAAAATTATTCTTGCACTTTCCTGTAGACTTTGCTCCCAGCATTTCTTGAATAGTGAACAACTCCTTAAGGATGTATCATGGGCAATCTTCATCCCACAATTATCATGGAAAGCACTGAGCAATAAAAACAACTTTGGGAAAAACACAGAGACCTAAACAGTCAGAACAATGTGGACAGAGAAATTTGTCCATGCTATTTGTATCTTTTTATACTTTAAATGTGATGCAATACAAACTACAAAACACCAAAACTTACGTCATCAGTGGAGACATTTAATAATTGATCAAAGGGAAAGAGAACAAAATGTGATACTGGAAAAGATCCCTGGGCAAAACTAAATTTAAGTAGTTCACTTAGGCCTGTGAATATCAACTTTTACAGCTGTAAAGCACACCCATCCAAACAGAAAAAAAAAAAAAAAAAAGAAAAAAAAAGGAAAAAAAAAAAAAAGAAAGAAAAATCTGGTGTTGCTTTTGGCAGCTTCCCCTTTGTATTTAGACGGCTGGGTTTTCCCTGCTAAGGACCCTTGTGACAGGCACAGCAGAGAAGGAGTTATTCATGTTATGGATTAAGCCCATACGGCTACTTGGGGTGGTGCCTCACAAGGGGGGTTATTCACATCCTCTGGAAAATGCTGCTGATAATTAGAACTTTTCAGGGCGGTGAGCTCACCCCCATTACATAAGATTAGTGCTGCAACAAGGAGCTGGCCAGTGTCTGTGGCCAGATTGTCTGTCACTGAGAGAGTGCTGCCAGCCAGGGAAGTAATGGGGCATATTGCCACTTTTAATGCTGCCTAGAGAACCTGAGCTGGTTTTCCTTCCCTTTATCACAGGAGCACTTATGCTTTGTGTTCTGCAAAGCTGGTGCTCCGGTTGTCAGTGTTAGGTAGCTACATTTAAAAAAAAAAAAAAATGAAAAAAGAAAACAACCAGAAGTTTAATTCTGGTGAAAACAAAGCCTTCTCTTTTCCCTCCTTTACTGGCTGGTGAATCAGAAAGCTTTAACTTGAGTAAAAAAAAAATCTGTAACTGCACCCCTCTCAGAAAGAGTAACTTCATTGAGCACAAACACAAAAAAAAACCCTTCAAAAAGGCACAGAGTATTGTAGGGAAGGAGCCTGCCTCTCTGGGTTAAATAAAGCAAACAAACTAAAAAAGTGCTGTAGTCAGCTGCAAACAAAAAGCTCATTGTGCCCGTGTCCCACAGGGTCCTTGGAGAAGGAGATTTTAAACCTACCAAATGTTTTGGTTCTGTGCTGCAGTCAGTCATTACGACCTCTTTTTAAGATGCTCATTTGACCTGCACTCAAATGGAGGAGAACTATATAATGTTATTAATGACAGGTATATTTTCGGTCCAGGATGCCGTAGGCAGTACAGGAGGTCCTCTTGGACAAAGTGGGGTTTTGTCTTGTTTTTGTCAAGGGGGTCAGCAGTTACTTCAGAGCCTCATTATTGTTGGCTCTGGGCTAAAAATCTTGAGCAGCTTCAAATTTGCAGTAATTGTTGACATAAATGACATAAATTTTTTTTCCCGGTGGCTCTCCTGGTAGCTGTGCACAAAAAGAATAAGTCACACCCTATACAATTTGGGAACGTATAATTATGTCAGTGTGACTCCCAAAGAACATTACACCAACCAACACTTACCACCCTACCATACCTTTCTTTCACAGTAAAACATGTGCTCAGTACCAAGAGAACTTCATCAGCTCTTTGCCACTTACTTTTGAAGTGAATTCTCTTACTGAAGTGACTTCCAAAAGCCCAGCACACATAGCATGCCCTCAAAATTGAACTGTACAGTGTAAGAACCATGTTGAAAGCGATTACTCTAAAAAAAAAATCAGCAAAACCATGATACAGAGCAGATAAAAGTCCATGGGTTCACTTAGCTTTGAAAGAGTTAATAAAAGAGGTGTCTTTTCTGAATAATTATAATTTTGGAGTACTCCAGTGGGTATTTGGACTCAGTAATGAGTAGACAGTGTCACCTAGTGGGGGTTTATCGCCATGCTCACTGTTTTCCGCTTTTCATGGAAAAAATGTCATACTGTGGTATTATTTTAAAAAAAGTCAACTGGTTATCTGCTCCACCTCACAATCGGCTCCTCCCAAAATGTAGAATTGACAGTGCTTTTATATTTCAGCTTCATCAGGTGGCGTTTTTTCACTAGTTTAATTCCTATTAATTACATTTCTTTCCCAAAGTATTTATTTTTGCATATATCTTCCTGCTTATTCAATCTTATGCAATCACTTCTTGTGGATATCCATAGATACACACGAGCGTATGTTTTCCAGAGTCCCTCTTTTTTTCAAGCTGCTACATAGGACTCAGAGAGTTTTTCAATACATCCCACCTCTTCTGTTACCAAAAAACCCCAACGCTTTCAAGTGAAATCTTTTGCAAAAGTCCTTAGCAAAGCTCTTCTCAGGAGTTTGTCTTGCTCACAGTGTGACTCAGTCATGGCGAGTGTTGGGTTCTTGCCTGGGCCAAGCTCTGCCAGTTTCCCAAATCCTATGCAAACAAAACTCAGATTAAGAGGTAGAGGGAAGCTATTCAACTATGACCTAAAAAATCATCAGGATCATGACATGTGATTTTGGTGTGTACTTGTAGATAAGTTTAAATACAGCAGTTGTCTTCAAATTGATTTGAGTTTCTCCCAGCAAAGGTTTACACATACCCTTAACTTGGTCCCTCTCTCAGGCATCTGATCTTCCCTGCAGAGTTTAAGGCACCACCTATGCCTCTAAATCAAGGTATGTGCTTAAGCAGTCACTGAATGGAGTTTTTAGTCTCAAGAATTCTTCTGGTGAGTTCTGTCAGACTGCTCCCATTCACAAAATTAAATAGAAAAATTCTTTACAGGACTGGGGTGAACTTTAGTGAAAAAGAGTCTACACTATAAGGTAGTTTCCTGTCTTTCCCAATGTATAAATGCATTTAAATACCAGGTGACATTAATAGAAGTATTTCAGACATTGCCAAATCTTCATAGAAATATGTTTGTTGGGTTTTTTTTTAGAGAAAATGCAATCCTGTTCAAACTTTCCAAATATCTCATGTAACAGTAGCAGTGCTCTATAATAGCATGAGCCACAAATGAGGAGTCTATGTACTCATTGTAACCTTGAGCTGATCTTGCCGAAGTTCAGCCACTGAGTAATTACCAGGACTGTCTGAAAGTGAGATATAACTTTTAGTTGAGCTATTCAATCACAGCAGAACCTCCATAGTGAGGGTCTCTTTCAGGGGCTTTCTTGATAAAGATTTCTAAGACTTTGTCTGCTATTGTGAAGAAAAAAACAAAAAAGTGTATTCCTGTTATAACAACAAAAAAAAAGGATGATGGCCAATGGGGTTTGCAGTGGTGGTCTTGGCTTAGTCATAAATACCAGGCAGGAAATGCTGCTTCACTTTCAGATGAAATGGCACAGGTAGTTCCCAGTCAGCCAGTCCCTACCTCTCTCACTGTTGTTTGTTGTTTTTTTAAATTTGCCTCATTAGTCTTGCATTAAGAAGGAATAAGATAGGGAAGCAGCCAGAATGAAAGAAAATAAAAATCACAATAACAAGTGCCAAAAAGTGCCAAGACAGTTTTATTTGTACTTTAAGGTTATCTAAACATGCTGAAGACAAGCTTCCTTTGCCCAGAAGGGCAAAGGCAAAAGCCTTAACCTGTAAATCTAAATAGGAGTATTTCAGGTAAATTACTGGTCTTTACACAATACTGAGGTCAAGCAGTAAAATTTTGTTTGCAGCAGTACTTTATTTTATTGTCTTTCATTAAACACAGCGCTTATTAAATGTTTTGGAATGCAAAATCCAAGTGATTATCTCAGCCACTTGATAGGCCTTTTGGAGATAAAGGAATGGCTGAAATTTCCGAAGGAGTGTCACAAAGCTGGGCTTCTGCTTACTCCCAGATTCACCTTGGTAGTGCAAACACCTGACAAAACTGAGTGGATTACCTGTTATTAAGGAAATGAGTCCGTCAAGGAAGGTTGCTTATCTGAGAATTTAAATAACAAATCTCCCTCAAGGTGAGATCTTGTTCATTATGGAAAGATTATGCTCCTTCTGTTTAATCAGCGGCCATCTGAATGAGAATAAGTAGTGACTAGCTAATAAAGTTTTCTACTTTACAGCTCTTGCTGTAATCCTGGCTTCTTTAGCTCGATTTGTGTGACTAGCTAGCCTGTCACACCACATGGCTGTGACTTAATGCCATGCCATATAAGGAAATCCTTCCCAAAAATGTGGAACTTAAAAAAAATGCCCTCACGTGCTTTTGTAACCATTCTATCCAAACTCTCCCTGTGAGTCCACTTCATGGACTGGGAATGGCCAGCCAAGTGCATTGCCTAATGCAACACAGAAAGTCTGAAGAGCTGAATTCCAGCTCAGTTCCATCTCTAAGTCATGGATCATCCACTCTCTGCCTGCAGGAAAATTTTCAGGGCCCTTTAGCAGAGAAAGCTGGAACAAGTAAATCCAATGTGACAGTGTAGGCTTTGATTTCAACAATAATAAGAAAAAAATCTACAAGGAAGATTAATTATTACAGAATAATTAAAGACATAAAGAGCATAACAAGAGGTCCAATTTTTAGCCTGAAATGGTGGCAAGACAGACTAGTGATTCCCCAAGGACCAAATGGAGGTAATAGGAATCAAAATCCTGTCCCCAGGGCTAGGTTCTGCAGTTACGAGTTTACAGAGAAACCTTAGGCTTTTAAGAAAAAGCCCCAATTTTCCTGCCACTGTGGGTGCTGAAAGCTTTGCAGAGTGGCTGGTACAGTAGTGTCGGTCTGAGCCTGAGGCTTAATCAGGGGTGGATTGGATGAGGCTTGAATAGTGGAAGGTGTCCCTACCCATGGCAGGGTAGGGAACAAGATGGGCTTTAAGGTCCCTCCCAACACAAACCATTCTGTCATTCCATTGTTGCTTTGCCTCTCCACAGCTTGCAGGAGAAAAATGTCTTGAGCCAAACCTCCTCTGATTTTGAGTCATGTACATAATTAAGGTTATATGTCCAAAAATGTGTGGTCTGGAAGTACTTTATATTTTAATCCAGAGAAAAAATGTTGTAGTAAAGCTGCTTAAAAGCCAGGGTAGTGATAGCTTTTAGGTCACTGTGCAATCACCCGGTGTAAGTATTTCTACTGAGGACTAAAAGGGTGGTATCAGCTTTTCTTTAGCATATTAACCTAGTTGTATCATTCACAAGACAAAACTAAATAGACTCAAAACCTAAGAGTGTTGCCAAGGGTTTCTTCCCATTAATTCTTTTGCTGATATATATTTACTGGACATGGTGCAGTAACACCTGAGTTACACTAGTGTAAATGAAAATCAGAACCATGCTTATGATCCTGCAAAGATCTAATCCATAAAAGGAAAGCAAAATATTAGTTTATTTGTCTAGCTATTTATTCCACTCAAACAGGGAGAATCTCTTTGTATCATTGTCCCATTATCAGTGGCTAAATAAGGAGCTGAAAAACTACAGAAGATCTGGGTGGAGACCTAAGAAAGCAATTCAGAAGTCTGGAACTTCCTCTGCTAAGCAATTCTGGCACTAAACCTAGGCAAAAATCAGAGGTCCTCAGCCAAAATAAATCTGTGCAATTATGATATCAGATGTGAGGTAATAGCAAGTTATGCTGGAGGGTATTAGACATTCTTAAACAAGCCACAGGGCCAAGATATAATCCTTTGCCATTACACTGTAGCCCTGCCAGCAAAGCAAATACATATTTTGGAATCGTTTTGCTGAGGCAAGAGTATATGGAGTCTGTGTGCTGAGGGTGGGAGCGCCTCCAGCTCACACGCCCCCAATAGCCATCAAATATCCTCCATTCCCACACTCCGATTCCTGCTGAAGCAAACAGCTCTCTGGTGTCATTTCCACAAGAAACAGCTTGTTGCAGCCTTTCCTTTGCTCTCAATTATTGATCAGATTTTCTACCGTTAGACTTACTGCTTTCCTCAATTTTTGTGTGTCTGTGCATGTTCTTGAAAGCAAATGGATTCTGGACCTGGGTAAATGAGTTAGTGTCCATTGTAGTTTAGACCTGTTAAACACTGGAAAGTCAAGATGGAATTAAGTTAGTTCCACATAAAAGGGGGGAAGTTTATTAGAGGTAATAAACTCAGTGCAGAACAAATTTATTTAGACTGTGATGGTTAAAGTGCCTGGATAATTAAAACCTGTGATGAGTAAGATGACACATGGCAGGAAAATGTTAAGTACTTAACTAATTTATTTTTTCGTAGTTTGATTCATTGGAAGGTAAATACTACTTGTGTGGGGCATGTTAACTTTATTTTTAAAATGTGTTCACCCAGGCAGTGAATAGGGGTTATGTAATAAAGTTAAAAAAATAGAAAGCTAAACTTTTATGACATTTATATAGGCTAGCTCTAGACAGAAGGATGTAAGCACTGAGGAAAATATAAGCACTGTAGAAACTGTGTAATTTTGACCATACAAGGAGCTAGCTGCCTAGTTAATGTCTGGCATTTATGTGAATTCCAGCTCTTACAGATATCTATTTTTATCCTTCATTAAATTCTTCTCAGAGTCAGACAACAGAAATCCCAACGAAAATCTCTAGGAATGGTTTCCAAATCTTCTCTCACTTTGCTCTGTGCAAATTTCAAATTACTGTGCTTTGTTTGGGAACAAGGTTAGGGGAGAAAAGGGTTCAGGATTATGCCATCTCTGCTGACTGCTAGAGGAGGAAGTTGTATGTCCCTGACAAGGACTGATGCACAGGTTTCAGTTGGTGTGACACTCCCTATGTTGCTATTTTTCCTCCTGATTGATTGAAAAAACAGACTGAATCCTCCCAAATTTTCATCCAAAAAAGACATTGTGCAGATATTTTACAGTCATTTGAAGATTCTTCTGTGGGATTTTTTTGTTAGTTTGTTTTGCACATACCAACAACCGGATTTCTACTTCTAAAACCAGTTTGTCACTTTCTGCTCTTATTCGTATATATGTTCATAGATGCCTGAAGTCAGCTTTTCTGCAGAGGGCAGTATTTGAATGCCCATTTCTAAGGCCGAAAGACTGCTGTCTGTGCTCAGTCTGCCACCTAGCATTTTTAATGGAAACATCACTCTGGGATGGTCTGGGGAAACATTCACTTAAGTTTCACCTAATTCTGCACGTCATCTCATTGAGTGACTTCATTAAATGAGGTCAGAGAATAAATAACCTGAGTCTAAAAAGCCAGTCTGTGATTTACCACTTTGTAGATATGGACTAATGAGGGTTATGGGCTATTTACTGTATTTCCTAGCATTCTACTTCATGTCTGCCTATGTAGGAAAGAGTGGTTTTGACACACTTAGGATCTGGTTTTGCTTGTGCTGAATTGTGTCTCTTTGTTTTGTTCACCTGACATCAGTTTACAGTAAATGAGGTGTTAGACCAGAATATTTTTTTCCCGTTGAGAAAACCTGTTAATAGACTGGGAGCATTTCATAAATCTAGCTTTATTTAGTCCATGCTTAACAGCCTGAATCAAACAATTGAGATTGCTGTTCACCAAAGGTGCACTTCTGTTAAATGGAATGTGAATGTTCTCCAGCACTGGGGATCATGGTTTTGCTTCACCTCTCTGCAGCAATATGAGAACTGGAGACCAAACCAGCCAGACAGCTTCTTTTCTGCTGGAGAAGACTGTGTTGTTATAATCTGGCACGAGAATGGGCAGTGGAATGATGTACCATGCAATTATCACCTGACCTACACCTGCAAGAAAGCAACAGGTACAAACTTTCCAGTGACAAAAAGCATAATTCTCTAAACTGGCATTTAAAACTTTGTATTAACGTGTTCTCTGGGCCTTGGTGGATTCAGTTTTAAGTCCTTTTAAACAGTGTCATTGAGGAAGACATGAGAAATATTGAAAATGAGACTTTTTTTTTTTTTTAAATGCCCGTAGTAACTTCACTGGTTTTCAGGCTTTTGAAAGACTTTTTTGAAAGTCACCCTTCTTTGTGTGACTGTGCCCACAGTTTTGGCTCTAATTTACATCACAATTTAAACCAGAAAGGGGATACTAACCACAGTATCTGCCATTTTCCAATCTACATTGCTACTGTGTTTGGTCTACAAGACTGGAGAGCTACAGGAAAGACTGATCCCCCTGTCCTTGTCTGGATGTGCCTCTTAGGGGTCTGACTGAGGTCCCCTGACCCGTTCCCTTAGCTAGGGCTCAGTGGGCAGTCCCAGCACAAAGTGGGTTTGCAGGGTGATGTTTTGGGTGTTGTTCTCTCTTCCTTCAAGTTGCCTGTGGTCAGCCTCCTGTTGTGGAAAATGCCAAGACCTTTGGAAAGATGAAGCCTCGCTACGAGATCAACTCCCTCATCAGATACCATTGCAAAGACGGTTTCATCCAGCGCCACATCCCAACCATTCGATGCCAAGGGAATGGAAGATGGGACATGCCCAAAATTACCTGCATGAATCGTGAGTTCTTTGAAAGCAAAACAGTGCCAGACCAGAAACAGTAGGAAAATTTATGATCAATAAGTAATGAGTAATTAATAAGAGAAGAGCAAATGTGGTATGAAAGATTGTGACAGCAGCACTGCTCGCTCTGTCCATAGGAAGGAATATCAACCCTCCAAAACTACTAAAATATTAATGAAAATATTTCCTTTCTGTCTTTACAGAAGGCACTGAGATTCTTTAAAAATAAACAATAACACGGTTATAATTTCTGGAATCAACAGGTTCCTAATATCACTAATGATTTTTTCTGCCATTGTGTGTAAGAGATGCTTCTCCTGCCTGTAGCACAGTCATCGCACTCATAGTCATAGCAGTCATAGCATAACTCTCTAATTAACCAAGAATTAACAGACCTGTGTCATGAAATGTAGCCAATTAAAGAACTTTAAACTAATTTCCCTTTTTTTTTTTTAATTTCCTCCTTCTCATTGCAGCATCCACATACCAAAGGACTTACTCTAAGAAATACTACTACAAACACTCCTCACTGGGGAAGGGAACATCACTAAACTCGTCGAAGCACTACCACCGCTGGATGAGGACATGGCAGGACTCAAGGCGCTGAGAGCTAAATGGTGAACGGGGGATCTCCACCATTTCAGCCAAAGTCATAACTTCCTGTGCCTTTTCTATCACTTATAGGAGTATTATCAACTTGTTTTGAAAACTACGGACTGCAGTATTCACAATGTGTTTTTGCAAAAAAATAAAAAAAGATAAGGTGTTTATCATAAAATTTAAGAAATAAATAAATAAATAAATAAAAGAGGAGAAGTGCTTATGGGGATAAAAGGAAACCATTTCCAGCCTGTAAAGATTATTAGTTTTCTATATGCCATCGGTGTGGACCATTTTAATGATATGTACCAGCCTTCTGCAATATTTAAACAGCTCGATTTTAGCACCAATGAAAATGTAAATAAGATGATTTTAATGTTGTTTGTGTGTTGTTTTTAAAATCATGTATATAAAATGAAAAGTCACACTAATTTCAGGCATATTTATGGTTAGAATGGCCTCAGAGGTCTTCAGTCATTTATGACGTTGTTTTTATGTTGTTTACTTAGGCTGGAAATGGTTGAAATAATGACTTCACTGACTGAAATTTGCTGTTATCAGGTGAAGATAAACACACAAGTTACATGACTTTTTTTTTTTTATGAGAACTGTGCCAATTCCCATCCAAGGTACAGTTTGTGCCCATGAGATGCAAAGTTTAGACAGAGCACATAAAAGTGGCATGAGGCATGAACTAGGGACTGCAATATGGAACATTTTTTTCTGCTCTCCATTCCAGCTTCACCACTCATGAGAAAGGACTGCGTGGAGGAGTTTTGTATGACAGGGAGAGCCTGTAAAATTCCAAGTGCTAATACATTAACTTTATCAACAAGGCTACTTTTTTTTTTTGGAGAAGAAAAAAAAAAAAAGGAAAAAAAGAAAGGAAAAAAATTACTTTCATGACATTAACCACAAGGTCTATATTACAGGTCTCTGCATTCCAAAAATGGAGGTAGACCTGGTATTTGGGGGATTTTTTTTTGTAAAAAACAAGCAAAAATCAAAAAAGTAAATAATTTTGTATATATAACCATTTTTTAACCTTTTTATAAAGTAATGAATGTTTGTGTATGAATGCTGCAGCTGTGAAGCGTACATAAATAAATGAAGTAAGCCATACTGATTTAATTTATTGGATGTTATTTTACCCATACAAAGAAGATTGAAAGAGCTCACCAGTGCAGTATTAGCCCCTGAGCTCCACTTTTGGAACCATCTTTCAGTTCAACTTGCTATTTTCCCCAGAGAGCAAAATTCCTGCTCAACAGGATCATTTGTTTTGCAGTTTAAATGAGTGAGAACTGTGTGACTTACAGAAGAATCAGGATCTTGGCTTTCTAGAGAGAAGTGTGTGCACAGGGAGATGATTAGGTTGTAGCTGGTGCAGTGTGTAGGTAGGAGTTTTCTGTTGTGGTTTCTTACCCTGGTTAGTGCGATAACTGGCCTTGATGTGTACAGTGAAGTAGAAGTTAACATTTGGAACGATCTCTCCACAGAAGGGACTGTTATTCCTGCCAAGTGCCTTGCACACCTTTGGGCACGAGATTTAAAAAAAAACAAAAAACCACAAAAACAAACAACAAAAAAAGGGGGAAAAAAGGAAAAAAATGAAAATAAAGAACAGTAAGTTCCTTAAGATGTACCTTTTAAAGCAACATGACAAATACACACAGATGTGAGGTTGACACCTTTGTGTTCATGTGGGGTTGTAATGAAAAAGGTTGGAAAGGAAAGGATAAGAGCTGAAAGCCAGCTAACATGGCAGAGCTGCCCATGGAGTGACCAGGCCATAGGCTGGGAACTGGGATCACAGTTCAGACAATATCCCTTAGGAAAAGGCCGTGGCTGCTCAACCCTCATGTGTCCAACACAGTTGGCTGGTTCATTGCCCACCCCTTCCCCCAAACAATGCACATAATACTTTTTTCTATTTATATTATTATCTTGTATAGTGTATAATGTGAATGTCTGAGGTTTTTTTTTTTTTTTGTGAATGAAAGTCTAAAATCTTTGTAACTTTTATATATGCTTTTGTTTCACCAAAGAAACAAGGTTTTTTGCTATACTGTGACTTGTCTTGTTATTGCATGTCTTCCTGTTTAAATCTATGCAATGTGATTTTTTTCATATGAATACAATTAGACTGTCAGGTACTTCACAATTACCATGGGCCTGGTCAAGTGCCCAGTCAAAGAGTCAGCTGGCTGAACTTTAGTAGGTGCTGGATTTGACTTTGTATGAGCAGCTTTAGGGGATATTTTAAGATATACATTGTATGTTTTGAAGCTGATTATTGCTTGTAAAAGTCAAGGCTCTGTTCATAAATATACAGTAATCCACACATCACTTCCTCGTACCAGAAACATACAGAACAGAAAATATATTTTAACACTTTGCAAATTTTCTTCACCATATGTATAAAAACCCCTGCATAGATTTGTTGTTTTCTTGTCTACTTGTTGGATTTAAACAATGTTGTAAGACATTCAAATAACATTGTGTTTGTAGTTTTAATTAGGTTAGATTCAGAGCTTATATCGATTTTTTTTCACCACCTTCTATTATGCATAATAAAATAAGTCTGACAACATTCCTTATTAAAAACAACAACAACAACAACAAAACCTAAAAATCCCTGTCACCCATGCTTGTTTATTTAGACAGAGAATGGTAATTTATTCAGCTCTGGAGACTTTTTCTAATTGTGGTGTAAACTCCAAAGTGTTCCAGTACCAACCCCCTGCAAAAAGCACACCCTCATGTCACAGAGTTGGCTCTGCTGTGAATCCCAGGCAATTCCACCATGAGGTCCATGATTCCTTTACGTAGAACATCTCTGAACTCCAGTCTGTGGAAGTGTATTGGAATTGGAGTAGAGAGAAGAGAGAACTAGAGATCTCACAAGGGCCTGGAGTGACAGGACAGGGGGAATGGCTTCTCACTGCCAGAGAGCAGGGTTAGATGGAATATTGAGGAGAACATTCCCTGTGAGAGTGGAGGGGCCTTGCCACAGGTTACTCAGAGAAGCTGTGGCTGCCCCATCCCTGGAAGTAACCAAGGCCAGGTTGGGCGGGGCTTGGAGCAACTTGGGATAGTGGAAGGTGTCCCTGCCCATGACAGGGAATGGGACTGGATGATCATTAAGGTGTCTTTGAACCCAAACCATTCAATGATTCCATGATTCCATGACTTGAACACTGATTTTGCATTTTGTGAGCCAATGAAAATCCCTGAGAGTAACAGTTTCTGCTCTGAATGTGTTCCTGTCTCTGCAGATATTGATAGTATTTGACTCCTGGTGTGCACCCCAGGGCACGGGGCTCAAATCCTGCACAGGTTCACACCACACAGGGCAGGAGTTAGTCAGGCCTACTCTTCTGGGAGAGCTTTTAAGTAGCAAGAGGAGGTGCGGGTCAGTGGAAACATTCCTGAATTCCAGCTACGCCCAAAAAGATGCACAAACTCTTTGAAACAACAGAGAAAAAGATAGCTCCCTGATGGCAGAACTCATGGATATACTTTGGTTTCTGTGGGACCCCTTGCCTGAGACATCACAACTCATCAGCTACTAGGGATGGAGGAACAACAATAGGAGGAGACACAAGTCCCAGGAATTGCAGCAGCTGGGCCAGCAAGGTGCAGGTGAGCTGGTAAGAGGCTGCCAGCTGAAAGGATGTGCTGCCAA
Organism: Manacus vitellinus; assembly: GCF_001715985.3. Lineage (NCBI taxonomy): Eukaryota > Metazoa > Chordata > Aves > Passeriformes > Pipridae > Manacus > Manacus vitellinus. The sequence goes on along the minus strand of NW_021939718.1, from coordinate 11,051,904 downwards.
GAGGAGTTTGCAGTAAGAAATTGCTTTGCCAGGGCAGTGGCTGGAAGAACATTGAGGTTCAATCTGTGGCCGTAGTTAAGATCTATGTCTGTGACACCTTCTTAGGAGAGATGTCTTCATTTCTAGAGGCAACAACTCTGCTCTGAGTATATGCAGAGACAGTCCCTGGGCAGTGGGAAGAGAAAATGCAACAGCTGGTGCAAAAAGATGAATGCATTCTTTTTTCCAGAGAAAATATACAACTCTATTACTGATTGTAAGCAGAAACGTGTAGGACTCTATGAGCACCCTTTATTTTCCTGAAAATAATGTTTGGATAAAGCATGGACAAAAGCTTGAAGGCCACATCAGGCATGGTGGAGCCCAGAAGTAAAGACAGAAATATCACCCAGAAAAAGGTACATCATTTGAAAACTTCACCAGTAGACCTGGAAGGAAGCTTAAGATCTCGTAAAGTGCAATTTGTTGGCAAATTTTGTTTTTCGTAGCAAATATTTTCAGGTGGGGAAGCCATTGGCTATAACTGCTGTAGAGGCTCTGCTGCTGTGTGAATGCAGATAAAACAGAGAAATGGAACCTTGAGGTATGTTAGTGAGGAATTTATTGCAAAGGCAGGAGTGGACTCATGTTACCACCAGAATGCCTCTAGATTGCCAGCTGTTCGGAGCTAGAAGAAATGGATTCAAGATGAGAATGGTCCTGTAGCTGAATTTCTGTGGTGGTTGGAAGAGTGGAGAAGATGAAAGGAAGGCAAATACTGATGCATCCTGCATAGATGCCACAGGATGATGAGCAATTAAAGGCTTTGGAAGTGACATCATGGAGTGATGAGAAATCCACGGCACCAAAAGTCCTTATTAAGACAGGAGGGTAATCCATTTGGAAAAGGGAATAAATGGTATAGTTTTCTTCAGTAGCAGGAGAATGGCAGGAGTTTTGGTCCTGTGTTTTTTATAGTCTTTGAGGTGATAATCATACATCTTGTTCCTAAGTGATTTGGCAGAGGTCACACAAAAAGATCTGCAGCAGACCTGAGAGAGGAATTTGTGTTCACTGAAGACCCTGTTATTTCACATAAAAAAAAAAAAAAAAAAAAGAGAAGTGACTTTTCTAAGCATGTAATGGAAGATTTAATTCCAGTGGCAGCAGGATCCCAGTTTACTCTCTTCAGGTTAGAACAAACCTTGGGCTCACCCATGTGCTACATCTTTGTCAAAACATATATTCTTAATAGGCTTAGTAAGGCAGCAAGAAGCACCAGATGTTGCTGACTGCTGTTTGCTTGCTGAATGAGGGATCCTTTTGATTCCCTGGAGCCCCAGTTCTTCCTCCCCTGCTGCTTAAATGACAGCTTCCAGATTTGCTCAAATCTTTACCAAGGATTCAAAATCCAGGAATCAAAAGAATTCTTGGATTACCAAGGATCAAAAAACCCAAAATACATGAACTTTTTTAGTACATGGCAGGGTAACAGGCCCTGTGTCTCCCAAAAGTGCATTTCCATGGGAACCCATGCTCTATTAACAAAACGTGTGGATTTTGGTGAATTTCAAAAGAATTATGAGAGGAAAAGTAAAAGAGTATTGATTTGAAAATGGAAAATCATTCTAGGTTAGTTTTGTGTTAGAGAGGAATTTGAATTTATACCAATGGATTTAGACCAATCAGACAGTAATATTCGCAGCAAACACAAACCAGTACAGCAGCTACATATGATACAAAACATACACTATTCTATTTTTGATAACCTGGCCTAAATGTGTGTGCACTTTGTGTTAGTTTTTGTCTGCATTCTATGGTGACAGGTGTTTTATTATTTTTAAAAAGCTACTTCAGTCCTTCAAGGCCTTATTTAAGACAGGCCTTTTAGCCTGTGTTTGTGCTAGTGGGCTACACTTCCCATCGCTCTCTAGTCCTTGAAAATTGTTAGGAACAGCTGTTTGCATTTGTAAGCCAAACATTTGAGTTTAAAGTGACAGGCAGCATGGACACAGGGATTTTTCAAGTTGAAGTGACATTAACATACTAATGGAGTGGAATGACTTCTAAAGAGAAGAGCTTTGGATGTCCAGCATCACTTTATGCTGCTCTTGGGAGTGAAGGGGGAGATTCTTCCTGAAAAAGAGATTCCAAATATGAAAGCTAAGGAAAAACCTGGAGTATAGTCTACAAAAGTCTTTCGAGATTGGCAGTGTACTGGATACTAACATGTGACTGCACAAAGAATGACACTACTTTTACCTTTTAGGACATAGTTTTATAGTTGTATATAGTAAATATTTATTTTTCAGGGATAAAAAAATCAGAGATATGTGTTTTCATAGGTTCAATATAGGGAGTTCAAGGCACAAGTAACAACATAGAAATAACCTTAGAAAGAGAAAGTATTTTCCAAAGGAGAGATTAATAAAATCACAGAAATCCATTAACACATTGTTTTATTTTCCTTCACTTACCTTATCTTCTTAACAAGAGTATGGTGCCATCTGCACCTGAAAAACCAGGTCTGCCCTATGACTTCTGTGAATTCCTCGAAGCAGAGACACCTCTTTGGATCTTGGCCCAAATATATTTTGTGTGATAGCCAATGTATACATTACTCCAGCTGATCTCACATCACATAAGCAATAATCCTTTCTGGCTGTAAATTTTCAGCTTGTGCTCAGTGGATGTTGAGCACAGATCACAAAAGGGAAACAAGTGAATTTTGTGTAGCAAAAAACTTCTTTCCTTTCTCACCTCTACTGTATTACTATTTACATAAGCAAGTCTTAGTAGCAGTGAAATGTCATATCTTTACTTTTTATGATATATTTCTTTATAATAGATGTTTTTGAGACCTGTGTATCTTCAGATGTGGCAATGGTAATATCCTACCCTGACCATTCACAGTGAAGAGTTAAGCCTCCTACCCCAATATAGATCAACAGGTATCATTTGACCTCACCAAGAAGTGTGTTTCTTTAATTAATGATCTCCAACTTCCATAAATTAATAAATGTTGACAATTTCTTTTAAATATAATTGATCATCATGATAGTAAGAAGAATCTCTCCCAGAGTAAAGACAAAGTGCAAATATTTAGTAGCCTTAATCTCACTTTGTTAACTTTGTTCTCAAAATAGGTAAAGTACTTATTTCACACAGATCCAATCCGGAGTAAAAGGCATGTTCCATTCTTAGAGCGGAAGAAATCAAGTTCACCTTTTTTCAGTTACATTCATAGAATGATAGAATAACAGAATGGTTTGGGTTGGAAAAGATCTTAAAACTCATATTGTTACAAACCCTGCAATGGACAGAGACATCTTCCACTAGATCAGGCGGAGAAGGAATCCTTTGCAGTGATTTATAGTAACCTGGTTTTGCAGAGGTAAATAAATGCCTTTGAAACCTGGGCCAGAACATGAATTAATAAATCAGGATTTAATTGTACAGTTGAGAGGAAAAAAGGAGCTTCCTAAATCAAGGGACTGATACCCACTTGAATTTGGATGTGAAATACCCGGTTTCACATCTCTAAGCTGTTTTATGGCAGGTACATTTAGAGCTTGACCTACGTGCACAGCTTGTTGGGTGGGAGCTTATACTTTGCGAAGTTTTGGAGTCACCTTTGGGAGCTATTCCCATGCTTTTAACCTTGGAGCACAACATCACCAAGATCTAATGCAAACCCCTGCATCCCTTTTCCCTCAACCCACCGTTGCCTTTTTGTGGTGAAGGAAACCCATTTTTCTCTGTTTTGCTCTGTTGCTTATGGGATGTTTAAATTGGATAATAGGAAAAATTTCTTTACTGAAAGGGTGGTCAGGTACTCTCGCAGGCTGCCCAGGGCAGTGGTGGAGTGTTAAAAAAATATGTAGTGTGGCAACCAGGGACATGTTTTAGTGGTGGGCTTGGCAGTGCTGGCTTGAATTCAATTAGCTTAGAGGTAATTTCCAACCAAATTCTCTATTCTATGAAATTATAGAATGCAAACACAAGGAGGCATTTTATTCAGTCTTTCCTTAACAATGTGGAAAAGCATCAGTTTTAGCACAAACATTACAAATATATACGTGTCTGTTGCATGAGTGGGTAAAGAGGGAGAACAAGACACTAGAGAAATATTACAAATAAAATCATTATCTGGGATTAAGTTTTGGTGGATATTTGTAAGCCTCCTTCCAAGAGCAGCCTCTCCACACTCAAGAATGAGATAAACTCCAAGGAGGATTGGACTACATGGATTTTATTAACGATTATGGGCTTCTTCAACTTCACATGTGCCGAAAAATTAAATCTATATAGTTATGGCCCAGGGCAAAACAGCTGTGGATGAAACAGCTAGCAATGGGTGACAGTAGCAAAATGGAAATTTTTGCATTTTACAGGGCTGTATCTCTCTGCTTAGAACCTGTCCTGCAGCTGCCTAACATCTGAGATACTCTCACTCAGGGAGTTGGAGGTGAAAAAGCTTTATTTGCTTCTCTGTATTATTTATTTAAAAGTGCGATTGCTTTGTGAAAGTTCAAAAGTAGGAGGAAAAAACCTTGAAAAGTCATGAAAAAAGGGAAAACTAATCAGGACTTTTTTTTCCCCAAAATCTCAAAAGGAGAAAAATTACCTGAACAGAGGAAATATTTTATACCATTAGGGAGAATTCATCACCTCAAAAAATTGTTCTTCTTGATGATGGATTCCCTAGTAACTGAAAGACTTTTGGTTGCTGGGAACTAATCAAGGAAGGGACAAATTGTAAGCTGCTTTACAAATTTACAGCACATATTTTTGGTCAGTAATAATTTATATTGCTGTTCAGCTATTAAAAGAATTGCTTTGGGTGGCTACAATGTCAGTTTGATATCATTACTAGTTTTATATAATCTGATCTGACATGGATCAGAGTCAGAAAGAAAAAAAGATGATAGATTACAAAGTAAGTGTGTTAATTGCTTATTATATAATAAGTATAAAAGAAGTAAATATATTCATTGCTTATCAAGCAATGCCAACAAGACATACTTTTATAGCATCATTCTGAATGGAAATACCTGCATTCAAACATCATGAGGAAATGCATGAACATAAAGAACTTGCTCTTACAAGAATTTAAGTCTCCACACACTCGCTCTTCATTTAGATTTGGGCTTGTGCAAACTAATTTCCAACAGAAAATGGTTCAGTACACTTGGGATGTGAGGCTTTGCTCAAATTTATTATCATCACACAGTACTTGATTTTGCAGTATGATTAGCATTAGGCCCAGAGGCAATGTTTGCCAATACAAAGCCAAAGACAACTTAAAAAAACCCCTGTGAAATGCGCATGATTTGCTTCTCTGGTTGGTTCAAGAGAAATCTGGCATTTCTGACCATATTAGGACCAGTTTTAAGATTTAACCTTGAAGTGGGAGGGTGCAATGTTTGCCTCCTCTTCAGCAACAAACACTGTGCAGCATATAAAGCTCTCAGCTGTTAGCCTGTCCTTGTACAACAACACTCCTGAAACATCAGCTTTTATTTCCTTCTTCCCTATGTATTTTACTGAAGAAGCACAAGATCCATTTAAGGGCTGTTTTGTCAAACCTAAAGAGCTTTACAGAAAGAACACACAAAGCCTTTCCCCTTCAGGCATAAAAAGGCAAGTGTGGTTAAGGATTTCAGTAGGTGATTTAAGGGAAAAGGAGGAGAAATGAGTTTCTGTGATGTGTCAACTGAGAGAGATTTATAGGGATTTGTAATTTAACAGATCCTACATAAGGATTAGTGTCCACTGATGTTGGGGTTGTTATCTTTTTTTAATCATGCAGACTGTGGTGGTGGGTTTTGAATTAAAATATCAGTGCTTTATAAGCCAAGACTTTCTAAATCAGCTTCCCAGGTATCTGATGCCCTGCTACTCCTCTGGAGTTTTATTCCCTGTGAGTAGCTGAGTATGGGCAGAGTTATTTTTATGAGCTCTGTGATCAGTTACAGTCCTCTGCAATTCCAGGTGCCTCTCTGATAACCTGATTTGGTTTCTGGCAGCTCCCGGCCAAAACTGTCTCCAGTACTCCATCTGTTGTTTCCAGTTAATGAGAAAAAGTGACCTCATGTGGCCTGTGAGTTGATGTTTTTTTCTGCTTTTTTACAGAGAAAATGTGCTGTGTGTTTTCTCCTGCATGGAGTACAAATATCCTTGGACTTTACGACAGCTTTCTTCAGGGATGTGTAGCTGTGGTGCAGTGCAACATACTTTTTATGTATGGATGGACTGCAAAAATGTGGTGATATGCAGATGCACGTCAGACATCTGCAGTTTAAGGGGAAAAAAGAAAACACTGCACTCCCAGCAGCTCTTTCTCAGTTTTCCTCTTGTAACAGAGGATTTAAGGGTTTCCATTTTCCCCTTCCCTGTAAAAATGTCATTTTCTCAACTAGATAAGTTAAAGGAATGAAAAATCCTCTACCTTCCTATAACCTTTGCCTTTTGTTACATTCGCTGACAACCTTGGGGAAAACGGCAAATTTAATCTTAAGCCACAAATACTGTTTTAAATGGAAACTACAAACCACATGTTTAAAAGCATATTTCTTTTTCCTATCATCCAGTCAACAAGAAAGGCTCTTGAGGATTTTGTATTTTCCCTGATAAAGTTGGGATTCCAAAGAAGTTACAAAGCTGACGGTGGGTTTACAATAGTATCAAGAGGATTGAGGGACACAAGTACTGTCCAGCTTTTTCCCTTTTAATTGTTTTAGGACCCTCTGAAAAGCCTCTCCTCTGTGCTTTATTTATTTGACCTGTCCACTGACAAGGACTGAGATTACAAATGTCAGTAACTCTGTAGAGCACTAAAGCTCACTCAGTGAAGTTTATTTCCTTAACTGATTTCTGGTTGTGAACCCACCTCATGCACTACCCAGAGAACACCTGAGAAAGGCTGTTTTATTCATCCTTTAAATGAAATAAACTGGGTTAATTCATTTCAGGTCCATTTCTAGTAATGATCTTGCTAGAACAGGTAAAGCAATTTCATACCTGTTATTAAATAATTGTATCATAACGATGCACCTTCCTCCACCCCCCTGGTGGCACGGTTGGGATGACTTGGATGATTCCAGGCTCTTTCTCTTTCTTTCCTTTGCTGCACACAGGCTTGTCCTTTGAGTAAACGAACACTAGATGTCACATAGAGGTGGGTTATTGCGAGGGGAAGCAGCATCCAAGGAAAGATTCTTTTTCTTCCCTTTTTACTTTATTTTCACTTCTTTCAGCAGCAGCCTCGGGTTAACTTGTGATAGACCAGCGGTACTATGAATGTCAGGTGCTATAGAAAATAAAACCATTTCATTTCACAAGTTATTCTAAGGAGAATATAATCTTATATTCCTGTCACAGGACCATCAGCTGAGGTTTGAGTACTTTCTTTCCAGACCGGTAGACTTCAAAGTGACTCTGTTTTGATTTAGTTGTTCTTAGTGTACTCTGAAGAGAGTAGACTGCCATTTGCAGGGGAATATTACTTAAAATTGTATTTTCAAATATTGGGTATTGTTGGTAGAAGTTGCTGTAGAAATTCCATTTCTTGTTACAATTGCAAGGACGATGCGGGGAAATTCAAATTAACCCAAACCTGCACTAGTTCCTTCAGATAAATCACATACTTTCTCTGTACACAGAGAGCTATCTGACTCATTTTTGACTGTTCATCTTCTCTTTTCATTAATATCCTCAGTTCTCATGCCACATTATATATATATAATGACTAGAACAGTGAAATTTTTGGTTTGTATCTCATTTTTGATAAGTTTTCTTTTTCCTGGATGCCAAGTTCAGTAGTTTATTAGTTAAAATTTGATCTTTAAAGTATGAGCCTTAAACTTTCCCCAAATTATGCAGAATTCTACAAATCACATTTGCAATCCTTTTATCGTTTAATCTTTGGAGACTTTTTGGGGTAGGGGGACAACTGTGTCTTGTTACATCTATCAACGGTGTCTCGTATTTCTATTACAATCACTACAGTTGCCCAGTGCCCACTACAGTTTCATCTGCAGTCTGGCTGCTTTTATTACTGAGTAATCATTCTAAATTATTAATTTATGCCTGGAACACGGAACCTGTAGCTTTAAATTCATATACTTTGTTACTCGAATCATCAATAGAGAGATAAATATCATATGGTCATGAATTATGTAGAAAATTGTGACCGGAATAGTTAAAATCTTAAACTATCATGACTTTTTGCAGTTAGTTGGTTTCTGGGGGAAGAACGAGATATTGCCTTGTAGATAGTGTGGTTTAATTACTCAAAGAGGAATGTGCAATGAAAGAAAGCAAAGCAGAGGAGTTTGTATTTATGTGATGTCTTGTTGGAAGTGTGGCACTGTTACACCTTCATTTTCTTGGAATCACAGAACAACTGAAGATGGAAGGCTCCTCTGGAGATCACCCAGTGCAAACCTCCCTGCTCAAAGGCAGAACAAGCTGACCAGGAGTTTTGAGTATGTCCATGTAGGGAGACTTTATAGCCTCTTGGGACACCTGATGTTTGACTATAAAATAGTGCTTTCTTTTGCTTAGGTAGGTATCTGTCAATGGCTTCCTGTCCTGTTGCTGGGCATCACTGGGAGGAGCTGGGATTTGTTTTCCTTGCTACAGGACTCTGTGTCCATGCATTACAAAGTTTATTCCTGAGTTATGATGTCACATGAAACATCTAGGCAGTAATGTCTCTTGCCTCAGTGCCCTGCAGTGTGGATGACCGGCAGGATTACGAGACCGGGAAAGAACAGCTTTAGAAACAGGCCCATTACGGTGGCAGCTTCCCGGGACCGAGCGAAGCAGAAAAACAACTACTTGCGTTTTTATTGTACGGGTTTTCCCTGAGTTATGTACTTCCCCTGGTCCACACGGCCCCCCTACTCAGAACAGCGTTGTCTCCCCTCCCCAATTACAGACTCCTGTTGTCCCCGCCTCTCCCCAAATCCCTGTCTCGGTTACTGGAACGCAGTTCTCCTGTATCTCCCATTGGTCAGTGGGCTCTCAAGCCACTCCCTTCCCCCTGTACCTCAACCGAATCACAGCCCTCCTTCCTACCCTCCCCCCAAACCCATATAAACCGCGCAAGTTTAAGATTAAAGGTCTTTTCGCCATGGGACACCCAGGGAAGCTTGGTCTCTCTCTCCTCCTGCCAAAAGGGGGACAGCGCAGCCGAACTCTCTCCAGGAATACCAGCGGAGAGTCCGCACTCAGATCCATTACTGCAGAGGTATTTATTTGCCAAGTAATGTCAACCTTTTAATCAAATAAATAATTCATAGCCAGTGTGTGATGATACAAGTGCCTGGGAATTGTGCTCTGTGTGGAGTGGAATAAAGCTATCAGTGTGAAAGGGCAGTGGTAGAGTCCAGGGTGGATAATGGAAGCAGAAGGACATTTCTATTTGGTTTATAACTAAATGATCTTTTTTGAAAGGTCTAAGTTTGGAGAGCTATACTCTTGCAATTGTCTTCTTCTATGATCACCCAAGATTTTGGAGTGTTTTGAGTAACATGGAAATTATCTTTTTAATTTTTAGCTGATTCATTCATTCACTAAGTTAATTCAGTGACATCTTAAATGGGGCTGATTCAAGTAGTCATAAAGCAAAGAAACAACCCATACACAACCAGTGCTCAAAGGTTATTACAATGTCACCTTGGAGTTAACGCTCCATCTACTTGCTCATGGCATTCTGCAGGATTTACCAGTTATTCCTCACCCAAATACTGGTTTTATTCCTCATTCTGGAAAAGCTGGTCCCCTGAGTGCCAGTGGTGCTGCTTCTGAGGGAGCTGGGGATGAACTTCTTCCATCTTGTAACGAAACTTTCCACAGAGCCATTGGTAGTGGAACTGCGACATGGTGGCCATGGGCTCAGGTACCAATGGCAAAGCCAACCAGGGGAGGGCTGTTTTCTACTGTGGTCCCAACCAGAATCCAGCCTTGGAATGAGCATAGCCATGGAGTGACGGACCGTTGCTGGGTTAGGAGAGAAACAGCCTTTTCATAAGTTGTTGAGAGCTGGCCAGTGCTGTTCTGCGTGTTTGTGTTTGTGCCCAGGTGGGATGGGATCAGCCTGAGGATCAGCTTGGAACTCTATTACTCAGCAAATCTGACTCTCAGTGTGAATAATGGCTTGGTTGTGCTTAGTTTTTTCCATCTTATGCTGAAGAAATTAAAGGAATCTGTTCATTTATTTAGCTGCGTAAAAAAAGTTTTCCTTATATCTAGAATTTAAAAAAACCAAACTTAAATCATATATTGATTTAGTGAGCTGTCTGGTCACATGATTGAAACCCCATTTGGGCTTGGAAACCTTTGACTGAAACCCAATTGGATGCAACCTACTATTAATCAGTACCAAAAAATTGTCCAATATTAGAAACAAAGCAATTGCTTTCTCTTCTTCCTCTTCTCCAGAGTTATGCTTCAATTATTTTTCTTGACTTCAAGTTATTAATATTTTGATGATATCCTTTTGTTTGGAGGACACATTTTTACTTCCCTGTTCTCTTCATATCTTTTTAGCACACCTACCCCCATCCTTGCCCCAGACTTTGTTTAAACCTCAATATTGACTTTTTCCTCAGTATGGCAGCAAATTGGTGTATAGGTGGAATTTCTCTTCCCCTGTTCCGCTGTGGGAAGAATGGAGTTCGAATAGGGAAGGGGGAAGGGAGTCGATTAGCTTTACAAAAAGTCTAGCCAGCACGGCCGCATTCCTAGCTAATGGCCCATCAAAGGCTGGAGTGGGGGGGGGGAAGGAGTTTGGGATTTCGGTAGCTGGCCCAGCTCACGGGGGGTTGCTGGCTGCCCTCACACAGGACAGGTCAGACTGCTGAGCTCTCTCTCTGGGACGGAGACGGGGGTCTGCGTGGGTGCATTTGGAGAAAAGGCCTAGAGGTCTGTTTTTCTGGCTTCTCGCCCTGGTGAAGCCGGATCACTGGTCTCGGCTGGCTTTGCACAGTGCCTCGTGACTCCAGCCGGAGCCTACTGTGTTTTCATCAGAGAGCTCTGTGCCCACTGAGGGAGAGAGAAGAGGAGCCTTGAGACACCGTCATCTGGGAACAACAGTGAGTTCCGTTGGGGGTGGACTGCTTTCCTTTTCCCCTTTTCTTCCATTGAGGGAAGGGTCCCCATTTTCTCCTCAGCTTCTCCCGCGATCCGAGACCCCCCCAGAGCCCCTTCCCTCATGGTGACCGCAGAGCCCGACAGCGCCCCCTGCAGGCCAACACCGAGCACTGCAGGCTCTGCTCCTCCAGTGACCCAACAGCGCCCCCTGCAGGCCACGGTGAGGATGCGCTGAAGGACAGAGAAGTGTTCAGGCTTTCTTTTGTTTGAAGGGGACTGCTGGGCACAGGACTGTTGGGTAGCTGGTTTTATGTTCTGTTACTGTTCTTGCCAATATACATATATCTTTTAATAAAGGATTGCTATTTCTTCTTTTTTTCCACACTTCCTTGATTAAAGCCCCTTAATTTTTGAATTTACAATTGCTGAGAGAGAGGAGTTTGGACTGTCTCATAACTCATCCTCTTTAACAGACATTCCAGTCACTTCAAACTGAGACAATCAGACAAGTCAGAAACAAACCCTAATTTAGAAAAAATGCAATATTTTACCCAAATAAAGTGGCATGAAGGCAGCTTAGAACAAAAATTATCAACAATGGCATCTTTATAGTTTCTTCTGTCAGTGATACAGACCTCTGCAACTTTCACATGCGTTCTTATTTCTTCTAAAAACATGTCTCCAAAAAAGTATCAAAAGCAGTGCTTTTGTAGAATAAAATATTTCCGTGGAAAGTGAATCAGGATACTTCACTTTGTACTGGGTCTGCTGTGAGAAGTGGCTTTCTTGGTGTTTTAGCTTGCAAGAGCAATAAAATCATCAACAATCCTCATAATCTCCACTCAAAATTGGTCGAACAGACAAAGAGTGGGAAATGTGTAGTTATTTGCACACCTTCTGCAAGAGCAATGTCTTTAATGCAATCCAAGTCAGCTTTCCATCTACTTTTCATTGACTGAAGGTTTGGAGTAGTGCTAAGGATCAAACCCAAATTCTGGGCATGCCAAATGCACCAGTGTCCTGGAGACAAAGGTTGCTTTTGCTGGATGAAATCTCTTCCAGAGTGAAATTTATTTATCTAAACTTTGTTTACTGTAAAATGGCTGAAAGATATTTTAATTAGTTTCCTTTTGTGTGTGTGTGAGTGTTGCTTGGTTTTGGTTTGGTTGTTGGTTTTTGGGGTTTTTTTGTAATTTAATTAACACAAGCTCAATTCCTTTTCCAGTCATGGAGATGGTGGGTCAAAGAGGCAAAATTTAGTTCAAACAGTAAAGAAGTGCATTTATAACTGTTCAAAACTGGACAGCATTGTAGGAGAAGATGTAAAAGGAAACTCAAGTAATGAGAAGCATTGGCTGTTTCTCATTAAAAAGTGGGGGCAGGAGCTGGTGATGGGGAAGATGCGGTTGTGCTCCTGTGGGATTCTCTTCCTGGTCACAGTCCTGAACCTCACACACCAGACTTGTTCTCTGTTGGAAACAGCAGCTTTCACAACCAATTAGGAGAGATCTGCCCAGTCCAAGACCTCTTAGGGTTCACCCTGGAAAAAAACAGGTGCCCTGGGAGGTCAGTAGTGTTTCCCCAAACCCTGATGAGCAGATCTCAGCCTCATACTGCGACCACAGCAGAGGTGCTGTGGGCCATGGCTATTTTCCAGTCCCATCCAGCAGTAAAGAAAACACAGCTTGAAATGCATTGATGGGTCAAAGGATTGAACAAGCAGAGAATTCAATGGAAGATACTCCTGATTTCTGCCTGGCAATACTGTGTGGCAGTGGAGCTGAAACCTCAGAAGCAAAGGGTATCTCAGGCATTGTACAAAGTGCTAAACTACGACACAAATATTTGGATAAGACACTTCCACGACTCGTGTGACCACAGCTGTGAACTCCAGCTGAGATGCAGACAAAAGTTGCTGATTTGGCAAGAAACAGTAAGCAGTAGGACTGTCTCTTCAAAAGATGCCAGGTAGTTTGTCTTGAGGTGTCCAGTCAACCAAGCTAAGTCAACATTTAAGATGAAGGATTTAGTGATCTCTCTTTTCTCACCTCTGTGGGCCCAAAGTCCTCTTCTGTCTGATTTATGAGTTTCTTCTGGTTTCTGAATGGCCCTTGATCCTCCTTCTGAAATCTGAGATCCAAAGGGCCCTCTTGAAACTTCCCTTTCACACTCAAGTGCAAAAAATCAGTTTCCAAGTTTCCTAGCGGATAATTTGTACCTACCATCCTTCCATCTGGACCCCATATATGTTAGCAAAGCAGAGTGGCTATGGATTACTGAACATGTGATAACAAACCAGATAAAGCAGGGCAAAATTATATGCATTTCACATGTGACACACACAAAAGGTACAGAAATGAGGTGTGTAAGATGACACAGCATTTTGTGCTGAATAAAATACTTGAATTCAGAAAAAAACCATCTGAACTGCCCGCACTAACCATGCTTCTGCATTCCAGGAGATACCACATGGAAAGAGGGAAGATTTGCTGATGGAGTGGCAGGCAGTCACAAAAAAATCAATCCAAAGTGAAGCGTTTATTGGGTGGCTTCCAATGAAATTTATTGCTTGTCATTTCACTGACAGCTTTCTTCAGAGCCTTCAAAACTCGAGAGAAATTGACAGCGTTTGAAATTTTGCAACAGGAAGTATTAATTTTGTGTGATGTGTTTTGGGGGGTATTTGCGCTGTGTTTTTTGTATATTGGCCCTTGCTATTTTTTTCACTATATTTGTGCAGATTGAAGCACAACACTGTGACCTAAGCTGGAAATATTTGGCAGAGGAACAGTGGATCCTGATGCTTTTGGCAGGGGAGGAAATGGTTGCTGTGGCAGTACTGGAGTGTGTGTTGTGTTGCAGACATCCCTCAACTTCTTAAAGAGGTCTTTTTGCTGAGTTTTGAATGGAGTATTTCAGGTTAGAACAGGGGAAATACCCTTTCAGGAAAATCTATATGATGCTGGGGGACTTAATGAAGAATCTTTCTAGATCCCCGTGTCTTTCCCAGGAGCAAGGTGAGGGAGGTGACCAGGACAGGACCTGGAGTCCTTCCAAATTCATGGCCATAAAATACCAAAGAAACCTGGGACTGTGTGGCTTTCAGAAAGTCCTTGGCCACACATCATTAAACCTTGAGGATATTTGTAATTAAAGCAGCAATCTTGACTCTGAGTTGTGACTTCTAAAGAGTTTAAAGGACTTAGACAATAAACCATCTTGTTTTATATCATCAGGACAAACTTAGGAGATGTGGAAGTAACTTGACAGCTGGTGTTCCTTGTCCTCTGCATGTCAGTTCACTGACTGGACCAGTCAGACACATCCGTTTTGAGGCTGTGAGTACGATAAAAGAGCAGGTGAAACCTGGAAGCGTGACTGACATGAGACTTGTTCAAAACAAATACCACTTCTGCTTCAAAGGTCTTGAATTTTTTTCTTAAGTAAATTTATTACAATGTCTTTGCAGGCCCTGTCAGCAGTGCTGTTAACAGAGCACAAAGCATTTAAACATTTAAAAAAGAGATTCTACCCTTCTCAGGACAGTGGTTTGGCTTTATCTCCCAAACTCTTGATGTTGTGCTGATCAGAAGGAGAACATCGATTTCTTTATCTTATTTTGTTCTTCAGTCACTCGATAGAAGATAAGACACATGAATGCACTTGATTTGATGGTATTAGTAATAGGAAACTGCTGAATTTCCAAGGCTTCAAGTTTTCTTCCACAAATGGGTGGTCTTTGCTACCTTCATTAGACAGGTGCCCAATTCTTAAATGCTGCTGCATTTTTTGCAGGTGGCATCGCAGCAGTTGTTACTTCAGAATCAAGAGCTCTGTAGTTTTTAACTCAAAGATGTGAAAAGTGAAAGATTCCTTGGCTTTCCCTCTCATTCTCTTTGTTACAATCCCTGAGATGACTTACACTGCCCTTTTTTCATCAAATGATCTACTGAGCTGAAACATTCAGCCAAATGCAGGTGCCAACAAAAACCGAGCCACACACACAGTGCAGTGAATCATTTGGGGTTCAGCTGAGACCTTGGTACACACGTGGTTGTTCCACACAATGACATGTTTTCCTGCCATTTGTGCTCAAGGCTTCTTACACTCTATGTCAGATATCTGACAGTGATGTGTGTCACATCCTACGTCTAAATAAAAGTATTTAGAGGATTCATAGTGTTTTGTGTAAGGTAAATCCATACTAACCTCTGTTAATTCACAAAGGGACCAAACTTGTGGACTGGATGCACCGGGGCAAGGAAACTCTGCTTTACTGCATTGAATTTGCCTTTAGGGACGTTGTTGTGAAAACTGCTGACAAGTTACCCTGGATTGTTTGGTTTTTAAATTTTGTGTTTATTTTCTGCACTCTGGCTGAAAAAAGGAGAGTCCAGCCAGGTAATTGCAAGTCAACAGTGATGCCAAAGCCTGGTTGTACTGCACAGCACGAGGTTGTGCAAGATCTCTGAGTTAGTGCAGGGTGGCGGGCCCTCAGAGACAAAGACATAGCACTTTGTGGGGCACAACTCATTTGGGACTTGCTTAATTAGCAGGATGCTCCATCACAGGCAATGAGCCCTGTCTCTCTTCAGGACCAGCCCTCCTAGCACGAGGCTGTGCTGCTCCACAAGGATATTTCTGCACAAAATTACGCCCATTGTGCAGGAAAAATATGCCCTTGAAAAATCACATGGAAATATTTGGCTGTGTTTGTTTCTAATTTGAGGTAAAATGATTAAATTTGACATAAGGACAAGTTGGTGACAAATGGCCATTGTAAAATTAGCTGTGAGGGTACCTCAGCTGTGCTCCCCATACTGTGAAATGCATGTTTTTGTTGTCCCTTTCCTCCTCCCTCTTTTCCTTGGAAAAGGTTTGGACATTGTTCAACCCCCCTGTGCAGTCTGGAGCACAAACCTCTGCATGAGTGTGCTCCAGCAGGGAAATGAGGAACATCCTCTGCAGCCAGGGGAGATAAAAATTTGTACACTCACTTCCAAGTCCTTCCAAGGCTGTTCAAGAATCAGCATAACAAATCTGGAGATGCCATCAAACAGATGAGTTTGTAGCAAACATATACGTCTTAATGGACTGGAGAAGTTATGGGAATCCTTTCTCCCCCTTATGACAAATTCCCAAAAGGGGAAGTAGGGGAGTGAGAAATTTGGAGTTTGAAAAGTTTAATTATTCCTGAAAACAGAAATAGCTTTTTTATTTCTTGTGGGGGTTTATTTGTTTGTTTGTTTTGATTGGTTTGGAGTTTTTTGTTTTGTTTTGTTTTGTTTTGTTTTGTTTTGTTTTTAATGAAACAAGCTGACTTATGAGCCTTCACCCCCATCCCAACCTGCCTTCTTTTTTTTTTTTGCCCTTTCTGACTGTGCCAGCTCAGGTTTTCTCTGTACAGCAGGACACCTGAGGCAGGTAGAAAAAGAAATGTCATTGCAAAGAAACACCTATTCCCAAACTACCCATACTAGTAATGGCAACATGGATGCAGCTTGGGTGAATTATTTATTTATTTTGGAACTTTTAGAACAGTAATGAAGTTACACTGTTTGTTCTAATGTGGTCACTTTACCCTGCAGACCTTACTTGTCATTGAGGCCCATTCTTCTTGCCCAATCCTGACAGATTTCCACTGTATTTTGCCCTTGGTCCTTGGGGATACCAGACAGGACTGAAAAGCTCCAGAGCTGGTCAGAAAAATGTCAGCTGAGAAATATCCAATTCCTTCTTGAAGGCCATTAGGGCCAGGGGACTCTTTTCAATCCAGAATGGACAGTTTCCACTATCATCCTTGTAGAATTTGGACTCCACAAAACTGTAAATTTCATCTAGTGACTTCCAGTTCTATCCAAATTATTTGTGAAGTGCTGTTTGTTAAGAAGTCATCTGGTCTTGATTTGAAGGCTAGGAAATTAATTCAAACCGATGGAGAACTTCCACAAATGACAAATTCCATCAAACTGATGGATCTCAACCTGACTGAAACAATATTAGAATTTTTTTACATGATATTTATTGTTGTGGATGAGTTAAGAAGAATGAGCGACCTCTTTTATGAAATTTTGCTTTGAAACTCTGGTTTCGTACTGCCAGGTTTTCATTGTAATTACTTTTTACACTGGAATTCAGCCACTAATTCAATATAAACTTAACATAACAGGAGTTCCAAATGTGTCCAAAGTGAGTTCTTAAGTACCTATCTAAATTCATTATGGGTATGAACTGGCATTGAGTTTTAGCTGTGTGAGTTCAAAAGGAAATTAAGCCAATAAATGAAGTGTAGGAATTAAATAGCACATCCTAACTCAGTTTTCATTCATTCTTTTGCTCAATGCATGTGTCTCTCCCTCTCCCTGTGGGTGAAAAATGTTGTACAGGTCTGGTAGGAGAGACTGGAGCAGCTACTGGGAATCTGCTGCTCCTCTGGTTGAATGTCAGAATAAGAGCCAGCTGAAGTCAACCCAACGTGGGGTAAAACAGGTTTACAAGTTAAGTATGGAGACAGAAATGTCAGGATCCTGAACTCCCCCGAGCTCAAGTGAAAATATGTGCAAAACTGGCCTCTGGTTTCTCTTCCCCTACCAGAAAAGACACTTAGCCTAGTAGCCCCTAATGATGAGTTCTCACTCCGTGTGTTCTTCTGAGAAATCAGAGAGAAACAGGCAAAAAGGAATCCCTGTAGCGTGTTACTGAATTAGTCTATTTTATTTTTCCAGTTTGGAAACATCATTGAAAGGCATTTCTCTTTTAATTGATTGAGGTAGTGTTTTCCTCATGTCTAGATCCAACTTCCTGAGCAGAAGATATACTTTTACAGATAGCTGTACATTGAAACTTAGGTGAAAAAAAGTAAAAATAAAGGGATCATAGAAAATGTTTTCTCCCTTTGCTTCTAAAAAATATAATATTTTCTCTATTTTTTGATTTTGGCAAAGACTGCTGTGGATGCCAGCCAGAAAGTCAGTAAAATACAGTCAAAGATTGCCCTTGTCCAAATGTTTGAAATGGACTACCAAAAATGCATCATTTTTTCCAACATTTTTGTTGGGTGGAGTGCGGAAGGTGATTCCCCCTTCACACCCTTACATAAATATTTGTACAGAACAGCTTTAGCTGAACCTGAAGGGAAAATTCTGAGAGTGCTTCAGAAAGCCTGTGGCAGGAAATAAAAACTTGAAACAATTTCCATTAAACTGTTGGCTCTGGGTACGATGTCATGGGCTTGGCATAAATGGTGGGTTTTGAGTCAAACAAATAGCCCTACAGAAAACCCTGAAGTTTTTTGACTAAATCTTCACAAACTGTCTCTGTTACTCACCAGGCACTGGAAAAGGTGAGGAGGAAATGCTTTACTGCCTCGGGAGAGCACATTAAATAAGTCTGCTGTCCTTTTCTACCTCCTCACTGAAAAGCAGAAGAATAGTGAAAGGATACCCTATCTGAGGGGGAAAAAAGTACATAGCATCACAGACACAAAGGAGATGTATAAGGGATCATAGGGCAAGCACCTTTTTTAAAAATAAAGAGGTCTTTTGTAAGAAGATTAAAGGTTTGGGCTTGCTGCAGATGGACCAGCTCTTGGCAGTGCTGTCCCCTCCTAACTCAGCAAAGGGAAAAACTAGGAATAGGTCTAAACTGGGTACTTGGGGAACAGTGCTGAGCTGAGCACTGGATTTAGACCTGTACCTGTTTTTCCCCGTGCTGGTTTAGGTTAAAAGTCATAATTATCCTGTGACCCATCCCCAAGTGCCTCATCCCCAAGTGCCTCAGTCAGAGACTTCACTGCTCTGTAAACACAGAGCTAAGGTTGGCAAACACTGTCTGCTGGCCTCCCTGCCCTGGGTTTACCCTATTTAACTCCACATGGGTGGACCAGCTTTGCTATTATTTCCTCTCTTTGTGTCAGGTACCTGCCCAGCATCACAGGCCCAGGTTTTACCTGCCCTCCTGCTGCAGGTAACCCTCGAGACTCCATTCTCCTTTCCTAGTGCCCCACTCACCCTGTCACAAACACAGAAAGTCAAGAAAAGACTGATTTTTGCAAGAAATTGGAGGTGTCCTATAGGACCTTTCCAGTAATTTATAAATGATGGCAGTTGATTGCTTGGCTACCTACTTAAATTGATTTTCTCCCAACTTGAAGACAAGAACACAAAGCTAATGAATTTTACCCTGAAAGTGAACAGAGGCATCCTTTAAAAACAGTGAAATTTGTCTTTGTTGCGCAAGGAAACTTGCATTTCACTGTATTACCATGAGTATGATGTCCTCACAGTGACTTACCAGGAGCTGCTCCTGGTTAAGCCCTTGAGAAGTAAAGGAATTACTAAGGAGTAAGGGAATAAAGGCATCTCTTCTCACTCTGTCATCGTCATTACAACTGACATCACTATTTTGATGGTGGTTCTATAGGGTAGACACAACACTGAAGAGTTAGGCCAGAAGCTTTGTAAGAGCAGGCCAGAGGTGAATTAGATTTAAAATATTATTTTATGTATTTAATACAATGACAAAAATTTTAATGCTTTAGACAATTAAAGAAAAACTGTAGGAAAAGGTCTAACAAAGCCCACAGCTTTATGATATGAGAGGTGTTGGTTTCCAGCAGTCTGGCACGTTTCTCCCAGTTCTCCTTCTCTACCCAGTTGGTTTTGGATGACTGGGAAGGATTGGGCAACACCAGCCTCTCTCTAAATTCCCCGCTCCCCCTAATCTGTAGGAAAGTGCCACTTTGCAGTTATCTTTTGTGCTCTCCCTGTTAGGAAACCGCAGTTCAGCGTATCTGCCACCAGTCAGCCCCTAATTGCTCTGTGTAATTAACCAATTAGCGGCTGTCAGCGAGCCCTAAAGCATCTGTCCCTATCTGCGCTCTCCGTGAGCTACAACAGCACTGGGATGTTCGTAATGTCATCCCGAAAGGAGGTAGCATCTTTTGTTTTGTTTGAAGGTCTCTGTTCAGCTTCTCTGTGCAGAGTGAGAGGCTGCACTGCCACGAAACAACACATGAAAAACAACATCCCTCACCGTGGCTTCTGGAAGCAGACTGAAATGCAATGCCAACCTGGAAGAGCTGAACGTTTTGTTGGTGTTTGCTTTCTTTTTTTTTCTTTTTTTTTTTTTTTTTTTTTTTTTTTTTTTTTTTTAATTTAGTTCATTAAAATTACTTTTTGAGGATTTAACATCTTAAATACTTTTCTGGCTCAAAAAAATCAGTGATCCGTCCAGGACCCAAAGGATTCTCTGATAGGAGTGACTGGGGAGAAAAGTGTGACTCGGGGGCTATTGCTGGACAACTGGGCAGTGAAATGTGACTGTCACAATGTCCCTCGAGTTCATCTGCTGACTTTCTCCAACCTGGCTGGCAACTTCCTTGGTTGCGTCAATGTTTAAAAGTGTGAGTAATTCGTGCAGGAATACAGTTTGGTGGGGCAGAAATACCTCAGAGTCCTTGCCTTTGAGTTTCTTTTGTTTCCCTCAGTAAGTTAGGTCAGCTTCAGAGAAAAAAACAATTAAATATACACACTGCTTTACATTTTTAATGTTTATAAATAGGCATTTACCAAATGGATAGGGAATCTTTAAACACCAGAGCAAAAGTCACAGCTTTAAGACAAATCATTGCAACAAATCATTGCAACTAAAGACTTCCCATTAATAAATCATTATTTTACATTTCAGAAATGTGGAGGATTTACTAATGTGGACTTTTGGTCCCTGCCATGATGGAAATATTCTGCAGTGCTGCTTAGATACTTGATGTCAGAATTCTCGTTCATAAATCTAAGTCACATTTCCTGGATATAATTTTTAGTCTGCTAAATATGATTTAGGCAAAAACTTTTACAAAAGTACTTATGTTTCAGGATGCGGCTTAAATGGACTACTGTGTTGAAGTTGGGCTGAAATAATTGCCTAATTTGTAATGGAATTGAAGTTTAAAAAAGCTATGAGAGAGTAGATATGAATTGCTGATTGGCCATGGACTTCTCTTCCGACTGGAAAATGTTCCCTTGGCCTTTTGTCCAAGTAGAGTGGCTGGGCAGAGAGCCCCAGCACTAACAATGTGTGCATGCATGAATATGCCCATCCATCTCTACCCTTGTCCCCTCAGTGCAGAGTGATTGTCCCTCTGACTCTTTGCTCCCTTTTTCTTGGCACAGGAGTTTTAGGAAAAAAAACCCAAAAAATTAAGTTACCTTTTAGCACCAAATCAAGCGATGGAGCTTTTTATGGGCTGAATGGCTTGTTGTCTCTCTCTCAGATAAGGTTTTTTAAAATTTATTCTCCTATGGCCATGAGGTTTTGAAAAAATCTCCATGAGGAAATACTTCATCCTCACTGCTCATTGCAACTCCATTTGCTTTAGTTGTATTTTAAGTAAAACCATCATTTATCTGTATCCAAACCTAACAAATAGATTTATGTCAGATATTTTATCTAATTTTTTTGTTAATGAAGCTGTCTAAGAGCTTTTCTCTTCAGCATTTGATAACTGATGTGTTTCTTGATCTACCATATGTGTCATAATAAATCCAACTAAAATAAAATAAAGTTTTTAAAAAATCTAATGGTCTGTAAGAAATAAAAATTTCCCCCCTTACAGCCTGACTGAATTCCATATACAGTTAACCTTGCGTGATTGATTACTGCATTGCTACTGCAGCTTACACAGACCCAAGCAAAGCCTTTTTAAAGACTTTGTCATATGCTTGGCTGAAAATGATCAAAATAATTTATTTTCTGGATCAATGCAGAAACTTTAGTCTTGTAAAATGCATTGGGAGGATGAACACCTCTATAAGTAATGTTAATTGTGATTAAGAATTATTGTAAAGAAGTGCTATAAGTGTTCTTTTTCTGTAGGGCTTTTTTTTGTTTTGTTTAGGATTTAACTACAAATCATTTTCCTTTTTCAAGAGAAGATAGCGACTTATGCTATTTTTTGAAATTTATGAATGTAGATGCCAATTTCTCTGGAAGTATTCAGCCTTGAAAGTCATGATTTAAAAAAATGGGAAAGACAGTTTTTCCTAGTGCAATCCATGATGCACTCCTTTTATGATAACTATCCTTGAGACAATTTGATGTTTGGAGAAGCTGTGGGAATTGAAGACCTTTTTCATAGCTCTGTGTTTTTTTGAGAATATGCTTGTGCATTGGGATGTTACGTCTTGGTGTAATAAAGTTGAAGATATTACCATAGAATGTAGATGCAGAGAAATGAGAAGGGTTAAAAATAACCCAGATGTTAGTTTTGTTCTGAGTACTGCGTTTTTCCAAAACTAAATATCCCAAAAAAACTCCTCTGAGGCAAGATGATGCAGTACAGCTCAGCTATATCTGATTGCAGCCAGTAACAGCATAAAATATTAAGTGGCCTTGCCCAAAAGCAACACTCGGTGCATGCTGATAATGCTCTGCTACATTGATCACCAAACAAAGAAATGTATTGTTGGCTTCCTGTGATGAATGGACAGAAACCAGATCACTTGGACCTTTGAGAGCTGATTAGGTTGTAATAATGACTTGATGAAAACAGGGTGATTGCAGTTTGGTGTTGTTGGGTTGGGACACTGACAAGCCTGAAAGCCACTCTCAAACCTGTTATAGGGTTTTTCTCATCAAGTTGAATTTTATTTTGGACCCAGAAACAAAAATCCATACTGTAGATGTGGTTCAAAGGTGTCTGAAGGCTTTAGCAGTGGTTCAAGATTCCCTTCCTGGATGGGAAGCATTTGATTTCCATCTCACCCTGAACTTCAAATTTAGTTTCTTCCAAAGGGAACCTAAATCACACCCGCCAAAACTACCAAATAAAACAGGCCAGAAGGCAAGAAGTGGAGGTGATCAGAAGATACACTTCATAACTCCAATTAGTAGCAGTGGTTTTCTTAATTTACATATGTGGGTGACCTCAGCCTGTGTGCACAGTATTTAAACTGTCATCTAAATAAAGAAATCACTCTTATTTTTGTAATATTCACAAGTTTAGAAACCCTAGACTAGAAGATGTTTAAGTTCAAGGAAGAGCTAAGCAGTGTCAAGTGATCAGTTTAAGTGCTTTTTCCACTAGAGACCATAAATAACATAAATACGAAAGTCAACATGACAGAAATGTTGTTGGGTTCTTCCTGTCATCTCTCCCTCTGGTTTTTGTGTGGTGTGGTTTTCTTTTTTCTGGTGAAAATAAACACTAACAAAGAACTAAAACATTATAAAGAACATCCTTGAAAGTCAGGAAAGGGAACAGTCACTTATGGGTCATGTTTGGTAACACAGAATATAAATTTATGCTGTGATTTTTTTAATTAATGGTAGACACGGATTCAAAAGCCAGTTCTGGTGAAAGAAGACTTCTCAATTTATCTATCTTGTATTTATGCTGGAAGCAAAAACTTTTAAACCTAATATTTTTATTCATAAAAGAAAACAAGAAATTTGATTTTTATCTATCCATTAAAGAAATCAGGATGAAATTGAGCAAAAAGTCAATAGCATCATGCGTGGAAGCAAATGAACATCAGCGTAGGAAGGAAGGAGCTGAAGTGCCTTACAATGCATCTTTAAAGTAAAGGGTAAAACCCAGATTGTTCTTATTCAAACAGTATCAAGACATGCCATTTTGGGTTTGTTTGGTGTCATTTAAAAAATAAAAAAATTGAATCCATTAAATACCCACTGGACACACTGGAAAATAAGCCAGTGCACAATGCATTAGCTGAGGCCCCTATTAAGGCTGTTATTATTAGAAAAAACAATTGCTTGCCTCTGGCACAATATTGAAGGAATAGATGGACTTTATTGTGGCTTCATGGATTGAGACATTCTCAGATTAAAAAAAAAAATAAAGGGAAAAAGACTCAAAGGATTTTAATGAGAATTTCCAATTCTAGATTGAGGCTTAGTAAAGATGAAGAAGAAATTCCTTCCAAACCCTTGGTTTGTTAAAAATCTGTTGGGTTTTTTTAATTATATATTTAGTCCTGTGTCTTGGTGATTATAAGGCAAAATACAACAAACCCTTTTTCTTCTTAAAGAACTTTCCAGGACATCCCTGTTTGAAACGGACCATCCTTATTCCTAGCATGGGAAGAGGAGTAATTATTTTTCAGTAGTTGTTATTATTTTCAGCAGTAATTACTTTTCATCAGTTCACCTTGCCTTTCTCTTAAAACTAATATGGTTTGTGTATGTTGTGGGGGGGGGAAGTTGGTTTTGTTTTGAGATTTTTTTGTTAATTTTGGGGTTTTTTTGTTCTTATTTTTAATTTGCAACCCAGGGAAATCTTGTCTTTTTTATATAGTAAATTACCTGGAATTACAATTTTACTGCTCCATAGAATAACTGTTCATCTTTTGTAATTGAAAAAGGGAGAAAATGGCTAAAAAATGTGTAAGAATGAACTTAAAACCTACAAGAAGACCAACTTTTTTGTTGAACAGAAAGCTACTGGTATCATTCTTGATTAAATGAGTGAATGGTTAAAGAAGATGGCAGATGCTACTTCATTTGCTAAGTATTTAGGTGAAAATCTACACATTTCTTGCTTTGAGGTAGTTCCATCAATTCTTACATCCAGCCACTTCCAGGCATGGCAACAGTGACTCTGTTTTGAATAGTGAGATGTCATTGAATGGAAACTGCTACTATTAATTAAAATTGTAATTATTGAATGACTGTTTCTACCAGAGGCAGTCTTAGTAATGTTGTGAAGTGAAAATCATAATAGTTTTGAGAATTGTTTTAACTAAATTGCTGGAAAATGAAGGTTGTTCTTCTCAACCATGCATTAATGATAACACGAATTTCCCTTATTCTGAGTGACAAATTTTCCAAAGCTCTTTTCCCCCTGTTTTTAAGCATGGCCAATACAGGGAAGCCTTCTGGAATATTAGTATTTCCCAGTGAAGTGGTGCAGTGCAGATAACTTTATGGGTCAACTGTCCGGCACAGATCAATAAAAGAATGCAGAAATAGTGTGATTAAAGAAGCCCAAAAGTTGGCCCAGTGCTTTGAATAATTAATTCTTTGCTTGACACTGGAAATCTTTCTTGTTTCACATTACAAAGAGTGATTTTTGTTGGGTTTCAAATTCCAAGCCTGGAAGGTTATAATAAATTTTCCCATACATGAAACACTGTTCTACATCCAATTTCCAGTGGTGCATATACAGCGTAACATCAACCATAATAATAAACATAATAATTTAAAAACATGCCTTCCTTACTTATGTTTTATTTTATTTTAGAAGATGGCAGAGAACACAAAGAAGAAATTGGTACTTGCATTTCTATTTTAAAAACGCTTCAAAGAAGCCTAAAACAAGGGATTTGGAAGACATATTTCTTTATTTTCTTTGTAAATCATATTCATAGTGTAGTCTTCCCCCACCCCCCCATCCCTCTTAGTCTTGTAATTATATTGTTTACTATGGTAAGGTAAATATTTTCATACTTCGACCTATTCCTTTGCTTTTAGTATTTTCTGGGACAGAAGTAGAAGAATGGTCAGTCAATAAGGAGAAATCATCACACTGAAAAGAACAACATGATTTATTTGTTGTTAATTCATGGGCATTAAAATTTTGATACATTGAGAAATAGAAGATAATGACAGAGAACATGATACTAACGATATTCTCTCATTAACATAAAATAGCACAGACTTTTATCCAGTTCTTAAGCTGCTTTTTGAAGTTCTTATTCAAGCACCTAGCTAGCTTAGTCCAAAATAAGAAAAACATCCTGACATTTGACATTACAAAAGGAAATGGAGTCAGTAGCTGTGAAAAATAAATATAACTCGTGTCTTTTTTTTGTCTATGTGTGCCTGCTTCTCAGGTAATCATATACATTTTTATTTTTATATACCTGCTTACTTTACTAATTATTTTTTCATGCTTATTTTTTTCCTCATACAAACATATTTTCATCAAATTGTTCAATTAACCGTATGTGTTATAACGATATGTAATGCTGTATATCAACACACAGACCTAAACCTAGCCTGGTCTGGTCCCAGATTAGAACTACTGAGCTCCTCCTAAGCAACATGATGTGAGTTCGCAAGCTGTGACTCCGTACACAGACACATGATTCTTACAAGCAACATCATCTGACGCGGACTTTACAGGCTTTAAATAAAATAAAATTGGCCATTTCTGTGATCACACACACACACCAACTCAGCGCCTCTCTGCAGACCTAAACCCTTGTGCTGCCAAGCTGGGGAGGGATCACCTGTGTGGTGCAGAGCCTGCTCAGCCACCGGCCTAGAGTTTTTTTGGGGAGTGCACAAAGCAAGGGTAAGTTTTGAGGGGGATGCTACGCGTGGGGCCGTCACAGCGGCAGCCCCGGGAAGGTGTGGACACAGAAAGCATTAAGCTAGAGCAAGCCTGAGATTGCTGTGATTTTAAGACCTGACCAGCCATCTCCAGAGTGTTGCAGAGTTTGTTGAAAGGCTGAAATTGCCTTTCCTGCAGTGCCTTTGGTCTAGCAGTGAGGGCACTTCAGCCAGCCCCACTAAGGGGGTTGGGTATGTATATTTAATTTTAGTTATTTTTTTTTTTTTTAATGCAGGCAAAATATAATCCCCAGTCCTGCTTAAAAAAAAAAAAAAAAAAAAAAAAAAAAAAAAGAAGTGTCTGGGTGAAAAACCCTGCGAGAGTTTTCCCTGGAGAGGTAAAAAAATAAGAAAAAAAAATAAATTTCATGAGGGTCTCTTCACCTCTGTGCAATAAGTAAACCATGCAGCCTCCTCCAGACCCAGCAGGACTTTGGGGAGGATAGAGCCAGCTGCAGAAGGCTCCCCTCTCTACAGCAACTCTGGATCTAGCTGGGGTAACTACTGAGACATTCCTTACAGCTTTTCCCATCCCACAACCTCCCTGTCCAAGCTGCAGAAAAAAACTATGAAATAATCTGTGCCTTTTTTCCAATTCTCTGAAGGTTGGATGTGGGAATAACATGTATTCCTCATGACCATAGTCCACTCCTGCAAATCCCATTCAATATCCTGGTTGGATATTTGACATTTCTCTTTCCTCTTCCATTTGTTTCTCTAAAGGGTTCAGAAAAGGTTCTGAATGGCCTGAGAAAATGTGTGAAGTGGACACCAATTTAAAAAATGGCTGTTCAAAAAAAGATTACATGGTTTGGGGGGCTTGACCTCTCATAAGTCTCTATTTATAGCTAAAGGACAGTGTTTCAAGGCAATCCAATTCCTAGCGGATTACAAAAATTGGGGGTTTGGCACTGAGATTGCTCCATCTGTGTAATGTGAGGAAATATCCACAGAGGATGCAAATGTCCTCAGAAGGATGGAAATTTGCCTCTGAGCTTGATGGGAATGAACTCCAATGAAGTGTCTCTTGCTCTGCGGCCCCTTTCCATATGTTGCTCCTGGTTTGTTCACAGTGTGTTAAAACAGGACCACAACTACTCTGGGAAAGAGATTTATTTTCTCACATCCATGGGAAAATAACTACACCAAACCATTCATGACAGCACAGATTGTGTCCTACTTGGATAAATACCATTATATTCTCATTTAATTATGGAAACAATGGGCAGCTATAAAACTTTGCGTGAATACAAACGTTGGTCCTCTGAAATCTTTACAGTCAGCAAGCATAGAGTAGGAAAAAGAGTTCTCCATTTTTAAGTGGTAGAACCAATACTGGATAGAGAACATCAAAAACTGCTTAAGAGATTTACCCAAGACCAAGGTATTTTCAGTCAGTGGCCTCTTTGTTGTGTTTTTTTTTTTTTTTTGGATATCCAGCTTGAGACACTGTAAGTGGAGTAAATTTTCAGAAAGCCTTGAGCACCTGCTCTCTGAAAAACTGGTTGCATTAAGGTATCTGAAGTTGAGCACCAAGAATTGCTGCATTGAAAAATAGGTTTGCATTAGAAATCCAAATTCCCTCAAACTGGTATTTTGGGAGGACCTAGTACTTTAGGCAGCTCTGAAAATCCTAGGCACCATGCAGAGTGAGTGTTTATCTCTGACACTGGCAGATATAGGTAAACATCTTCCACTACTGCAAATTTAGTGAAAAGAAGCATTTCAATAGTTTTATTTTTCGTTAACTCTAAGGAGGACTAACTAAATAATTCAGGACTAGTAATACTATTTTTATTTTTCATTGGTAGTTTAAAAAACAAATGTACTCTTTAGATAGAAATAAGATGTGAGAAAATGAAGTGTTTCTCTTCCAAAAGTTGATGTCTGGTTTCAGGTTTTATTTAATAGTCTTGGTTTCAGACTTAAATATTTGTTTTCTAATTTTTATTTCTCATGATGTGTAAATAACTAAGAAATATTAAATATTGTAATGTGTTTCCATTAAGACAATAACATTTCAAAGGCTAATGTAAAACCAAGCTGCTAAAGTTTACAGTTTCTCTGTCCAGCAGTTCATTTATACAACTGCCCTGAGTAAATGCTATTATGCTACTTAGCAAATGGCCTTTAAGAGTTTAAAAATAGCTCAGTAAAGCTACTCAAAGGTAATACAACACTTCTCAGGTATCTTTAATTGAAGTTAAGAAGAAAACAGGATTTCTCATTAGTTATTGTTCACTTATTTATTTATACACAACAAAACCACAATTGAAACGTTCAGGAGAACTAATTGTGCTTCTTCCTATATATGGGACCACGAGCTTATTTTTCAGAAAGGCAAGATTTTAAATTGTAAAACTAGTCCTATTTTGGTGGACTGTTTTAGCTGCTTTTGTTATACTCTCTGTTGTTCCCATGTGAACCAGTGAAAACAGTTATTTGCTAACATATATTTTTGTGAGGTTTCTTTGCGAAACCTCACTGATCCCCTTTAACAGAAAGATTATCTTACATTAAAATTCCTGATATAATCAATTTGCAGTGTTTCTCAAACTGGTACAAATATGTAAAATCTGTGCTTTTAAAAGCTTCTGCTTTGAGTAGCCTTACACTCCATAATTGTGCCCTAGCAATTGTTCAAGCTCTATTGCATGCCCCATTCACAAAAAAAAAAAAAAAAAGAAATTTTGTTGGGATGACGTAGCTGTAAAGAATTTGAATTTAAAAGTTTCTTACCTAGAGCTTCTGTTAAATTATATTAATTTAAAATATCTGTGGAATGATAATTTTACAAAACCACTAAAATTAAAAAAATCAACAAACAGACAAATAAACCAAAAAAAAAAACCCCAAAAACCAAACTAAATAACCAAATGGATTATTGGGTTGGGTTTATGAAAACAACTCTTTACAGTAAGTAAAAGAAGTTTATCACAGTTTTGGCAAACTTGCATGAGTTCATACTGAAAAAGAAAAATCTTTCAAACACATTCCTGATGACTTTTTAAAGACTTTTACATGCTCTAGGGGTTTTTATATCTCTCAGTTGTAGGCCCTGAAGCAGTAGACCCCATACAGCTTGTGCTTCTTGTCAGGGAAGCCAACGAAGCGCACGGCAGCCTCACTGGGGCTGCAGCGCTTGCGGGGCCGGGAGATGGGGTAGCGCACACTGCCGTCTGCCAGCCAACCCGCGTCGCACCGGTCGTACCCCAGCAGCTTCCAGGCAGCGAAGATCTGCCCCACCTTGGCGATCTGGGCCCCGTCCTTCAGGCACGCCTGCACCGCCTCATCGTACGTCAGCTTGATCGGGTGGATCAGGTAGTAAAAACGGCCTGGCAGGGGAGAAGAAGGGAAAGAGATAATGCCATGATACAGCATAGGGTTTCTACAATTTTATAACACTAATTAATTATCATATCTAATGGATACATCTAGTCCGAGAATTGTCTGCCCCTAGAACCTCCCTCAGGTCTGCCCCTTCCTTGAATCAAGCTGGAGGTCTCAAGATCCCTTCCTTCTCCACCATCATCCTCTTCAGTCTTCTTTGGATCTTCTCCAAGCTTTCCAGGCTTTCTAGGTTGCTTTAACTACAATGATATCTCATTATGTCCTTCTAGGTACATGTCCGTTCCCAGACAAGTTGTAATCATTAAAATCTTTTTCCTTGAAAAGAATGTTAAACAAAAACTTGAAGAATTTTGAGAATTTGGCACAAAGTTTGAGAAAAGGGGTTTAGAAGCTGTTAACCACTATTTTAAAGTGTTAGAAACTATAATACAACTATATTAAAAACCTATATGCTACAAATCTTAATAATCTTAAGGTATTATTGGAGCTGTTGGCGGTGTGAAGGTTGGGTTTGGTGATCTCAATGAGTCTTAATGAGTTAATGAGTCAACGACTCTAACTAAACCCAGATTCTGATATCTGGGTTTAGAGATGTAACAAGAACTAATATTTTTTTGCAACAGAATGTACCATGGAAAATTATGTATAGCTGAGACAAGTGATTTAAAGAAACCAGCCAAGCAAAGTAAAGAAACAATGAAGAAGGGAACCAAAGCAGCCAAGCAACACTAAGTTGCTCTATAACCAAGGGTATATTGTCTTAAAGAAGATAAATCTGTCTTAGAACTTAAGAGTTAATTTATTCTTAGAACTTAAGAATTGGTCTAAGAACTTAATGTTGGCCCCCAAACTTAGAATTTTGGGGGCTCCAGACAGAAACGGCCACCAGAAACCCTCGATGAAGCCCCTCAAAGACCCTCTACGTGTATATATGCTAATAAGTGTTGGGAAATGTCATGAATATGTAACAGGAATGTGGGGAACAAAAATGAATAATCATGTAAAGCTGACATATCATGAATTTGGCAAAATGATTGCCAGTGCACCCAGTACACCGAAATAAAGAAAGCCTGACTTCTAAAACTCACAAACTAGGTCTTAGAGGTCTCTTTAAGAGCTGATTTTAGGCAACAATTCTATGAGTACAGTGATGTTGATAATGCAATGGTGAGTTTTGAGGAGAAGTGAAGATATTCCACTGAAGAATCATGTCAAACAGTGCTTGATTTTGGACTCTGCTGTTTGGATTCTGCACTGTTAAAAATGTCATGTTTTTTTTATGGTGAGTTGATAAGTACCAGGAGTAAAAAAAAGAAAAAGCAAAAAAACCCAACCTAGGTACAGAAAACAGACCATTTGAAAAAAAAAAAAAAGTAGACTATGTTTATTTCTGCTGATATCAAAGTATGGCATCCCCACCTGTACTTGTGCCCAGTGGTAACTGAACTGTCCATCCCTGGAAGTGTTCAAGGCCAGGTTGGATGGGGCTCTGAGTGACCTGGTCTAGTAGGAACTGGCCCTGCCCATGGTGGAGGATGAGCTTTAAGGTCCCTTCTGACCCAAACCATTCTCTGATTCTCTAATTTTCATCCTCAGAGGTAGAAAAACAGGAAGAAAAATATCAGGGAAGAAGGATGGTGAGATTTGGCAGAGGGACCCTACTCGTCATTTAACTTTATGGTACTAGATGCATTTACTAACATGATGACGATGACAGTGCAGTGAAGCATCTGAGAACCCTGTAGCTTTCAGGGAGAGCTGATCTCCTACACCTGTATTTTACTGTCAGAGAGGCAAATCAGAAATACCCAAAGCAGTGCAGGTCTATGTTATGATCCCAGCAATAGTTTAAAATAGCAAAAAAACTTATGAGTTTTCCTCTTGGCAGCAAGATTCAGCCTTTGGTATCGAGGGTGGGTGGCTGAAGGCAACACATGTCGTTTGCTCTCTGACAGGGTGGTGACCTTGTTTCTGATGAAAAACAAGCACAATTTTTTTTTCTCTAAAAAGGCCAGGGTATTGAACAGCTTCTCAGAAGGAGAGTTTGAGCCTGTGCTAGAGCAAAATCATGGCTGTTGAAAGATTTCATGAGCAGTTCTGCGGTTCTGTTTCTCTTTAAGCACCAAAGGGTACATGCTCACTCTAACACAGCACTGAACTGATAGTGCTGATAAGGAAAATGTGCCTCTGTCTCAAGGTAATGGAAATATATACCAGCAAAAAAAGCTCAAGAAGGAAGTCTCCCCTACTAATCCATAAGCAGCAATAATATTGATTTCATTTATCAAGGCAATAAACATTCACTGTAAGCATTTCATTGATTATATTTGGGGTTATTTATCATCACCGATTTGACGCAAAGTGGATTGCAGAGGAATAGTGAGGTTTTTTGAAGGCATAATAATTTCCACATAAATTCACTACTTTTCCATCTGTTCCTGAAGAGACAAGTTAGATGAAAAAAAGAAGGATTTTATTCATGTGGGGATCTTCTAATTCCAGAGCATACTCTCTACTTCTTAATTAAGAATGTACTCCAGAACAAGATCCTTTTTCTGAATGGTAAAAACCAGGCAAATACACAAAACTCTGCTCAGTTTGAGATTACTTCGTAGTGACAAAAAAAGTGGTGAGTAAGCTAAGAGTTGTGTAAGCTTCAGATTCCTGTAAAAAACACACAGGTTGTTTTTATTTATCTAAATGAAAAAAATTCCGGTCAGATGACAATACAAAGACAATGGAATTAACTTTGTCTAAGGGTTGGAAATTGTATACCAAGACAAGAACACTTTAACAAAAGGTATTTACATTGCAGCTGTGGCAGAGGAGAAATTTTAAAAAAATTTCATTGCTGTCAGAGACAATATCTACAGTATTTCTACAGAAAACTATTAAGAACAGATAATCTATCCCTTTGTAAAACACTTTCTCAACTCCATCTCGGCAAGTTGAGAGCATTTATGAGGTAAAAAAAATATTAAGTGGAAAACTGTTACTGATATACTATTAAGAGGTTTCCCCAAAACAAACAGAATTTCAGACTTCGGGGAAGAGGGATCTGGACTGATAGTATGTAAACTTCACCTAGCTTACTTAGTTCCTCTTCAAACCATATGTCCATGGAATGTAATTTCCTAGGGATTTGCAGCGAGGTCTGGCTTTTGATATATGATGCCAATAATAAAAACTCTAATACTCTGCACCTTTATTAAATAAGAGAAATTTAATAGCAAACCCTACAAGAGTACAATGTGTATCCAGATTACTCCTTTAATAAACTCCATACAGATTTGCAGTTTTTCTCCTGACAACCAGTGACAAGAGCTCCTAACTGTTCAATCTTAGTATCTATTAATTGCTGTGGAAGGAGAGGGAGGAATTAGCTGCCTCTCTCATTAATACCTCATAGTTGGGTCACTCCAACAGAGGATGGGATTGCTTGTTTTTTCTTCTCACAACCAACTCATGGGGCAGAGGCATCCCTCAAACCCCCTAGAATAGCTATTTTAAGCTTTTTGCATGTAGCAGAACAGCTTAAAGAGGAAAACACCAGCAACTGACCTAAATACCCCACACCCTTGTTACTGTGGGATTTTGAGGGATGATCCATCCTTGGAAATTTCTCCAAGCTCAGCTCTAAACTGAGAGATTTATTAGTCAGTTTTTCTTACGAGAATAAGAATCAAGGTTAAGACCTGATAAGTATTTTGATATCCAGTGTTTATCTCAGATAGCTGCTTTTGAATTAAATATGTGGGAATATTATTTAATTAAGTGCTCCAATACCAACTCAGAAGCATCCACTTCTAATGAAGGGTATGTAATTTTATTTTGGGTTTGTTTCTCTTTTTTGGAACAAAGGCTACATGTTCCCAGTGATAAAACACTCTGCAATGGTCAAATGAGAATTATGCAGGTAGGACTTCCCACACCTTTCTCCCATTTAAATGGCAGAGGTGTTTAGCATGAATTACTGTAATAAACAGGTGCTTTTAACATAATCCCTAAAATTTATTCCTTGTATTCTTTGTCAACATGAGATTTTTACTTGGATCTCCTAGAGCTGATGGACGATCAATTATGAACCATGTTTCTGTCTGCAAAGTGTATAACAAAATGCATGTTAATGAGCAGAAAGTGTGATGCAATCTCTACTTGTACCTTATGTATTTTTTCTTTGAAAGTGCTTAATTAGAAAGGAGTTGATAAATATGTTTTCATTTAGCTCATTTAGCACTTTTCAGTGCAAAATAGTCTCATGGTTTTTCCTTCAAAAAACCCAGCTGTTCTCCTTCAGACACACTTTGAAACTAAACAAAGAATAAGCACTCAGCTCTTCCATTATATATTGCTTTTCCTATGCCTTTTAGACTCTCTGGAGAAGACTGTAACAAAAGGATTCATCTGCATTTATTCCCCCAAACTGTACGGAAGGGGAGCACTCCCATTCTTTGGGATAAGGCAAGAAAACAAATTAGGGTTGTCTGCAGCCCTGGCAAAACTTTGGACCATGGCAGGTTGTCAGAAACCTTCAGCTTTTCTAAAGGCAACATGAACTAAAGTGGCTCTCACTGTGAAGGACAGGAGAAGGAGAAACTGGCTGTAAGGGAGCAGAGCTGAGTCCTCAGACACCAAGAAATTCCAATTTGGAATTTGAGAGTTCCAATTTTGGAATTTTCCCAGTTAAGTTAGATACTTCCCATCTGTGTATATTCATTTTCAACAGCCTTTATTAACAAAAGGCGTGTAAAAACAGATGGGGAAACATTGCCATCCAATGCAGGCAGAAAAAAAATAATGTTATTTCACAATATTTTGATGGATTTCATAAACAACATTAGGCTAAATGTTATTCTTTGCATTGTTTGGTGAAACATGTCTCTAAATATTCTTATAAACTGGTAAATTGCTGGTACTACTAGATATAAAGGGTGTGAAACATTTTCCTCATTTTGGGCAGAGAATGAGAAGTCTTCTTTGAAACAACAGAAAAATTTGAGTATAAATCAATTATACAGGCAGAAAAAAAATGTACAAGTATTGAATTTGCCTTAGTTTAAGAAAAGACACTGTAGAGGGTAATATCATAAAATAAAAATATTATTTTATATTATATTGTAAACAAGTTTTGCTCAGACAATTTCGCTGTGCAGACAACAGAAATGCAAGTAGAATTTTTCATTAATGGTGAAATGGTTTTGTGTATCCAGCTCATCACAGAGGGGATCCAACAGCTCCGGAGTGAAAATGCTGAGCCTGAATTTGAATTCATTGCATTGATGACTACAGTTTTGTTTTATTATCTTAATGGCTAAATACAGATTTTATTTTTTACCTTTCTTCTTCAGGTAAAAAACAAGCTTTGCATGCATTTCAGACAAATATTTTTTTAGTTTTACTGCCGAATTATTTAGAATGGAACCCTTCTTTTTTATTTATTTTATTTTAATGATCCCTGAGATCATAAGGTTTTTGGGGGATTTCTTTCCCTAAAAAGAACCCAGTTAACAGAAATCTAAACCTCACTTGACTGTTTTTTTTTTTTTTATAGAAGCTCTCACAATTAACACTTTTTTTGAGGTCACCTTACACTTCCCTAATCCTAGGGACCTTGGGATTTTTCCAGCTCCCTTACATAAAGCTGAAGGCTCCTCTGTTTCATACATTCAGGAGAGTCCAACAGTCACTGTCACTGCTGAGAATGTAGGGTCTTCTGATTAATTCTCATTTTCCTTGGCTGTTCCTGAGCTGTGGGAATCAATATTGGGTATTGCAGAAATAGCTTTTTTTGCCTGTAGCCACTATTTTTGAAAACTGGCAATTCCAACCCAGTGGCAAAATGGGTTATTATAGAGCTTTTCTCTTTACACTGAGAAAGGCAACATAAGCCATTAAACACATGTTTAAGCTATTTGAATTACTGAGCTGAAAATAGGGAGCTGAGGTTTTTCGAAGCGTGGCTGGGTTAACTTTAGGTGCTGAGGTGAGCTTGGGACATGAATAGTGAAGAGCATAGCAGGGATGTGTGAGGACAATGTGATATGGTGAGTTAAGGAAATGGATGCTGAGAAAAGCAGAAGTCCAGATTTTCTGCTGATTTCTTGAGAGTTACATGGCATTGAGTTGTGGGGAACATGCACACACACACACATATATTTACATATAAAGAGATAGAGGGAGAGAAAGAGGGGGAGAGAGAGAGGGAGAGAGCTATCTCACCCTATTGCTGTGTAGTGTTCTGTCTTGCACGTCAGTCTAACAAACTTATCAAGGTTGAAATTCATTTCAGTGTCTTGTCTTTGATTGTCCTCCTATCTTATACCTTATCCTCACCTCATTCCTCTTTCTCCCTCTTTCTCTCTCCTTGTTGTGTCATTGCACAGACAATATTTATGTCAGTACTTCTTTTTCTTTTTTTTCCCCCAGAAATTATACTTCTCTTTCCTTAAGAGGCACTGTCCAGGTGTAAAAGGGTGGTGAGCAGTAGTCACAAGCATTATAAACAGGGCAGCCAGCCTATTTTAATTATTTTTCCCTGATTATTTTATTCCTTAGTTATTTCTATACCACAGGGTTAAATCTGCATATAAGAGATGAATTCATGTAGGATTTCACCTTGGATAAATGAAGGAAGAAAAAACGGAGCAAGTATCTCATGGAATGATGCAGCATGATAAAAACCAGCTAAACTTTTGTTTCAGATCACTTCCAGCCTAATTTAATATTGTTGGCTTCAGGATTTTCTTTTTTTTGAGAGAGAGTGAAGCAGACTTAGCACTAGAGCATATCTTCCGAAAGCAAGGCTTATGTTTATTTTTTGCTATGCTCTAGGACAAAACTGCTTCACTGTGGATAAGAAATCTGTGCATAAACAAAAAAAAAAAAAGCCATGTCCCATGGTCTGGGTGGGCTGCAAGCCAAACATATGCAAATTTGTGTAGGAATTATCCACAAGTAGGATGCTGTAGAGGATTGTAGACTCCTTATGCATGTGTGCTTGCAGCCTTGCTCTCAGTTACAGCAACGCTCTCTAAGTCCTTTCCAGCCACTAGATAAAACCTGAAATGATAGCAAGCTGAGAGCAAACCATTTAATTTCATTTCATACATAAAGTAACATCTACTAACAGCAAAAGAAGCTTGCAGTTGTTAAAATAAGGTTTACAGCAGTCCAACCTCAGAGCAAAAGTGAATGAGGTTTTAGCAACGTCCTAAGATTAAGAACCTAAATTATTAAGGAATAAAACTAGAAATAGGTTTTCTAATAAGGAAGTATTAGTCATATTAGACCTAGTACATGAGCAGGAGCTGCCTGACACTGCAGTACAGATGAAGTGATGGTTAGAATTTTGTTTTGAGGATATATTTAAGCAATATGAGTTGAATTGTAATTGAAATCAACAGGAAAGTTGAATTAATGAACTGCAGGTTTCTTCATCACTTTAACTGAATTAAACTGGGCACTTATCAACATTGAAAGGGTACATATAAATTTTAATGAGGTGAAAGTGGAAATATTAGGCACTCCTACCAGTACAAGTCTTGAGTTGTAAAAACGACCTACGTGAGCACAGGGCAAAGAGGACATTACTCTGCACATGTGTCCCCGTAAATTCAACAGCAATATCTTCCAAGCCCAACATAAACTCTGACAAATCAAATACCACTCTCTGCCAGCAGACTTTCTTGCCTAAGCACAGAAAGAGTCATTTGTGAGATGGGGATGAAGAAAGCTCTTACCGTTGAAGTTGGAAGTGAAGCAGAAAACGTCATATCGGCTTTTTTCCTTGTCCCAGAACCCGTAATTCCTGACCCCAGGCACTGTGTTCTTCCCTCCACAGGGCTCCCGGGGCTTGGTGATGGGGTACTGCACAGATCCATCGCTAAGCCAGCCAGCGTTGCACCAGTCCAGCCCCGACCTCCAAGCGTCATAGAGCTGGTCAAAGGAGGCGATGACAGAGTCCTGCTCCATACATGCCCGCTGAGCCTCATAGAAATTCAGGTTGTACCGCCCCAGCCGTGGGGAGTAAGGGAACACCACACCTGTAGTGGGGGGAAGGAGGGAGCATCACTAGGCACTGAAAGAGGAAATAGGTTTTACAGCCACCAGAAGGAGAAATTAAAGGTTAAACTCCATGATGCGTGTCAGGACTGTAGTGATTGCTAGGGGAAAACACTCTGTCAGCAGCACATCAGCGTTGGGTTTGGGAAGGGAATAGGGATGCTGCCTCACCTAGCTGGCTCAGCTCCCCACAGTCCCATTCCTTTCCCAGTGGGAACTGTTCCAGGTCTGGACACTGCTCCCATCCCCAGCTTTGCTGTCACACAGTAATCTCACCCTCGTGCTCTCACAGCACTTAAAGAGGAGCAAAGCAGGATGGAATTTTGCAACTACATTTCTTTTTTTGTCAGAAAATTCCAGTTTATCCCTTGCAAGATAAAAGTCTAATTTTAAAAAATCAATTAAACCCTAGTCTTGTTCACTTTTTTATCATTATACTTTTAATTTTAATTTTTTTAATGGGATTTGGGGATTTCCTAGTAGTCATTTAAAGACAAAAATAAAAAAGAAATTGTTGAATTATTTCTATAAATTATTTCTTTTTACTCATAGACATTAAAATGAAATGTTTTGATTGACATAAAAGAGTGCTGTGTTCTGTTCTTGGTATGTGCCCTTGTGAATATTTCCTGAGAATTTCAAGACAGTTGTCTTTTGTTTGCTTGTGGACCTGACAAATGCTTCCTTCCATCCTGGAGGACCAGCCACAGGCCATCCCAGAGCCCTTTCTGATGCTCATTATTGCTGAGCCATTTCAGACAGGTATGGCGGAGAGAACTTCTCACAACAGAGGACATCCAAGAGGACATGGGAAATGCTTCAGAATTGCTTTGGAAGTAACATCTAATCACAGACATTGCTCTTATCTGACAGATTTTCTACAGTATATTTTCTACTTGTTTTATAAAAAAGATCTGAAGTTAAACATTACTTCTTGGAAAGATGTTTCAGGAAACACTGAGGAACCACCTCCCCAGGTGGCTTTGATAAAAGAGAAGAGAAAGACTTGAAACAAAGGTTTGGATCAGACACCCTTAATCTTTGACAGGGTTTAGAAACTCAACCCAGATCTAAATTTTACAGTTGGCTTTTAGCCCAGTCTCATAATACACCGAAATAAAATGGTATCAGAGAAGATCCAGCTCAGAATTGCTTATCCTTAAACCTCTATGTAGAACTAAGTGTTGTAGGATGTAGAGGGACTGAAGACAAGGTAACACATGAGCCAAAAACTTTATACTGGTATAAACATTCATCTTTATTTTTACTTTCTCCCTGCTGATGAATCCTCGTGCCTATGATATTTTCCTTGTCCTTGGGGCAGTGACAAGTAGGACAGAGAAATTACACTGTGGTCATACAGAATTTTCACCATGGCATGAAGCCACTCTTCTTTCCAGACGTTCAAACCCATCTCCGTGTCTATTCCACCAATATCTTAAAGTCCACTTTCTTTCTCTTCTCTCCCTCACCCCTCTATTGTCCAAGAAGTGTTATTTTTGATAAAAATCTATGTTATTGCTAAACCTCAGGGACTTGGTCCAAGAAAATAAAGCATGCAAATGTAAACTTGGCAGGGTAATAATAAACAATATTTTGCTCTCCTTCAGCAATTAGCTAAATAGTCTACTTCAGCCTTTTCCTTTTGTAAATCCTTCGTTAAAGGGCGTTTCAGTTATGAGCTGTTCTGAGCTGTAAAGCATGAATGTAATGTAACACAACATGTGTGTCAACTGTAGCTTCATAAACAAGAAGCTGAAGATGTTCCATATTTTTCTGGATCTCTGTTTTTCCTTCATCTCTATAAAAAAATTCATTCACTCTTCCTCAGTGCTAGTAGACAGAAATATCACTGGTTATAATAAAAATTTAGCAAATGTCATAGGAGTCAAAGCTTTAATACTTTATTGGAAATCCAATACTTACTATTTTTCCAGAACTACATTTTCCCAGACAACGAGTTCCTTGTACAGTACATGTGTCTGATTTGCATATACATGTAAAAAAACCACACTAAAATCAGCAGAGGTGGGTAATTTTTAATCAAGATATAAGCTTGCATACTTCTAAAAACTGAGGAAGAATTAATTGAAAGCTATTTAAACAGATTGGATTCCTTAAGGTTTCCCAAACAACTTTTTAAAAGGGGTTAAGCATGTATATAAATGTGTTACAAATCTGGGTTTGACAGTTTGAGATGTGATGTTTTCATAACATAAATATGCACTAAACTGTAATATTAGCTTTGGGTTATATTTGAGTAGACAGCATAGAAGCCCATTTTTTGTTCGAGTTCATCTGCAGTACAAGCCTGCAACTGATTAGCATTAATTTCACCCTACAGCTGGGGGTGGCCATGGGCAATTTTGCAGAGGAAAATTGACTGTGTGTGTATTTTGTGCAGCTTTGTATGATCTTGCCTTTTTTGTTAATTTTTTTCCCTTTCATTCCCCTATGAAACCTAGCTGAAATTCATAGTTAGATCTTACTGTTCGTCTTCCCTTCCTTACACTTTATCAGTGCTGAACTTTTGTTAACTACAGGGCGCCTTGTTCAGTCTTGGATCTTGCAAACCCATCAAGGGATAATCCATCCCACCTGTTCCTGAATGGACAAAAGCTGTTCCACAGCTTGTTTCTGTTCCCTAAAGTACAGACTGAATCTAAACTCCTGACTCCAACCCTTTGTTCTGCCACTAGACAAAACACTCATGCCCAAATGCTAACAAACACAGTTTAAAAAATGGAGGAAGACAAAAACCTCCAGCACCAGAAGGTTAAAATCTGGTTAGTTCGTGGGAAGAGTGAGCTGAGGAGCCTTAACCTGACCTTTGTGATTCCTCTTCCTGCCCCAAGGAAGCAGCTGAGTGACATGTGGAGCCTGAGTGGCGATGGTAATCTAAAGTATGGGCTTCTCTCGCAAACCTATGGTACTTTAGAATGGGTCCTACCTCTAGGGAAACACCTCCTTAACTCCAAAAAGAAACAGGAAGAACCTGAGACACATCAACTCAAAGTAGAATAAATCTGTTAGTGAAAGAGGATGCTTGCTGGAGGCACCTGTGACAAAGCAACTGCAGTTCAGAAAATGAATATTGTAGTGGAAATTAGGATTTCAACCAAATCAGAACATAAAAATTGGATGTGCAGCTTATCCTCCCTGTAGAAATGCCTGTATTTCCATGAATGCCTTACATTCAAGTGCACAAACCTACAACTTTGCTCCAGCTACTGTGGTTTTTGGGTAACATAATTGTGTGTCCTCTGTAAGTCATTTGTATTTCAGTCTTCTATGCAGGTAATCCCTAAAATTTGGTGCAATTACTCAGTTGCTTCAGACACACTGTCAGTGCAAGGACCTTAGAAAGCTCAACTCCTGTAACAATTTATAGGTGTCTATTAAGCCAACACCACAGACAATTAACTGTTTTAAGAGTATTGACATGCAGGATAAAATAACACAAATTTCTGTTGACCCATATGGGGGGGGAGGGGGACAGGTATTTCCACAGCCAGGGTAAAGAAATGGGCTTCCTTGAGTTCTAGCCTGAGCAGAAAAGTAAGTTTTCTTGTTGCCAGTGTAAACAAGGGGTAACAGTAGGGTTTGCTATATACTATACTGTAGGGTACAGTTTTATGCTGGCAGGATCATACACTCGATGGCAAAATTTTTCCATGCTGGATTCCTAAAATTCTGTAAAAACTATTAAGTCCCTCATTTTCAAGGAGACTCTCTCTC
Organism: Manacus vitellinus; assembly: GCF_001715985.3. Taxonomy (NCBI): domain Eukaryota; kingdom Metazoa; phylum Chordata; class Aves; order Passeriformes; family Pipridae; genus Manacus; species Manacus vitellinus. The sequence continues at coordinate 11,010,324 of NW_021939718.1, read as the reverse complement.
CATTTTCTTGCCTGTCAGGGCTGTCAGATGTCTGATTACTCAGCTACAGGGTGGGCTGCCAGCTGTCAGCAGGTATCAATCTCCCTAAAAACGAAACTGAGGGTTGAAATACTGTCCCTGAGGCCCACAGCATCCCATAACCATGCTGTTAGTGAGGTTGCTTATTTCTGAAATATAAAAGCATTGGAACTAGACTCGTCTGGCCTAAGGCATATTATTCCCTTATGTTTCTACAGCCTTTATCAAAATTTGAAGATTGTTGTCTTCCCTTGCTCTTCTTGGGCTAATATTAGCCCTAATTTTTTCAGCATTTTCCTTTTGGGTCATCATTTCCTGATAATTTTTTGAAATTTTATTTCTCCTGCATCTTTCAAGGACCATTTCCCACAGCATGTGCAAACACAGCTGTGTCTGCAAGGACTTGTTACCCTGTCACAGAAGAAATTACTGTCAGTCTGTCATGACTTACTCTTGTCAACCCCCAGCTGGTTTTTGCAAGAGTTTTTGCTCCGTTCTAGGGATCAACAAAGTGTGTCCCATAAAACCAGTTTTTCAACAGAGTAGAACAGCTTATCACCCAGACAATGTTTTTTGTGCATGAATGTAACAGCAACACATAGAAGAAACAAATACAACATACAGTATTAGGCTAAATCTGATTTTTCCTGCTCTTGAGAGCATGGAGTTGGTTTCATATTGGCTTCAGCTTTGAATTCCCCTTTGCTTTAGTGACCTGAAGACCAAATGACTGCTTTAGAAAATGACTGTTTTGACAGTTTGTAAAAATTTGTTTATATGAAGCTTATGGATTTGTTTGAGCTATTTCGAACTACAAAGCCTGGTTTTGAAAGGGATGCCTTTTTTTTTTCCTCCCTCGGATATAAAGGCTAACATACCTCTAAGCAAGATCATAAATGCTGATGGGTTTTGGTTCATGGAGAGCTACACAAAGAGTTAACTTCTATCTAGAATATGCTTTCTACAGAGGTTTTGAAGACTCTATCTAGTGTTGGATGTAAAAAGTAATTATTTTATAGCCTGTATTGCAACCTTAGTGTGTTCAGTCATCACCTCTCTCTGAAGACAGAAACTATTAAAAAATGTTTAATAGAATAAAAATTTGCCTTTAGCAGTTTAGCTTTGTATCACTTTCTTTGTCATCTCTCCCATGGATCTCATGAAGGAATAATACACTCAACCTGTGCCTGAGGAATACACCTGAGAGCCAGTGCTGGAGCTTTCATGTGCCTGGGAAGCCAAACATACCACTGTGATGTAGTGAGATTCATTACAGTGCCAAGCATTCGCAAGAAAGTAAACCAGAAAAGCATTAACATAAAGAAAATTTAGTGTAGGACAGTAAAACATCATCATAAATGAAATGTAATGTAAGCTGAGAATTCTTTCTTTCCTTATGACTCTTGACAGGAATGCCTGCCCTTGGAGATCTTTTAATTTGTGAAGTATTCGACTTTCAGAATATTTAACAGAGAGTGTAAAACTCATGATCCATTTTTTTTATGTGAAGGAGAGGAGTAAGACCATTTCAGAGAGAAAATGGCTTTGGTGAGGAGGTCAATGCAGAGAATGTTCTGCTTTCTGCAGTACTTGACACTTGCAGCTCTTGGGCCCAGCCCAACCCTCCTGCACTTAGATCAGTCCTTGTACTTCAGGCTACAAACAAGATGATAATCGTGACGTGACTGAATTGTTCTTAAAGCTACTGGTTGTGTAAAACTGCAGTGAATTCTAGTTCTGAGCTTTTGCTGGTAGGTAGCACTGCCTCAGTAGTGGGGGGGGAGGAGGAAATTCTGTATTCTGTATTAAATAGCAGTGAAGAAAACATACAACAAAAATGTAACAAACACAGATTGGATCTAATTCCAACATTTTTTCAAAGCTAAATGTACTTAGCTATTATGAACAGTTAATTTAATGACAATCCCAAAAGGCCTTCAAATCTAGTAAGAATAAAGCACCACAACAGGGGGAGAAGAAAAAAGGTCCAGTGAGGTAGAGGTCAACAATCTTCATACTGATACATGAACATGCTTCCACCAAGCTAGTGGGCATTCCTGTATGTAAATGGCATTGTGTTGCTGTCAATTAACATCCTTAAGGCCACCATCTCAGGACATCAGGCTATTGATGCAAATCCTTCCACTGTGAGATTAATCTGATTATTTATAGCAAACATAGAATGTTGGAATGGGCTGATATATATTTTAATTTTTGTTCAAATTTGATAAAATACATTAAATTAATGTATTTGATGCCAGCATTATGTAAAGGTGCAGATGAGTTAAAAAATAAGCACAGTGCCATGCAAACAGAGGGATATATTCCGTCAGCTATATATATATCCATTGTAATATTAGTACATTTTAATACTCACCATTTTATTAGGAAACTGCAGTGTATTATAGACCCAGAATCACTGGATTTAGTTGACATAAGCAGGACTGATACTCCCTGCTCTTATCTCACTTGAAAGGTTAAGTTTTACCATGAGGTTTTGCAAAGGAGATGTTCCTGCCAGTGTAAGAAACATCACTTCATAATGTCAGAAAGGAACAGTCATACGTCTTTCCCATGTCTGACAAAAATCTTTTAAATCTTGTGTTAGCCAGACACTAGTTAAAATACATAAATTTTCCTTTGAGTGTAGATTGGGACATACTTGGCTGAAGAAATATCATTCCCCCTATCCTTATGAATTTCTTATTTCGGAGGTGGGACCCTGACCTTGTATCCAATGGGCTGGTGCTGTATTACAAAACACCACCAGTAAAAAGGGTAGAAAGTCTCCTTTTTTTTTTCACTAGCCTTACTCTGTGCAGTAAAGATTCCTCATTTCTTTCTTACTCTAGAATCAATCAAATATTGCCTTTCAGATTCAGATTTCTTGTGTGTGCACTGGCATTTGTACCAAGCTCTCCTTTCCTTTTCTATAAGGATCCCTCTGGCAAGGTAAGTATAAGTGATGTGTCTTCATGAAACTTGTAGTTTACTCCTGTGTTCAGTGCAGTACTTTGGGGAAAAAAAAGGCGAAACGCATTTATATACATTGAAACATATAACACTTATCTGAATTTCACAAGAAGGAAGGCAAGTTGAATTTTTGGTCCTCTTTGAACCTATTTTCCTAATTTTTCAAATGATTTATGCTCTACTGTTTTCAAGAATATTGCTGAGGGAAATGCCTAGAGACTATACGTAGGAGTTGTCCTGACAGACAATATAGATCTATTTTGCATCAATGCAAGGATGGAAAAAGCCCAAACTGTTGTCTCTGGATAACGGCTTTGCAAGAAAGATTTGTATTTGCTTGATAATTTAAAATGTCCTGAAGTTTTGTAAAATTACCATTAGGGGAAAATTTAATATAATTTTGCCTAGGTAAAAAGATCCAGTGACTTCTACAAAATGACAGGAGCAAATTAAAAACACATAGAGTTCTTCACACTATGTTTGCTCATTCTTTTTTGGCTCCTCTTACAAAAAGTCTCACTAGAACCTGAATATGCTGTAGGCTTGCATAAGTTAGAGCAGTTCTAATGTTCTTCTAATTTATGATTGTTGTCATGGGCTGTCAGGTCAAGATTCCCCAGAGCATAGTGAATTCTGCTCCTCAGCTTGCTGTTATCACTGATAATACAATATCAGCAGAACAAGGAGAAAAAAAAAAAAATCAGGTATTTAACACAGTGTAAATCTGACGTAGGGTATAACTCAGGTGGTACCTACCTTCCAGATTCAGAGTCACCACTGCCGTGTCATCCTCCAGTCCCTCAATCACCTCACACTTGTACCTCCCGTAGTCCTCCAGCATTATGTTTGTGATTACAAGGGAGGCATCATTCTCACTGCTCTCCCTCAGGAACACCCTCCCGTGGTAACTCCCGTAGCTCTTCCTGTGGTGCCCCATGGCCACAAAAACATCCAGTTCCTTGAGGTAATCATAGGTGAGTTTGGTCCACTTGACCCGGATTTTGTGGGCTTCTGAGCCAGCTGTTGATGTGTGTTCATGGTAGAATTTACATGGCAGTGTGATATTGCCACCCCGATGAGAGAAGATTTTGGCTTGTTCTGCTACCACAAGTAGACGGGGTCCATTTTCTGCTGGGATTCAAGGAGAAGAACAAGGGAAAACACACACCCCCCAAGAATTAGTTTTCCTTTTACAAAATGGTTGTGATCAATGCCATAACAATCATCAGCTATGTTATACATTAGGTCTGCAGGGTTATTAGGTCTGGAGTAATTTTCTACCTATGCAGTAGAAGTGTGGGTAAACCAGTTGTAAATAATTATTTACTTAGCTGCAAATATGTCTGTGCCCACCCCACACAGGCTGAGGCCATCCTATACACCCCACAGTCATGAAGATGGAGTTGTGTAAATATATTTACAGAGTTGTATAGCTGATGGATGAATGTCATCATCCATAAAAGGCTCCACACAAACTTTCCATGTTTTCCTGTGGGTTGTTCAAGAGCTGTGTCTCAATGCTGTATATTTTTTTTCATTATTTAATTTTTCTCCATGGACTCAGCTTATTCAGGCAACAGCATATAAACCTCCTCACAGTCTGGGATGCAGTGAATCCCACTCACAAATCAGAAAAACCATCACAGTACCAAACAACACTATTTATATTGATGAAAAGTGTCAGTATAATTCTTAAATAAATATTTTAGACATTTTCTATTTGTATTTTATTCTAACTCTTGAGCATGATTTCCTCTTCTGACCAGAATAAGGAAGTTCAGTTTATCTTCAAATATAAAATCTGATCCTCTGTTGCCCACTTTCTTCATCATCTCAACTTGGTTTTTCCTCATCTGTTTTTTCTGATTTCCTTCCTACTCATCACTATTTTATCTCTGATATTTTGATCTCACTTTTCACTCAAACCTGTATTTAACTGTCTGGCTCTGGCTCTTCTCCTCACCCCAGACTTCCCGCTTTCCTTCTCCCTACTAGGTCACTACAGCAGATGTTGCTCTGTGAAACTATTACACTTATGACAGTCAGCTGGAGCAGGTGCTCGCTTACAATCCTGAGTCTCTGGGGTTTTTACAGGGAAAACTCCGGGAAATGCAGATTTCATGTGGCAGTCAGCAGAAGTGTCCAAAAGTGAGAACTTTTGGTAACTCTTGCCTTTCAACTCATGCAAAGTTTGCAAAACTGATTCAGCAAGCTCAGTGATTCTGTTGGTGTTGCTGCCCTCGACCACTGAGACAGTGACTGAAACCAGCAATGAATCATCAGCTCACTGGGGAAACAGTCTGCGTTAACAGGTTGTGAAGAAAGACTTTGCAATCCTCCATGTGCCTTCAGCAAGTAACTATAACTGCTTAGAAATGTGATTCCTGGCTCTGACGTTCAGTCTGGCTCTCTTTAAATTCAGGAAAAAACGTTTGGGATAAGCTCCCAGAAGCAGAGGCCGCTGAGAGGATGATCCTATGAAGGCCAGCAGCAATTTTCTGCTAGTGTGTCCACAGCTGCAGGGGGTAAAGGGAGATGTTCAGATCTGTAGCTCATAAGTATCTCCAGACAATCCCAGGCTTCTGAGCCTTGTTGACAGGTCTGCAGCTGAATAATATATTCACCTAAGTTGCAGCCTCAGATGGATTTCACTCCTTGTCCACACTAACTACACCAAGTAGCAGAGGGGACACCAGGGTAACGCAGTATTTTATGGTTATACAAACACATTCAGGAGTGATAATTGCAAAGACAATCTTTCTGTGTCCAAATGTGCACCTGCTTAAGGAAAAGCGGGTATGCCAAAGGTATAGCTCTTTGTCAGGAGGTGCTGTGTCAGGAGCATTTCTATTGCCGGTGTGGGACAAGGCCCCAGCTTCCTCAAGAATGAACAAGCTGGAGCACTGAAAGGTGTTTTACCAGGATGAGTGCCCTTCCTGCCTAGTGAAAAATCATTGCTGCAGAGCAGATCCCCTGCAGCCACATATAACTGGTGTTCTTTCCCACTGGCTTTCTTCCCAGAGGCTTAGGACTGCTCCAATAACCCATCTTCCCCCTTTCAGAGGAAAGCATTCAAGGAGAGAGGTGAGGCAAGGCACCATGGAAAGTGTTACCAACAGTTTCCACAGGAGGAGGAGAAGGAGGAAAGTGAAGACAGCCAGCACAGTTTTTCTGTGAATTTTCCTGTTTCCCTGGGGACAAAGACATTCCACAGACTCCTGTACACCTTGGGAGGAGAAATGTTATGCTTTGGGGTGCTTATTACCGAGAAATCTGAATAAGAGCTCAACTATGTCGGGTCTTTCATACTGGAATGGTCAAGTTAATACATATTAGCAGGAGGGAGAGTCTGACTCAGGCTGCTAATGCTCTGTCTTTCTAACAACAGCTCTCCTCTGCCAGCAAGGCATGGAGATCTGCCTAGAGCACTGTCATCTCTGATTCCATTGTCAGCATCCTAACGGGGTGGTGTTTCCCAGCTCTTCTGGCCCTTTGCAGCAGCTATTACCTGATGACAACCTGAGAAAGGAGAGGAAAACCCGGCTTTTCTCATTGCAGATCATCTCTCAAGTCCCTGGAGACTCCAAGGGAGATGCAACACTTGAAATATGCCTGCGCCCTCGAGTGTTCTAAAAGCCAGTTCTTTTTTACACAAAATGAGATGATGTGCCCTTCTGGCAGAAAATTATATTGCTGCTGCTCCCAGATGTAGGAGGTGAGGAAGAATCTCTGGCTTTTAGGCAAAGAAAATATCAGACTGGGGAATGATGCATAGCTTCTGTTTGGGCTAGAGGATATGCAAACAGCAGGGATTCAGGATTAAAAATGAGATGACTGGGGTTTGGCAAGAGGCCAAGAGGTCTTTATTGTGCAGTAGCCAGTCAGAAGCAGGGCCAAATTGACATAACTGCACATTTTTGGGGGTGTGGCAAAAAGAATGGTCTCAGTCTTCCTGGAGTTGATGAATTAAAAAAAACAAAACATCGAATCACAACAAACCAAAGACAGAGCAAACCAGAACCTCTTAATTTACAATATGTTTAGCACTCTGGATGCAGCTCTCTAGCTTACTGCTGTGAAAGTCAGCTCAAATGAGTAATGACTCCTACTTCCTGGGATCCTTAACACAATGAGAACTGATTTGTTGTGATCTGGTCATGGAAGATGGAGTTAACACTTTTTTGAAGGGTTGTCAGAGTAGTTCCCTGACTGATTTCCTCATGGTGTTTCTGACAAGTCTCTGCCTCCTGAATAAAATTATCTTTGCTTCTAAATGGCAGGAATATCTAAACAAAGACAACAAGAAGGAAAGGCATGGGACACGTGAGTGTTGTCACAGAGTCTAGCATGTCACTTGAGGAAGATAACAGTTCTTTTTCCCTAGAAGTAGCATCAGAGAATTTATAAGGTGAATGTCCAAACAACTGTAAGCTCTGAAAACCCCAAATTAAAGAGGTTTTGACCTCTTTAACAGGAGTTGTCTGCAACGGGATGGTTTTGGATCCTTGCTGGAGACAAGGCAGATCACTGGCTTGGCCACTTCAGAGCCTCAGAGGGTGGACAAACGGTCCTATGAAACTTCCAGCTGCTCCTTCTCTTGGGAACCAGAGGTGGCAACAGCCTGGTGACTGGCTCTGGTTTCAGCTCCAAGGGCAGAAGCAGGATGAGAAAGGTTTCCCAGGTCGGGCTTTCACCCTTCCAGGTATATTTTGCATTGTAAGACAGGCAATAACTAAGCTGTTAAAACAGGATTAGGCACCACTGGTGACTAATTTGCTGTATTTTTTCCACTCCTGCTTCCCTACTATGGATTCTGACAGGCTGTGGCCTTTAGTTAATTCTTGTGGTGCAATTAGATGGATGATGAAGGCAGCATAATGCAGATACAGCCAAGCCAGCTAAAAGAGAGCTTGTCCAAGCTGTAGAAGATGTCCAGCTGTGCAGAATAACACGCAACTCTGGGAGCTGCTTTCCCAGGGAAAAACTGTGTCCCACAGATGAAAAGTTACTTAAAAACTTCCTTTGCTATAACTCAGTGGTGCCAAATCAAACAGGTATATACTGCAGGTGAAAGGGTATCTTACAGCCTTAAGTATGAGGCACTGCAGCAGCAAACTGTCCACCCATTCTATCCTCTCCCTTTCTATTTCCTTGGCTTATTGGTTTAGTTCCAAATTTTAGTGCTGGACACATTTTAAGATATTTTTTTTTTGTCTTTTCAGTAGTGACTTTTGGGTTGCACCAGGTTTTTTTATTATTGTTTGAGCGGGTTGGTTTTGGTTTGGTTTTGGGTTTTTCTTTGCCGTGCAGTTTTCTTCCCTTTCCCTTTTTAATTTTTCCCTCTTAACTGGCTTCTGTACTCAAGAAGGATAGTGAGCCAGGTTTGTAAGGCCAAGAACACAGTGTGGGGCAGAGGGAATGGGTCACACCACAACCCTTGGCAAATAGCCTTATCCACTTTATCCACCAGTAATGTCCACAAGCTTATGCTGACCTGGCTACAAAACTTGATTATTCCCACATTTTAATGGAACAACTTAAAAAGTGGTGGTAGAGAACAAGATATGCATTTTTACAGGGGGAAAAAAATCATAAGGTCACATCATAGATGTGTTTTGTCAGATAATGTATTGCCTAAAGGTTCCCACTGTTAGCAAGCCCTTAGGCTGATAATATTGTTCGTCATTCTACTTTAAATAAACACAGAGTTGTTTCTTGCTTTCCTGTGGTGTTACCAGGGTCTTGAGCATAACTCTCATGCTAAAATATCCTCACTCTTCCCATAGCACTGGCATCCTGTGATCCTAACATGCTTACATAACAGCCATAAATAATTTATGTGATAACAATAATTCCCACTTGCTATAATACCTAAAGAAAGCGCATTATTGATATTGTTGTATATGGATCTATTATTCAGAGAATCCTGAGGGAAGAACATGAGGAAGAATTACACACACACTTTTTTCCACATACTTCTCGCACATTTTTTCTATCTGTGTTTTAACTAACTAACTTTTTACTGTTGTTTTTTGGGAAAAAAAAATGTAAGAACTTTTGTATATCATCTGTAAAACTAGTCAAAGTTGTTCTTTTTTGGCTCAAGGATTAATGTCATTTTGATTGTGCCATGAGAAACAAAAAAAACCTAGGCTCCAAATTCCATATTCTTACCTCTAGTCTGACAGGACAGAATACTCCCTACACATTCCTTTTAAGTTTAATTGGTAAGAGAGATATTAGATAAATCTTAGTTAAAAACTTCAGTTTCCAAATAATAGTACAGCTAAAAATACCTGTTTTATAAGTGGTGGAGAAGAAATCTGTCTTTATAACAAAGACATTACAAGATTGAGATAAAACATTTTTTAGCAGATTCCACCTACTCAATTTGAGTAACAAGTTGGGGGGAACTGTTAAAGAGGCCATATTAACTCAATTTTATGTTTCTGGGAGACCTAAGAGCACATAAACCCATCAGGGAAATAACAAACTTCAGCTCCTCTAAATTATTACCTCTAATAAAATTTAAGTATGTTTTGCTTTGGTATAGATAAATTTCATGAAGATCAGGGCTCATAGAGCAGAACAGAACAGAAATCATGATAATGTCTCTGCACAGGAGTAAATCTTCAGGGGTGGCATTAAGACTGACAAAACCAAAATATTAAGCATAAACACTGAGGAGGTTTTCCAGTTCTTTAATTAACTTTAAATTATATATATATATATATATTTATATATAAAATATGGAATTAGACTGATGAAACAAGTAAAGGCAAATTAATAATTTAAATTTATGCTTCATGTAAATAGTTTTGCTGCTGTAATAATATTTTACAACCCAAATATCCTGACACCTATTGCTTAAGGTCTGATCCTGAACATGCAATCCTGAATGCCTTTAATAAAAGTGCTATGAAAATAGGAGGTGAGGCTGCTCTTTGCTGTCATTTCTATCACCTGCTGGTGCAACAGACCACAATCTGTAGAGCAAAACATGATAGGTGGATGTCAAAGGAGCAGCTCAGTTACAAGAAGAGAAAGCACAATGGATCATGGCGTTACCTAAACTGTCCTGAATGACAACAAAACTATGAAGAAATTTTAAGTGGAAAAGATAAAGGCAAGAAAATGGAAAGAAGTGACAGACAAAATCATTGAAAAAAGGAAAAATGCAGAAATCTGGGCCAAAGGAAGGAAGCCTAAAGGAAAGTGGAAAAGCATAAAACTTGGGAAGACAAGAATTAGTGTAGAGGTCATTTTAATAGTGCATTTAATCTCTTACCATGGTTTTTTTTTTTGGCTAGTCTAGAAAGTCTGTGAAGCTTCTTTCTCTCTGTTGGTGCTGGCCTGTTTTGTATAAAGGGAAGTGGGCTCATTATAATGCAGAATAAGTTGATCAATTATTTTTCCTTTTTTATTCATTAATTAATTTACCTTTTTGTTTGTGTGTGTGTGTGTGTTTTCGGATTGTTTGTTTCAATAGGGTGGTATTAGAAAGTTTTCCATCCATTCCACGTGGGCACATTTTTTTGGTGTATGCAGAGGTCTTGATAGGCAAAGGGATGCATTCTTCTATCTCAAAGGTAAAGAAATGCTGCATAATACAAATGTCTCATATCCAGAGAAAAGCTAAAATTTTAAATATTGATCCTTCTCAAACCAAACTTTGTGTTCTCATCGCCGCCCTTTCTTCTTGTATTTCTAAAACCTGAAAAAACTGGAGTAATTTCTAGGCTCTGCCTCGCCTCAGGTAATTAACTTAGCAATTAGTGCAATGTCTTGGTCAACTTTGCTTATGTTGCAGAGCAGCTACACACAGAAGGAATGCTCTTATCTGTGAAGGGTATTCTGCCTCTTTGTGTAATTGGTCAGCAAGTGGCACCACGAATAGTTTAGGGAGATACAGAAAGTGAGCACTGGGAAGAGTTGTCCTCTCTCAAGGGTCACAGAGTCCTTCAAAAATTTTGTCTTCAAAAGAAAATATGAGTCTCTGATCGCACTGATATGCTTAGAGCAGTGTTTTCTTGTTGTGGGCATTTAAGTAGCTAGGGGATACTTTAATCCCATTTTTTCATTCACCGAACGATTTCTTCATTTATAATTATGACTTTTTCTAAAGAGTGGAACTGGTATCCCCCTAAGGCACACAGAGTTTTTCTGGGGTGAGGAGGACAACACATCTTCTTTAAATTCAGTACTCTCACTTTTTTATCTAAAAAAAGTGAAACTAGAATGATTTTTTTATGCAGACAAACTACCAGAAGAAGGGGATATGGTCAGGCAGCCTGGGATAACAGAGCAGCTTGACCAAAACTGTGAAATCCACCACTGGCTTCAGCAAGGAAAATAAAGTCACAGGTGAGATAAAATGCACCTTAAGATATTTTTATAAACTTTGTTCTCAGTATTGGAATAAAACCAAAGAAGAAGAAGATAGAAACAAAGCAATTGGGCCAGAGGAAATGAGCTGAAAGGAATATTGTGAAAAGTTGGGAGGTAAAACAATACAGTCTATGAAATAGTTCATTCTGACTCACAAATGCTAAGTTTGAGAGAGATGGGAGGAGTTTTTAACAGTAATGGAGGGACAGCAAATTGGGGTAAGTAGACCTGGTGGTAGAGGTATGACCTCATCTGTCACTTTAAGACAGTACCATATATTTCTACATGGCAGTAAAATAACAAATACATGTAAGAAAAGTAATTCAACTATTAACAATCTGATTAGTCTGACCTTAACAGCATACAGGGCCTTAGAACAATCTTTGAAGGGAAATTGTTGAAGAACAGATACAAAGTACTAGAAAGAGGGATAAAATGCAGTAGATACTTACCAAGGGGTGTCAGACTAGTTTGATATCAGCTATATACTAAAAATAAATGTATAAGTCCAAGGAAATGTGATATATCAATTGCCTGCAGCTCAGGGTGATAATGGACAATACATGAAAAAGGCCAGTGGACTGTCTCCTGTATAATATCTGAGTCTTTAATATTTCCAGTAATTTTACCTTAAAAAATAACCGTGACTATTGAATTAATTAAATTTTCACATAGCATATTAAACAACACTGAAGGGAAGGGAGTGGATATTTAGAAAGTCTGAAGAAAGAAGGGTGAAAAAAGTATGATAACATTTAACACGAAATGTATAGTCTAGATTTTTAAGTCCCAGTATGAAGACTTGTTGATATAAAGCTTCTACTTGTTAGTTGCAAGTGACAGTGAGGGACATTGACTGCTAAATACTGTCTATCACAAGAGATTACTAACCAGCATTGCAGTGCAGGTGGGAAGAATGCAAATTTGATCCAAGGTCTGAAGAACAATGCATTGTTATCCAGAAAACAAAAATACTAAAGGCAGCCAAAGATTTTATTTGGAATAAAATCCGGGCTGGGTGCACCCAAGGAATATGAATTTGAATAAGAACCAGTGTAGAGATGAACTGCTAACATTTTCAGGTTACAATATCAAATTATAATTGTAATCTGGAGGTTATACCCTTAGAGAAGAATTTGAAAAAGTATACTCAAATGATAGCTGTGAGGATATGGTATTATTAATATTTTAAAGTGAACATCAAAGAAGACAAAGTGTTATTTGAAGCTAAAGAACAACAGTAGGGGAAGCATAAGGCCATACAATAAAAGTGGAGAATTAGGAGAGTATTTTTCATACCAGAAAAGCCGGGTGCAGTCAGGAGATCTGAATCAACCTTTTTTATGAAATTAAACTTAGCCTGTAGGAGTTTACATGAGGTAAAGAATGGGGAATGTAAGAGAGTTTCCTTCACTGCCTCCAGAAATCTCTTTCATTTCTATGTAGGAATTAACTACACAACATTCACCCACACCTTTTGTAATTCCAAGGTATTCCCAGGCATGCAATCCAGGAGGAGACTAGCTACACATCTCTTGGATTTCAGATGAGGAGAGGGATGCCAGACTTGTTAATGTGATAAAAAATACCTTTTGTATGAAGCTACAACACATATGTTCCACAGTGTTCCCTGATCTCCAGCCCATTTCCAGGTGTAGAATATTGTGTTTATGCAGCTTTGGGGAGGGAGGAATCCCAACCCTGATGGAATTCCACAATGCAGAGAGGAATAATAAAAATTACATGTGAAAATGGCAAGTCCCAAGCAGCTTTTTTCTCTCTGATTTGTGGTCTGTGTATTTCAGAGCCTGAACTCGATGATGTACAAAGCTTATGGTAGAGCCCAAATTTAAGGCTTTACCCAGCTTTCCTTGTAAGAAGAAACTCCTGAGGTACAGGTGAGTTTCCACGGACTGGGAGAAAGGTCCATCTTGAAACTTCTGTCAGTTTTGAACTATTTGGCACTTGCACTGCACACATGCTGAAGAGTTGCTGATGAGCGAATGTATGACTTGTGAATTACACTGAACTGCTGACTAGTCCACTAAGTTAACCCTCCAAAAGAGATAAAGTTCAGAGAAGAGAAGCTGCATTATACAAAGGAAAGGCAAAATGTATGTTTATTAGAGATTGATGTCTAATTTGAAATTTGCCCTGGGGATCAAATGTTCATCATCTCACAACAGTTGTATGTCTTCATTTTGATCTAACACATTCATTTGACCTTCATCCTGAGAGTTTACTCAGAGGGAAGGCAGCTCCTTTTTATTCCTTGTTTGACCTTGACAATCCCAGCGCTTATTTTAATAAGTGCAGGGTAGCTTTAGCTTCTATGACTCTCCTGTGAACTTTTAAATGCTCAGCCTTCCCCAGTAACCTGCTTGACCTTGGTAATTCATATTTCCACAAACACTCAAATAACAAAATTTGCCAGCTGTTGAGAGAAAGAATCAAATTTTGAAGAGAGAGGGAGTGGGGGGAACAATAATTCTGTGCTTCTTAATTTTGCAGAATTTATTTAAACCAGCCCTGAGAAACACAGGAGTGAAAGCAGGAAAATCCTGTTCATTCTGCGTGTCCTAACAGCATAAACCCCCTATTTTTTCTTATAGAGGATGACCCTCAGTGACTGAAGCTGGGACTTTAAAAAACAGCTGCATTTTGCTGCAGACTCAAATCCTGCCACAGCTATAAGCTCTGGGATTCAAACATGAACCAAACAGGATTGTGCAGGAGGCCAGGATAATATTTAGTATGAATTAAAGGTATGAGGAAAGGCACATTTCTATTGGGGTAAGTTACTTTTTTTTTCTGGTTTAAATTGTAAAAATATGATCTCAAATGTGCTGAGCCTTTTAAAATAATACATAGCAATAAATTTCTGTACTGTGAAGAACTATGTATGGCAGATCTCTTAAAATCAAATCTACTTCACAATAAACTTAAGTATTTCAACCCACTGCAGTTGCTTGTTACTTTAGGATGCATGCTTTTTGCCTTTGTCTTAAATCATGCTGTACTTTACTCACTAATATTTGCAAGGTTTTGACTAAGTGCTATTAAACAGTGCAATTTTCATTTTTTTTACTTTCCTTAGGAGTAAAAATAATGCAACAGTGACAGAAAAGAAAAGGTTTGGTCATCAGCAATAATAATACTTAAAAAACAGTGTGGCAGCATAAAAAAATAATAAATTATGAATCATTAAGCATATTATTCTGTCTCCCTCAACAACATGAAGATACTGGTATTTTCTCATGTGTTTCCTTACCTTGAATGTGAACAACTCGTTCATGCTCCAGACTGGACTTGTCAGGATGAGGTTCAGCCCAGCAGACAGAAATCAGCACCAGAAAAAGTAGATTCTTCATCTTTAAAGCCAAAAGAATCTTCTTCACTGTAAGGGCATCACATAAGGGGAGGCTTGTGAATTTTTGGAAACCTTTACAGTGTTGCACTGCACAACTTGTTAGAGCAGTGATCTTATGAGGGTTTGTAACATATTTAACCCACTCAGCTAAGAATGTTAGAACATCTGCTAATTTTTTGGGTGTGAAGGTTAGACTTTTTATTGTGGACTTTAATCAAATGAAACTGGCAATCCATATTTAACTCTGCCTGTGCAGAAATACAGCACGAAAAAATGAGAGTGCACAGACAAATATTTCTAAAACAAACTCCTTGCAAGACCATACCTGAGCAGTATCTGCGTTTCAAAACAGGTTCTGGTGTACTTTTGCTTTTCCAGACCTACTCTAGACCTGGTCTGAACATACAATTAAAACAATCAAAGCTGTATCACTGTATCTATATCCACTGCATGATGCAATTTGCTGGTGATAGACTTTCAAGATTAAAACAACCTTCTTGTAGGATTTGGTATTTCAATCAAGGCTGCAATTTAACTTAACTGTCAGAGTGGCAAGGTTGCTTGAACTAAGTAGTAAAGATGACAAAACATTTATTAGGCTGACTAGAAAGATCCATTTTATTTCAGATCCATTTACCATCTTAAAAGATGCCTAAATTACACAATGAAATGTTTGAAACCATGCACAAAGTTGGGTTAGGTTAGTGTTGTATATGCTGCCACTGCAGTTGCCCTGATTGATTTCTCATTCATTTCTACCTAGAATGCTGACGCATTAACTTAGCGTGCCAGGTAGGGTCTCTGCAGTCAGCAGAGCTCAGCGCTGCAGGGAAAATCTCTGCCAGCCTCTGAGAAGTAATTAGGCAAATGAAGACCTGATATAGAAAAGGAGGCATAAAATACAAGAGGTTGCTTTTATGTAGAGGGTTTGGACTGCTGTGTGTTTTATAGCTATACATTTCATTACTCTTATTTCTTGAAATAAAAGAGAGCTATTTCCCAACTTTGCCTTTCAAGAGACTAGGGTTTTTTTTCCCCCAATCATCAGATAATGGATGCATTATTTATATACTTTCTAATGCAGAGATAATTCCCCCTCCATTTTCTCTATCAGATTTAGAAACACATAAAATGCGCAGGGTACTCAGCCAAAACCGAGTTCAAGGTGTGAGCTTCACAAACAGTCCCTGTCCCCAGACAGACACAAGCAGTGAATTGTTTCAAGTCTAGATCCAAATACTGTAATATGAACCAACCCCTACTACAGACTGAAATGCAGAAATGTCATTGCCATTTTTTTCATATCAGAACATGCCTGTTACTTGCCTGCCCTTCCATTTCTTCAAAACCAGTTTGGGAGGGAGATCAAAGCCAATTCAGCATCCCTTAATCCTTTCTGTGGAGTGTCTAGAGGCAGCACAAGTGCTGCCTGCACACTGTTTTCCAGGTTGTCCACGCTCAGTAACTTAAGGCCACTCCCTCTTTCCTGGAAAGCTTGAGAGGCTGGTGACCTCCATTCTGGAGAGCAAGGACATATGTGGCTCCCTCTAGAGCACACCAGAATGAGGCTGGGCTGTCTGAAGGGTCACACAAAGGCAGCTGGGTGTTCCTCCTGCACTAGGGACTGCTGGCCTGGCTGCTTGGGAGGGCAGGACATGCTGGGGTAAAGACACACTGCTCTGTCACTCACAAACCCCATACCAGCCACACATGTATTTCCCCCAAGAGTCAAAAATGCTTTCGGTTAGGGGTCTATGTTTTTTGGTTGTTGACTAATATCTATCTAATTTACCTAATTCTTTCTCTCCTGGGCCCATTGAGTAGGAGCAAAGCCCACAGAGGCTCTGCAGAACTGCCCTGGGAGAGCTTTAACTGCTCATTAACACTTGGCTTCTACCTCTCACCTCTGTGGCAGTAGTGAAAAGAAATAGTCACATAACCACATTATATGACCTTTCTTGGGGATGGCATCCCCATCTCAACCAAGCTCTAAATGCACAGAGAGTGAAGCTCTGTTGAGGAGTAAGATTTACCTTCTGGTTACATGGATGGAGAAATCCACATATGTCTCCCTTCCTTGTCAAAGTCTCCCTCATGGGGGAAATTCCTCCATGTAGCACCATCAGGGGGTGATTGTCAGAACAAATAGTTTCAGGTTGAGTGTGATGCACTGAGGGCAGCAGGATATACCTTTCAGTGATATTTACCTGTACCTTCAAGGAAATATCCTGTTACTCTACAGAGTTTATGTGACAGCATCACACAGGCAGGACGAGAGGCAGGTCAGTGATGACTTGAAGATCTGTTTTTCCTTTTCCTCAAATATCCTAGATGCAGCTGGACAGTTTTATACCATTCATGCCACAGACATGGACAAAATCAACTTTATGGTTACACACATTTGATTATGTGGTTTTTCTGGAGCAATATACCCAAGATGGTGGTGCTTTAGATTTGCTAATAGGCACAGATTATGCCAAGTGCAACAGCAGCTGAGAAAATATGCATATCTGATGTGAGTTACAACCTTGTACCACTCTTCTCCTGGGATTCCCCACAATGGGAGCCATGGCATCCAGCCAGATACACTTTACCAAGCCAAGAATCTGACCCCTGGTGTTTTGTGGATTATCCAAAAAGCAATTAGCCAGAGGAATTCACATCCTCAGTTCTAGCCAAAGCTCCATTTCTGCAGCAGTCTGGGAAGACCTCAGGGGAGACATGATAGGTGTGGATGTTTCCATATTAAAATTAATAAAATCTTGGCTGGAAGAGTGATTTTTTTTCTTTTTGGTAAGAAATGGTAATGATTAGTCATACTCAAGAAATTCACACTAGTTTCAATTACTGCAGTTTATGAATCTCCTGTCTCTCTGGACAGGGACACATAGAAGCTGAGAAGTGGTTTTTAAAGGGAGACTTCAAGGCTCAGGGAAGTGTTCAAGGTCACTGTACCTTCAGTGTTTAAATTCTCAAGAACTCTCCATTCTCGCACACAATTTGAAATTTTGACATTAACTACCATTTTGTCACACTTACCCAGTCATAATTCATCTACTACTGGCAAAACTAAAAGGTTGTAAAACACCAATGTTTGTGTTTATGTTAAATATTATTTAACATAATGTTCCAAAAATTAACAGAATGCCATGAGGTAATTCAACTGCATAAGGGAGAATACTGAAAAATAGCATTACATACCAATGTCTGTTCTTAATAAAATATTTCTTATTTACTCCTGCAACTACTCTCTGGCTACAGAATATGAGAGAATCCACTGTGTGAAGACAATATCCACCTAACTCAATATTCTCTCTCTGGTAGTAGTTAATAGCCTTTGTTGTGGAATGCCTTTGTTCACAGGAGTTAATTTTGTCTTATATCACATACTAATGTATTAATATATGTGATGCTTGTTCCCCTGAGAAGAAAGGACTTTTCACTTTTCACTGCCTGAACTCACAAGGGCACAAGAGGATATGGTGGTACAACCATCACCTCCTATGTTCCAGCTGCTGACACTGTCATAGAATGGATTTTATCTAACTCATAAAGCCAGTAAAGGCAGGGAGCAATGATATCTAAACCAAGCAAGAGAATCAGTAAAATCACTTTTGATAATTGAAACAGCCCTCAAATCTTTGGGCTATTCACTTCCATGCACAAACCTACTGTATAATATAAGCCTTTACAGGCCCACTCTCTGTGGAGCTCTGATCCATCTGAGAACTGGCATTAAGCAGAGAGAAATTAATGCTAATGAAATAAAATATGTGTATTTTCAGGGAGACGGAGCCAGCTGCAGTAATGAAGGGTCTCTTGCCTTTGGACACTGATGGTAGATAACACAATAGTAGGAGGACCAGTCTAGGCAGTACTCACTCTCTTCAAAAGCCTTTCCTAAAACTGGGAAGATGGAGAAAAATACTTCAATCTAGCTGATCAAACAGATTTCTGGTCTGTCCCAAGTCTCTTAAAGATCATACTTCAGAGACAAGGATAAACACCTGGGTTTTGAGGCAGCTGAGTCAAACCATAAGAATGGAATTTGGCTACACGTTGCTGACACTTAAGTTATTGTGTCTGTAAGTGAAACATTTACTTTTCACTGGGAGTCCAAACTATCGTTAAGGTCAGTTTATATCTAACCAATGTGGTCGGTGGAAGGTAGGTGTGTGTTTAACTGACCCAGGATACCTTTTGTCTAATAATTTTTGTCTTTGAGTAACTATTCCTATCTCCTTCAAAGATCTTCCATTCTCCAAAGACAAAAGTAAGATACTCAGTTCCAGCTACAGACTTGAGACCTCAGTTCACAAAATCAAAAGAAAATACACTTCTTGTCACGATTGCCCTTACACCATCTACTCTGGATTCTGTTTTTCACTCATTTTGCTAGGAAAACAAGTTTTTCTTGGTGAAAGAGTCCCCCAGCCTGATGGAATTAAGGCAAGACAGATCCAGCAGGCTGGTCTGTAAGCTGAAGGGTTCGCACATAGGAAATTTTGCTGATGCTACGGCAAGAAGAAAGAACAACCGGTAGCATGAGAATGATGATGTTTACATTCTCTATTAGAGACTTATAGCTGGCTTTCCAAGGGCTCCTCCCATGACACTTCATTAATTAAGGTAATTTGGAAATTTGTGAGGCTGTGTGAGACTTGGGGCCATCCAAAAATCCAGACAGCTGCTGTCGGGAGAGCAGGTTGTCAGAGTAGTTCTCTAACCCAGGGCAGAACAGCTCAGTGCAAAAGAAGCATGACCATTCAAAGGCATTTGAAACCCCCTGCAGACTATTAATTCCCTGGGAAGAATGCTGATAAATTGCTTGTAGAGAGAAAGAAAATGTCTTTATGGTTTTTGAAGTGTCTGCCTTGCATTAGATATGAAATTTATTCCAGATGCAGGAGGGTAACAGTATTTTTGACTTTATTCATAGGGTATAGCCAAGGTCATGTGGTCTGGCTTTAGGACTAAAGGCTAGAAAATTTGGTACTCTAGGTTGGATACAAACAGGAGTACAGAAAATGTGCTGTAAGGACTCCCTGATGGAGTACTGACTACTCAGTTCTTGGAGTAGTTTTCTTTCTTAGTTTTGTTGGAGTTTTGTTTATTTACTTGTTTGGTTTTGATTTTGATTTTTTGGCTTTGGTTTTTGTTTTTTTTTTTAAATAATGAACTATATAATTTGATCTCCCTCTTCCGTTTTTCTTGCCTTTCGGTCATATTTACAAAACTGGCTTTTCATCAGGCCCTTGCTGCTTTCTGGGTCCATTACTATCACCTAAACCTCTTCTTCAAGATACTTTCTTGGTGAGAGTTATATATCCCAATGCCCTGCGTAATTTCTGCAAGGCCACCCACTTTGGGAAAGTTCTGCCAGGGTTTTTTTCTGCTTCTCTAACTTTCACCCTTATTGATGCTTCCAGTTCTACCCATTCTTTTTGTGATCCTTGGATTTCTACAGGGACACAAACATTTTAAATTTCTAGTGTTCTGTCACTCTACCAAAGGTGAATGAAAGCTGGAGGCCTGTCTTCTCTAGATAATTGAAAAAATAAATCTCATATAGTTTATATAATTAGGTAGGTTCTTGAAATCTGTTTTTTTAACTTGTTTACTGTATCTTCTTCTTCTTCTTTTTCCTGTTTTTGGGAATTTGAACTACCTTCTGTATCTAAAGTTGTAGTGCTAGATTTCATGCTCTTAACTGAATGTTTAGTCCAATCTAAGCACCATTTTAAATCAGTCAGACAAAATTTTTTAGGTTTTTGTGTACAGAGAAAAAGCAAGGAATTTACCCAAAGCGAAACCAAGTGAGTTGGCTTTTTGACATTTATTTAATTAGGATCATTTTCACATTTAATTAATTCAAGCTGGGACATTTGGGTAGAGAGGCTCTAGGACATTCGCGTTACTAAGCACCAAAACAGTACTACATTTGTTGCCTCTAAACTCTATCAGATGCAGGGCCCAGGACGACAAGAAACAGGTTTTTAAACTAGTAAACTTACTTCATAATTCTCTGTGGTGAATGGTTGCTCATCCTTCCTGCAACTCAAGCCGTGTCTCCCCCAAGAGACCTTCCATGCTCTCAGCCACTTAAAATATGATGATGTTTTGAAGCAGACCTAAAAGATGCCTCTACACAATCTAAGTCTCCTCCGATTTCTATCAAGTACATGCACAAACTTGGCGGAAAATCTGTTATTGCACATGAAAAACAAAGTCAGCCCCAAACACAACCCCTCATATAAGGACAAAGAAAAGTTTCTTTTCTGTAAATATGGCAAAAAAGAATGAATTCAAGAGAAGCTAGGAAAATCACCTACTGATACTCAGTGTAGAAATTCCATGTCACTGCAGGCAGCTGGTTTTTAAACTTATTCAAGCTTTTTGATAAGTCATTCAAACCAAATGATCTTATTGCCCCTTAAAATTTAGTCTTTAGACGTTTTGCTAAGGAAATATTTTTAAAGTTATAGGATTGGTAATGCTAGGAAACAGTCCATGAAATGATAACAATATGAGCTATGGAATAGGCCAGATGATATTTGTTTTATCAGGGGGAGGTGCAACATCTCCATTGTGACTGTCCCACATTAAATTTGATGGAGTTCTCATTCCCTTTTGCCAGCTAAGAGGACGGTACCAGCAATATAAAAATTAAAATTAAAAACATTAACAGTGCTTTCATATCCTTTAAGGATGCCACTCTGGGAGAGAACAGATGCACTGCCAGACTTCCTGAGTGGGAGCTGGTGCCAGCCTGCTGTAAGGAACTACTGGAAGTGTAACATTTTTGTCATGGGTCCTGGTGCAAAGCATAAAACAGGACTCCTTGCCCAGCCAGCCATGAGAACCTGGTCCTGTCCTCCCTCTTTTTTTTTTTGTCATCTGAGAATTGCCCTGTTTGCACTTTTAATCTCATTGAGAATGAGTTTTAACAAGCTATTCAGTTTCCTCAAGAAATAATAGCAGAGATATAATGTTCTGCATATTTTTAAATTGCTGTTCCACGTTGCCAGTGTAAGTCCCTGTTGAATCATTGTCTCTAAGAAGGTAAACACTTTAATTTTACAACAGCACTGTTTTCATCAAACATCTGCTTCTTACTGCAATGATACATAAGTTTTCTTTGGATATTTCGTCACAAAGAATTGGCTGCAGGTGTAGCCAGATCAAAGCCATATGGAGATCACTTGTAAAAGCACAATTCTTTCAGCAGTACTTTAACTGAATTTATCTGCAATCAATGGCAAAACATACTTGCTACTGAGATCAGTTATTCTAAAGAAGGGGAAGGTCTAGAGGTCATGCCGTGAGTTCAGACTTTGTGTGACATGGGTTCAACTCTGCCCCCTCTACCCCTTGTGTAGGACTTTGAAGGGAATGTGGAAGTGGTGGAAAGGGTTGGTTTTCTATTTCTAAGCTCACTGTCAGTGACACCATGACCGTATTTTCTGTTGCTCAAAGGGTACTGTGGAAATGAATATATTTACAATTGAAAGGAGCTGCCACATTGCTGTAATGAGATATGTGTCTAGATCAGAAGGGGACTTCTTCATAAGGTCATCACTAAAAAACAGCACACATTTTCACATTCTGAAGCTCCCTGTCATGGCTGTCCACATCTATACACACAGATAGACATGCAGATATCTACTCGTAACACGTTTCCTCCCGTTTTTCTTAAATATCTTTTCATTGCAGTATCTTAAGCCTAAGAACATTGGAAAAACAGATGAGTCATATGATTGTTTAGTTAACATCTCATTAGTTGAATTCTATTGAGAACACGTGAACCTTTTTAAGATTGTGTGTATTTGTAAAAAAAAATCTTTCTAAATAAAGGCAACCCTTTCAAACTTTAATGTAACTAAACAATGTCACTTCAGTCTTATGCATACACTTTTTGTTTGATTTGGTTTTGATTTTCAAAACAACCAACAATAGGGAGAATACAACAAATTCAAACTATTGTCTGAAAACCACTTTTTGTTTTGCGTTCAAAAATGCACTCAATCATTTATTAAAAGCAAATAAAATATTATTTTCTGGTTTGCAGTAATGATAACAGAGACTTGCATGACACCCTTGGTCAGTCAGATGTAAAAAGGTGCCAAAAATTACTCTACATTCAAAGGTCCAGACTGCATATCTACCAGTTGCAGATATTGACTTACAGTGATTGCAGTGCTGCACTTTGAACTAAGGAATTTAACAGCAACAGAACCAGAAAAAGGCATTTACTGGATTCAAGAGGAAGAGGTAAAATGGGAAATTATTATTTAGGATAGAGAAGGAAGAGACTATTATAAAAGGAGACAAAGATTTTTAAAAAATGTGGATGGCACAGTTGTGCTAAACCTCAAAATTTATACCTCAGAGCATCACCAGATGAGTTCAAGGAAGGGAATCATAAAATAAGTGGATGGTTGGGTTGATGGTCTCCAGAAAGACTGCAACAGAAAATGGAAATTTTGGCAACAGGGCTGCCAGGGTGCAACGAAGAGCTGGGCTGACTACTGTATATCTCCATCACCTTGACAATCTCTTTTCCCACTCCATGTCACTGGCAACATCTTCAGGCATTCTGCCCACATCCCTGGTCCCCTGGGATCAGAAGGGAGTAGCTCAGAATATGACATATCCAGGCAAGGGTTTGTTGGGGCAATCAGACAAAACGAAAACCCATTTTACAAAAACAGACCAAAAGAGCTTGTCTTGGTTAGTCTGGTAAAATACAGCTGAGGAGGGATATAGTTGCTCTCTATAAATACATCAGAGTAAATGTCAGAGGAGGAAAAGAACATTTCAGCTAAGATTTGGGAACAGAACTAGTGGGGCTGTAAATAAGTTCAGACTGGAAATTACATGATTTTAAGCTGTAGAAAAATGTCACAGCCTCCATGAAGACATTTTAGTATGACGGAAAAAAACACAGCAAGTTTTAAATCATATTTTAGCATGGAGGAAAGAAACACAGCTAGTTTTAAATCATAACTTGCCTGCTCTCTGAAAAACTGCCTGGGATGAAGTGGAATGTGGATAGGAGAGGACTAGATTATGACACAGAGGATCCCTTTTTTTTTTGTTCTTGGATACCTAATTTTTGGCAAAAGCCTTAACATAAGTAGGTTAATCGATTCTTATCTCAAGCAGAATTTTTTCCTTCCCTGTTATGACAGGCACAGACTCTCCTGGTTCCTGCTATTAATGATATGATCCAATACAATCAGATGGGGCTTCCTATTGATCCATATACAGCTACCAACATGCTCCCAGTAACACTCAGCACTGGTAGCAAAGCACCTTTCTCATCACTGGGACTTCTTACAAGAGATACTTCAAAGCAGCTTTTAATACTCTGACGGTTATCTGACTCCAGTAATTTCCTAAATGGACTCCATGCTCTAATAGCAACACCGTTCTGCCTGATACAGGTCATTAAATATCTGCAGATGAAATAGAGACACATGTGGCTGACTTAATGGTCTGTCTCTTGAAATGCTTAGTCATACAGAAGGTTTCTCTCTGTCTGCTGCAGTGGTTATGTGCAAATGGGAAGAAGTCAGCCCTCACATTCCAGAGGTTTTGTAGAAAGCAAGCAAAATGGCAGTTCCATCCCCACTCTGGACCACTTAGAGTGATTTGGGATGTTAAGTTGTGAAAATAAAGATAATTTTAACACATACTTGTAAATCAAAGACGAAACATGAAAAAGGATGCAGGAGGTCCTCCAAACACTTTTCCCTGGTTTAATGCCCTCATAACGAAAAAGCACAAGGGCTTGAGGAAATTTCAGAAAATGTAAAACAGAGAATTAAGATCAACTGAATAATTTGCAACTGCTTGATAAAGTCATGATGCAGCATATCATGGTTAACAAAACTCTCTTAGGCTGTGTAAGCAAAGGAGCTTGCAGAGTGTGCAGTTTAGTTGTGTAGTTTAGTGCACCGAGTACAATAACAAAAGTACATTGTATTTTAAGTTCAGATGTAGGAAGATGTGACTGAAGTTCTATACCTAGGAAATACTTACATTCTGCATCAGAAAAATAACATATACATTAAGAAAAAGAACGTATGGAAAGTCACAGACAGGAGATAGTTGAGTTTAGTACATACTAATATAGAGACTGAGAGAACCAAAGTCTAAGGATTGGTTTTAATTCATAGGTATATGAAATGAAACAGAAGATAATTTAAAAAAAATCCACGTAATTGTTAATTGAACTGTTCTAAGACTTATTTTTGGCTGCCAGCAATATCTGCTGGTTTATGGTCTTTTCTTTCAAGTAAAGTAAACCTGTGCAGGTTTCAGAAAAGAAAAACCAACAGGTTTTCTTGACAATCTCTGAATTGGACAGCTCAGTTAACAAGGAGATTGTATGGATTTGTTTAAGCCAGACAAGGCCATATCCTTGCTTAGTCAACAACAAGAATGCCCACAACACTGGTAGGCTGAAAATCAATGGGGTTTCAAAGACGTCAATTTAAATGAATAGGATTCACCTACTTTTTTCAGTGTTCCACTCAACCAAGTTAATTACAGGGATCAGCAATTCTACAGTCATCCAGAATAAATGCAGGGCTTTTTTTGGTGCTTTAATGTCCTCGGGATTATGCAGGGTATTTCAGCCCCACAGACATTATTTCAATAGCACCTTTGAATAGCACCTTTGAACACCCTCCAGACAGTGTCACCCAACCCACACCCTCACCCATGAGGTGAAGCTGTGCTGCTAAAACAAGGACTCCTGCCACACTCTGGAGCGTGGTGGGAACAGTCCTGAACCACAAACAGGGATCTCTTATAAAGGTACTGGAAACACAAGATAGTTTTACACTCTTTCTGCCCATTTTTACTTTTTATTTTTAAAGATATATTCTTTCCCTGAGCAATTAGTGCAGGTGATCACTGGACACAGGGCAAGGCAAACTTTTACCTTGACACAGTTAGGCCCTTCTCAAGTTCTTTTTTTTCAGTCACTAAATCTTCACTGATACTTTCACACAAGTATGTGTCTCAGAGGCAACTGGAAAATTTCCATAATAAGCTTCACTGACTGCAAACAGGGGTGTTAAAACTGGCCTGTGGTGAAGGACTGAAAAGCAGGGGAAACAGGGCATCTCCAAAACTGTCTGAGGGGACATTCCCTGCCCCAAAGTGCTGATAATGGAAAAAGGATTGGTTTTCCCTTTGATGTGCTAATAGCAGGGATTGTTGCTGCTAAGCCTTCACTGCCCCACAGGGAAGAAAAGAGAACAGGAAGATCTACTGAGGATTGCCTTGGAAAGTTTATATTTCTGCTCATTTCTTCTCAAATGCTCCACAGACTGAACTATGGAACAGTTGTAATTTTTCTCCACCATATGCAGCATCACCTACCCTAAGTATTTGTCAGACCATGAGGGATCTGTGCATCAGCAAGGTTTAAAATTTCCTTACTGCTTTTTGAAGTTAGGATTGTGATTTTTGACTGGGACTATAAATTATCAAATAAATTGAGTTACTGGCTTCTACTTAAGCCAGCTTTCATCTCGGTGACATGTAGAAATTTCCTGAGCTATATAAAATGCAGAGCATACAGGGCATAGGACACTATTCTAGGATCTCTCACTTACTGGGAGTTTAAATCTTGTGGGGTCAGCTCAGTTTCATTTCTTTTTAGAGGCCAAATGCAAAGATCCACTTACATCCAAATGTCAAGGCTCACAGCATAAATGCTGTTCTCCAGGCTGGTTTGCTAGGGCAGGGTTTTTAAAGAGTCAAATAGCAGAAGAAGAAAAAGAGCCCCAAATTCCCAAACCTATCCCTGTGGAGGCCTCCATAAACTAACCCTAGCAGAGCTCCACCTCTCAGCCTGAGGGCTGCCAAACAAGAGACTGGGAGCTGTGCTAATCCCTAATTAAGTTTAATCTACACTAAAGAAGGTTTGTTGATTTAGTTAGATGGGTAGAGCAATGCTGACAGGTCAGTCCTAGTGTAGGCATAGCTGTAAGAGGGGGCAAAAAAGCCTCCCAAAGCATAATTGGTAGCAGCTGGTGAGGAAAGTGAGCTCTTATTATAAAAAGCACAGGTTTTTTGCACTTGTGTCATGGTATCAATGACCTGTAGAGCAACTACAGACCCTAAGTCCTGCTCTCCTGCACCCATGGCTGTCTTGGAGAAAAACCTGCCAAGCTGGTTTGCTTGAACCAGCCCAGGAACTTGCATCTATTTTGGCCACAATGGGGTACTTACCGCAGCAGTGGATGCTGCTACTGTGAACCGGAGAGCAGATGCTCTGCCTAAGATATAACAGGAAAAAAGCTGAAACCCTTCTAATGTGCTCCACTGCACATAGGCATTGCTATTTGTGTATATATACACACATATTTTCATATATATATGTGTGTATATATGTATATATACATATATGTGGATGACCATTATTCAAATTCCAACTGTTGAACACACTCTGACAATGCAAGATGTGTTTTTGGTTGACATGGTTGCACCAGTAAAAGCTGATAAGACTACCTATCTTGCAGAAATTTTGTCATCCTCTTTCCAGAGATGTCTATTCGAGACAAGGAGAGAAATTACCGAACATGAAACCTTCACTGAAACAATTTGTCTCTCTTTTTCTCTCTTGAATCCTCAAGACATTAAAAAAATTAATATTCACAAAATATTAACTTGCTGTTCTCTGGGAATGGAATCTCACAGGCTGGGCATGAGCAGGTCCCAGATGCAACCTCCATGTCCACCCCTCCTTCATACTTATTTGGTGGTTAATCTGTTTCTAAAATGGGTTATTCATGTAGAACAGTTATTTTAACATTCTCACAGGAACCACATATCCAAAGGGAGAAGTTTCTCATTTTAGGGGCCATAGCTGCTAATACAGCAAAAAGTAGTAAAGAAAATGTCACTGACATTAGCACATTAAAAAATATGTTTTCATTTGCTGTCACATGATAGCAATCTTTGAAAACGCCCTTTTCTTTTGGTTAATTTGAGGAATCTATACTGTTTAAAAAGCAGTTTCTTGAGCATCAAAATGAAATAATCTGAGAAAAATAAATATAATAGATGAGATCTTTAATAACCCAGTCTCCCTGAAAAGGCTGTAGACAGTAGAAGTCTCTTCGTAAAAATCAGGTCAGTGCTCTAATTAAAGCTGACATAGACATAAAAGCATTCATATAAACCCTGCATTTAATGAAGATAAATTTTGCACCTCCAACATGCCACTAAGAGATTACACTATACAGGACTAATGCCTTTGAACCCCGCTGTTTTAATCTGAAATTTACACTTCACAGCTTTTGAGGTATAGTCATGGATCTGCTTTACACAAATGTAGAGTGAGGACCATTTGCCTTGCACTTCTAGACTAACTCGAGGCATTTATCTTTGATCTTTGTCAGTGTCAAGAGGAACACAATTCCTGCCGTTAGATACCAGAGGCATTTCAGTCTCAGGGAGTCACAGCTTCTCAGATGTGCTGCAGTGAAAATCAATTAAAGGAATGTGATACCTTCTCTTCCATGGGAAGGGGACAGAAATTGTAGCAAAAACAATTTCCTTTTTTTTTTTTTTTTCTCCAAGAATGGGGGCGAGGAGCTGAGGGGAACAGTTTTTGGCTGAGGATCTGGTTGGGACTTCAGTTCTAGGTATGGTCTAAATGGTTGCAACAGGTCACATCCCTTGAAAGTAAAAGGAGAAAACCAAAACTAGAATGCAGTGTCTGTGAGCAGTTCCTCACAGTTACTGTGTGAGTTAGTGGGTGACCACTATTTTGCAACTGGGATATCAAAGGCTCTAAAGTCAGATGCTATTTAAAAGCCAAGAAATCCCCCTCATTATTACTATAAAAGGGTTGGCACACATATTTTCTGAAGGATTTCAAATTGGTCATGAGAAAAGAAGAAAAAAAAGTGCTTCCCACTAGTCATCTGTTCCAAACACCTCTGTTTAAATGTCTCAAATTAGATTTTGTTGGAAAAAAGATACTGGCACACTCATAACTTGAAATATTTTCCATTATAAACTCATTTCTAGTGTAAACTCTGAATGCATAAGCTATAAATAGCAGCACCTGGACTACAACACAGACTTTCCTTGTGTGCTCTGAATTCAGAAGTGATATTTGGACTTCAGCTGATTTCTTTCTTTATAATTCTTCATAAATTTTAACATTTATTTACCATTTATTTATCTTTAAATAAAATCCTGTAAGAAACTATTTTCTGTCTTGTTATTCAATCTGGGGATAAAAGATGTGTTTGCAGTGAAAGGCCTCACTTGCTGCTCAGGGAGGACATCCTGCAGCTCCCTGCTGTGCCATGGCATAACAAGCAGTAAATCTCAGGAAGAAAGAACTCCCAGGACTATGATCCAGTATCCAGCCTCTCTGTGCTCACTTCAAACTTCTAAGCATCTGCACTTTCTCAGTCAACTGTGATTTTATCTAAAGTGATATTTTTTTACCTTTCCTCAGAAGATTTCATTTCCTCAGTGAAAAGTTTTAAATTTTTTCTACTATCTTTCCACCTGTGTGTTCCCCTCCAGCTTCAAAATCCCCCTTCCTTGTGTTTGTATGGTCAGAATATAAAAGGATAAAATCAAACTATCTAGTGTTCTCTAGGACATCTAGAAGTAGATCCTCTAAATGTTCTAGAACACCTAGGACAATGTTACTACCTGAAAAAATACCCCCCAAAAACCTATGAAAAAGAAATTAACAAAATCAAAAAATATTAAAAAATCCCCCTCCCAAAATTCCAGACCAAAATACAAGAAATTCTCCCCCAACCCCCCCCCTCCAAAAAAAAACCAAACCAAAACAACAACCCACAAACAAAAAACAACCGGGGAAAAAACTCAAACCCCAACAAAACTAAGGTAAACCTTTCTGAAGCATATGAAGGCATTTGAGAATTCTGGTTCTCAATGTTTTACAAGGATAAAGAAAAAGACAATAGTAACTGTGCAGGCCCACTTTTCCTTTTGCTGGCCATCAGAAAAAAGGAAAAGTGACCCAACTTTTTGGCACTGGCAAAACAGAGTAGTGGGTACTGTCAAAGATAAATATTTGATTTTTAGCAGGCAAGAGGAGTGGTTAAACAACATCATCTCTACTTCTCGGTCACTGAAGCAAAGTTATTAATTCCAGAAGACACATCCACATCTTACTGCAGTGTTATGCTATAAATCTGAGAAACATCTTCAGCAGTGCAGGGTAGATGAGAAAGCACCCTGACCTGAAAATGCTTTCTGTCAAAGTGTTCCTTGCTGGTCTGTTGCTTGAGTCTTGTGGTGACTGTGCAATACCTCTCAGCAGTGTACACGACACAGTCACTGCACAGACACTGCAAACTGAGTCTGTCACCATCTGTGCATATTGGCATAGGCAGAATTCTCTGCACAACGGATGTGTACAAGAAACACCCATAAGATTTCTCCTTGCTTTGAAACTGTTGAACGTGTTTTTATTAAAAAATATAAATATATGTATAATTTTAAATTCACATCCACTTGTATCAAATGGCTTCATGCAAGTTGCTATCTCTGTAATGCTAATTAAGTGATTTGCAAGAACTACAAATTATTTTCATGGTTCTGAAGAAAACCTGCTTAATATGAGCTTGTAGAAAGAACCTCTGTGGTCCCTGGAGGAACCTGCAATGTTGTGCCTGGAAAAGCTTCTCTCAGGGAAGCCCACAGCTCCTATTTGTTTCAAAAAAGTTAAGTATAGTGTCAGAAGTGTAGCAATTCCTGTTTAAATACAACACCATTAACACTTTCATGGGTAACAGCTTCTGCAGAATCACTCAGTTCCCCTAAATGAACTACAGTGAACAGGTAGAGAGAATCATAGAATCACACATAGGATGGTTTGGATTGGAAATGACCCTAAAGACCATCACCATATCTGCCCATAACAAGGATAAGATCAGACAGACATCATGATTCTGAAAGCATCTTTTCCAGCTGTATGTCCAAGTTCACCCTGGTTTTCCTCCAACAGAAACTCCAAAGTCAGAAATGTACTCATGCTAAAACCTTGAATACACTAGATCTAAAATCCCTAGTATCTTCTTTATGCAATAAGTAGCTTAAAATATGAGCATAGTGTACTAATACCAAAGTAACTTGGGGGTGCAATTAACGGTGTTAATAATGGCGCCCTGGCCCCCATAGTCCTTATGAAATAAATACGAGAGGCATTGCACCAACTGGGCTGAATAAGAGGGAAATGAGTTGACATGGGTGATGATGTGAGGTATATTTCCAATGCAGTGGCTTTCCAGGTTTGGCTTGGTCTTGAATTTTTTTTCTTTGTCTTGGATTAGCCACTTTCCAATGCCTTGGTGCAGAGGAGATCATGTGTTCTGGTAACTGAACCCTTTACAAACAGTGGCAATCCATCTAACTCAAGGAGAGGGGATGTGTTACAAGACACACTGACAGGCTAGATGATGTGGTTGGCCAATATATGGAATAATTTTACCTACTCTGAATAAATGTACCTAAAAGTATTGCAATTATGTCTACAAAATTATAAATTAAAAATTTCAGAAGCTAGAGATACTTTAAAAGGAAAATGAAGTTAAGAAATCAAAATGAATGTTATTGGCCTCTGAGTCAATGGTCAGAAGACATTAGCATCGACAACCTTCACTGTAATTATTTAACATTTTTCAGGCTGCTGTATTAACCTTTGGAAAAGTAAATAATGGAAAGTTGTATGATTATTTTCAACAAAGCATGGGCCAGAGCTGCCTTTTTTTGTCTTCTTCAGATAAAACAATAACCTCATTGCTCAAAACTTTTTGACCAGATTTTTATTTGCCTTCCACTTGTGCAGATATTTATATCTTTGTAAAGTAAATGCATGGCATTGACATTCAATGTATCTTAAACAAGGTGAATATCAGGGGTTCCAATGCATTGAAAAAAGTTGCATAAATTTCCATATATAATTTCTATTACTACATGTATTTTTTTAGTTTTAACTTCGAGCACTAAAATGTGTTGTTTATAAGTGACAAGCTGTAGGCATTTTTTTGTAGGTTTTATTGTTGTTTCTACATCTTCTCTGTGTAGTTTTTTGTATTTTTTCTATAAGTGAGTTGGAAAGTTTCTGGGGCAAATTAATACCTTTTCCTTTTTTTTTTTTTTTTAACCTTCAGAATTCCCAGTACTCTCAGCAGCCTGGATTATTTTATTTTAATCACATTTACTTTTAACATCTCTTCTGTATTTGGAATAATCACTATTTGAAGTACTGTGGACAATGGCAGCCCCAAATCAATATGAGGGCTGAGAATTATTCCAGCTTCTAGTGGAATTGTTGCTCTGGGCTCAGTGACTGGCTTGCTGTGATTCAGTAAAACTCATAAATCCTATTGGAACTCTGAGCTTGCATAAAAACAGTGATATTGTATCAACTGAGCAATGGTCAATGATTGAGATGGACTCTTCACGCAGTTCCTCTGGACTTCCTTCATTATAATCCACAGTGAAATATCTTTACAGTAAAATGTTCTAACTGCTCAGCAATGCTTTCTTCCATGTTGCAAGTAATACATAATTAAAAGATAACAATTGTTATTTGTTTTCAGGTGCCTCAACCTCAAATTGATGTTGTGCTCTATTCTCTGCTAATACAGCAAGCATAGTTCTCCCCTTGAAACAGAAAGGAACTAAGATGGCAATAGTGATTCCCTGGAAGTCCTCTGTGGGCACTCCATTATGAACTGAGAAGTTATCAGTTTGAGTGGCAGGGAGATATAACCAGTGAGGTGCTGGTCTTCAGCTTTTCAATAGAGACTGACTGTAATCACACCAGAATTCCTGCAGCAGTGAAATGACAAACTGTATCACAAGTATACAACAAACACTAACTTGTTGGTAATGGTCTATTTTGTGCCTGTGGACCTTTGGCTATCCCCTACTGTGATTTTATTTGAGAAAGAGTAAAGCAAAGGTCAGCATCACAGGCAAATTTCTTGGCTCATTCCTCACTGTCCAAGCAATGCACTATATGGATATATCTGAGGTCATTTTGAGATGAAAGATAGCGATTCAAAAGGCTCTTCTAGCACTGAATCAACCATGATGCAGCCACAGCTTCCTGAGTCAATCTTGAGATGCTGATCAGTTTAGTGCTGGAGAATTGCATTAAAGGTCAAAGCCAAGAGCAATTAAGGGCTGCATGATAAGAAATTGAAGACTCAATTGAAAAACACAGTGTAAATGAGTCTCATGTTTTCTGTATGCTGTCTTTCTTTGCTTCCTTCAGCTAAACACAGTTCTAGGAGGCCTGTTCAACATTTCACAGCAGTAGTTACCCTGCACAGAAGAGTGGAGCTTCCTACTCTCTATTCTTGTGTGAGGAAAAACAATTAGTGCAATTTAGTTTAACTTCACTCCTTCTTTCCCAGTATTTTTGCTCTTCTTCCTTTTTCCTCAAAAGGCAACAGGGAATGATGCTAGACTGGAGGTTTGGCATAATTCTGTAATATCTTCTCCTTTTTTCTTCTTTACTCTCTCTAACTTGCCTCTGCAGTTCACATATTCAAGCTTTCCATTATAAGCACAAAGGTCAAAAGATTTTCTTACTGGGAGTCAAGACTGTTATCTAAAATTATGACTTCAAAACTGATGACCTAATAAAACAAATCCAAAAAATGTTGTGGGAATTGTAAGAGTAGACTGTTATGCTTTCTAGGCCATCTGCCATATTTAAACTTCCATGACAGAGGAGTGTGAACCAAATTCTCCTTGAGGTAAACCCACAGGTATTTCCTGTGTGCTCTATTGTACTCACTAAAGTCTGGGGAGAGTTTATGTACCCACAGAGAATCAGAATTGCCTTTTTCACAATTTCCTAAAATGACAACATGCATCCTAAAAACATGAGAATAAAAAGTTACATCTGTTGACAAGCAGAGTGTTTCATTTTCCTTTTGCTCATACTTATTTGAACATTTAAACTGAACTTGAAAACATTTAATTGGGTGGCATAAACAGAGAGCTAAGATTTATTGAACCAAGATTCTGGATTTCTGACGACTTGGGGTGACAGTTTAGGGAATATTCAAGCCTGACATAAAAAATATGCTAAATTGGCTATTTGATATCAAAGGGACTTAAAAGATGGTGTGCTTTCACATTAGAGACACCTACCTCCCTCTCTTTGGAGGTTTATAAGGTGAGCTCTTGTCCTCCAACATGTGGTCACCATTTCTACACTTATATCGATATGATTTTGGTTTCCTTTTATGTGGGAAACTCAATATAAACTGGACAGTTGGTACTAACATACATATATATATTTTAAAAAGTCATAAAACCTATAAATCATAGTTCCATAGCAGTTTCTGAAGTAATAATAAAGAGTCAATGAATATCATTGCAGAAGGAGGGTTGTTCTCTGACATGATTATTTTGCAAACTACAAGTCACAGAAATAAATACAGTTTTGAAGAAACACACAATCAGCTAGAAATAAAGTACATTTCCCCAGTACAATGTCAGGAAACAAACAGATTGCAGTAATTCAGTAATGGTGCAGTCCTGAACCAGCATTCCTCAGATAAAACAATAGAATCTCCATCAATCATCAGATGCACCAAATAGAGGTCACCCTTACAAGATCTACATCTCCTGGTCTGGAAATAAATGTCTGTGCTTTCTCTTGACACTTTTCCATAAGCGTGGTAGTTTAATTTTCTGATAGATGCCCGTTATTCCTTTGCTAAGTTCTATTCAAGTGAAGTTATCTCACAACTCTCTGCATATTTTTTGCTGCTTGATACGTCTTGAGAAACAGTAAATCTAAAGTTTTTATCAGCTATCCCTCAGAACAGTGATACGCATAGGCAAGGATGCTGCTTCTGTCTCAGAATTGCAGTACATGATTGAAAATAAGTAATTGCCAAGTTCCGTACACCCAGGTGAGTTTTGAAGTCAGATTGGACTGAACTGTGTCTGCAGAGATAATATGTTTGAATCTCTACGTTCAAGAAGGAAGTGTTACCGTCTTGACCCACAAATTGTGAACACTCATTAACCTCTTTGGATTTTGTTAAACACTCTTCTGCTTCTTTAGATGCCAAAACATCTTCGTGGGTTGTTTTATTTCTGCCAAAGTTTACCACATTCTGTTTTTTTAAACTTTTTTCCCCATTTTTTTCTCTAGTCTGGTAAAAAAATTTTAACTTCAAAGTCCCTTCCTACTTTGCATTTTCTAAAAACCTATGCATACTTTCTATTCACTTATCCAAGTTACTAATGAAAACCTTGAGAGTATCAATGCTGACTAGTCCTGGCAAAATCCTATTTAAAATGAGCTTCTGTTTTCACAGTGAGATATTTGTTTCCTAATCAGTTTTGAAAACACGTCACACTACTTTAATCAAGACAATATCTCCCTGGCTTGTTTATGAGGATGTTAGAGTGGCCACTATTATTCTCCCATCCTGTTGGAGAATGGCC
The DNA here is from genome assembly GCF_001715985.3 of Manacus vitellinus. Lineage (NCBI taxonomy): Eukaryota > Metazoa > Chordata > Aves > Passeriformes > Pipridae > Manacus > Manacus vitellinus. The sequence goes on along the minus strand of NW_021939718.1, from coordinate 10,975,076 downwards.
TACTGGATTTGAAAGTTTTTCTTACTATCTGATTTGATCAGAGCTGAACTTACATTAAAAAAAACAGATATGGAGGCTGCTTCTCTCAGCCTGCTCATGGGGGAAAACAGAGTGAAATGCCTGGAAACGGGAAGCAACAACCCATTCATTGGCTACATTGATTGCATCTATAATTGCTGAATTACTGTTCTATCCCTTCACTCTTTCAGCTGGGCAAAATCTAGAAACCCTTTGATATATCAACACTTTTATTGTCTCTCCTTGGTTCTTGGCTCACAGAGATGACCATTAAATCCCCAAAGTACATCAGAGCAACATGGCATGATACCTGTGACCAGGCACACCACAACATCCACAACCAGACAAATACACAGTCACTGCATTAATACATTCTTAGAATTATTCAGGTTGGAAAACACCTTTAAGATCAAGTCCAACTGTATTTGAAGTGCACCAGTGAAAATCTGTTCCAATGAAACCAATCAAAGAATATATTCAACAACATCTGAACAAAATAACCAAACCAAACAAAAAAAAGTGCCTGCTTGCAAGATTTGCAATAAAATCTGTCATGCTTTGCCCCACCCATTTTATGTCTGTATAATCAAAGCCATTAGAGAAACAAGTTACAAACACTTAGTAAGACTTCACATTTTGCTTCAGACATTTGGAAATCTGGAAACATAGTTTGAAAATAACAACGTGCAGATAAATCTTTCAGAGCTAAAAAGACAGGTAAGTCACCTATGAAGCAGAGAATCCAGCCAATTAGCCCATTTGCTGCTATGGTATTTTACCTTCCTAGACTTTAATTCATAAACTTTGCCTGATTAATGGAAAAGTAGATTTCCCTCACTTTAGCTGACACCTTGTGCCTCGTGTTAACAACCTCCTATGGTATGTTGTGTAAACCTTGAGAAAAGTTTTCAGAGAATCAGTGCAGGTAACTGCTGTGTGACTTCTTAATGCACGTATTAAATATTTGTTTTCAGAGCTATTGATACTGTTTAAGACATCAATTCTGTTGTCCTAATTAAAAGAAAAAAAGAAATGCTTTCAAAGCTAAGAGAATGAGCAGGACATAGAAACTGTTTGTTCTGCTAAGTGTAATGTTGCCATTTGATTGACTGTTCAATGATGAAAATCTGTTCAATGATGAAAATCAGGGGAAAGCAAAGCACAGGAAGCTTGATTTTGACATGTATTTTGCTTCAGTAGCCATTGTGGCACCTACTTGAAAAATGTGGTGTCAGAACCATGGATTCATCTCCTACTTTGGCTACCCAGAGTATGACTGCAGTGGAAGCTGTGGTGATGGTGACATTTTAAAAAAGTTTAGGAAGTAGAAGCATGTAAGCTGGTCACATAGCATAAAGCTGATCACAAAGTATGTCCAAATGCATGTTTGCCTGCTTAAAACTTTGTAATTTGATGGGATTCTTTTTAGAGATATAAGAAATGACAGCACCTGAACATCCACCAGCGAATAAACAATCCAGTGGGAAAAAAAAAAAAAGGCAATTTTCCTTTCCCTAGTAAAGAGAAAGGACAGTCTAAGCTGTGAGTGTGTGCAATGTCTGAAGGAGGTGGAGATAAATGGCAGGTGGGGAAAAAGATGGGGAGGGTTTATGACCTTTTATAAGCCATCAGAAATAATACAATATTTTCTTTATCCATGGCTATCATTGACAAAATATTCAGGGATAAAACAAAAGTGGGGTTAACAAAAGCACATTCTAAGTAACAAAAGAGTTTTTTCTGGAAGGAGCTTTGAAATTCTGACTGCTGAACAAAACTGCTGACAAAATATTTGTACAGACATCTTTCCACTTTTGCAGCAACAGCTCAGTACATCCAACCAAGTGCTAAGTTGTGGATATTTGTCACTGAGTGATTTAACAAGTCTTTGGAAATAGATGTTAGTGGTAAATTATAAATAAAAGATGAACTGATTTTGTCTAGTCTAATGGGCACTTAAAAAGCAGAAATAACCTCCCGTAAAAATCTATTAAAATAAAAAACAGAAAACAAAAACCCCAGCTGATATTTTTTTAATGGTAAACACGAAAAAACTAATCACTTACAGTTAAATAGCACCTGAATTAGTTACAGATGTTGTGAATAATAGAAAAATCTGCCAAAAGACTGGTCAATATCCACTAGGTGGCATGTGGTGACCGTGTTAAATCGCCTTATCTCCACAAAACCTCCCATTCATACAGCAGATAAAGAACTGCATTATTAATTTATACCACTGCATCCACTCTACACCTAATATTTGTTTAGCCAGCTGTTTCCTCTAATCTTCCTTAAACACGATTGATTGAAATCCTAAGTATATTCAGGCTTTTTTATTTTTTTTCCCCCAAAGAACATTTTGTTACCTACAAGTTACAAGCTCCCTTTTCAAGTGCAGCACTGTATACTACAGTTACTAACGGCAGAGACAGAATGTCTAATACTTCCTCACAACCAACAGAAGCAGCTTGTCATATGAAAATAACTTTTTTTTTCCCAAAAAAATTTTAATTTCCATAGAGTTTTAAGCAATGAAATACACTGTCAGGTTTACAATGAAATGCAAAATACTTCAACTTCCAAAGATAGTTTAAGTACTGCTTCAGTGAAAAGGCAAATGAGAAGCAGAAAATATTAATTTCAGTTCTCACACTTTAATCCTTGTAGTGAATTGGAAAACGTTTAATATTTTTAAATATAAGCAATTGCAAAGTCTCTCTTCACTTGAAGATCCTAAAAACACTTTTTAAAGAGTGGTCCATATTATTTCCAGGCTTTTACTGAGGGGTAGGGAAGTTGAACAACTTCATTAAGTATTGATAATGGTTCTTTTAGCTCCAGGTTGTGATCAATAGTGGGTAAAAATATTACTTTTAGTCACATATGAGCATAAAATCAGAAAGGCTGGGGACCTGCAGTAGAAAAAGCTCTTCTTACCATTATTACAAACTTTAGAAATAAAATGCACTCCACCATGCAACAGAAAACTCTCCACTCTGCCTCAAGAGGTTCTGAAACCTCTTCTCCCCCTGCCTCAAAACTTTAGGGGGTCTTTTTGTTTTGGTTTTGGTTTTTTTAGGTTGATTGGTAGGTTTTTTTAGTAGGTTGTTTTAACCATGCTCACTGAAGCTAAGGGGAAACTGAACCTGCTATGTTTATAGTGAAAGGATGCTTTGCTGTGATTTACACTGCCAGTGTAATTCTCTGAAGAGGACATTTCTGTGGATAACACTTTTCTTCATAATGACACAGGGCTTTTTTGGTGTTTCTTAGTGGAATCTGCCTATACATTCAGGATTCTCATTAGGAAGACAGGCCTTTTGGCACAATTTCAGTGCAGACTGGCAATGTCTTGATTATTACACAGACTTTTATTTTTGTTTAACTTGAAAAAGCTGTTCTCTACACTTCTGTCCCTACTTTGCTCTAACCACTGCATTGAAAAGTATCACAAATTGATATTTTCCCCCCACTTTCTTTCTGTTCCTTTCTACATTCTGTGTTCTTCCCTTTGACCTTGACACCAAATGTAATACCCATAAATATACGAGGGTTAGATTCTCAGATAACACACTCAGAGAAACTTGACTTAGCTATGCTTTATAGGCTTCACTGGATATGAAAATCCAAGGAAGCATGAGCTGTCTCTGTGCAGCACAAAGATTTAGCATCCTGTATGACACGCCTTAACACGAGGCTACAGACTCCTGGTTCCCTCTTCACCGGAGCTAAGGATAATTTTCCTGCTTATGATACATTTCTCCCCATGCTGAAAATAACCTGCCTCTAGATACTGTGTTTATGGAGAGGGTGTGTATCCATAGTTACACAGCCTCACTGCATCTGTGTTCTCAGCTACCACATCATAAATATTTCTAGCAATATTTCCCTAACAAAACAGGACCCTTCCCAGATTGCTTCTTTCCACATTTAGGCACTAAAACAGCCTTGGTAGCCATTAATATGAACTCATTGCTGTTAATTACCCACACGATTCTCTTGGACACATTGCTAGGTTCCCAGAGCCTCCTAGAGGTGTTATATCATTTACATGACATCGCACAGCCATTTACATGGCAGCACTTTCTGCCCTGGAAGATCCCAGCAGTAATTAAACCCTCACTAATTACATACAAATAGCAATAAATCTCCTTGATTCAAACACACAAATGCTTTCCAGCCCTTTCTATCTATACCTACCACACAAGTAGTTTTGCCATGAAAAACATTTAGAATGACAACTTTATATGTGTTTGACCCCAAAACCCAAACAAACAGTAAAATGATACAATTCCCACAGCCATGAATCAGCTAACGTGCAGCTACACATGTTAAATGCTGCAGCATCAAACTTTCTTGGTGAGTGGAGATGGTACAGAAACCTGTGCCAAATGTTATTCAGGCTTTCTCTGACAGTAAATAGCCAAACATGACATCAGCATGCAACATATCACATCTTATCAAAACCTTCTTATTCGAAAGGGATGGGCACTACTTTGTGCAGACCTACTTCCAGTCTGTGAAATGTTTGTTCAGTCTACCGTCCTCTTTTTCCTACATCCTAAAAACTTCTAAAAGCACCTGAATGGATGGAGAAATACGTAAGGAAAAAAAAAAAGGTACACAGCTTTTGTCTTTCAGCTGGAATCTGCAGTTGCAATTTGATCTCTCCTTTGGTAATACAGAGCGCTTAAAGTCAAAGACACTGAAGGTACCCAGTTTCAATCCGTCTTTCACCATCGCCCCCCCGCCTCAGCTGCCAAATCAGATCGCTCAAAAATCCCTCCAGTGCAGCCCTGCAGTTGATGCCACGGGCTCTGCTCACTGGATCCCCATCCGACTTAGAGAAGCAAAGGAGTAACAAACTTTTCCAAAAGTTTGGTTAGTTTGTTGATTTTCTTTTTTTTTACCTTGCGCAGAGCTCCCGACTTGAGATGCTCTCAGAACTCTCCAGCAGTTTGGGACGGAGGGCAGCGAAGTGCGGAGAAAGTTTTTGGAGCTCACCTTAAGTCAGTGTATGCGTGTGTGTGTCTATGTCCCGAGTGTCTCTTTGTGGCTCTGGGTGGCAGAGGACCTGATTCAGGGAAGAGAGAGCCACTTTCTCACCGAGAGGAAAAGAAAAGCAACACGTCATGAGTTAAGTACGCCTCCAAGATCTCTTAATTACAGCTCAATGTGCTTCCTTCAGAACCCAGGAATGGGAGGAAAAAATAAACCCACACATTCCGTTTCCCTCTCTTTCACAAACCCACACTCAGCCACCCCCGCCCCAGCGCGCTGCCCTCTCCCTCCAGATCCCTGTCCTCTCCCCTTAGGTCCAGCCCTCCTAGATCCACACCTAAAAAAGCTTCTCGGTATGCACACAACTCCCGAGCTAAAAACTACATGGAGCTAAAAAAAACAAACCAACCAACAAACAAACAAAAAAACCCCAAACAAACAAACAAAAAAAAACCACATAAAAAAAGGGTGGGGGGGAGGAAGGAATTAAAAAAGAAGGAAAAAAAAAAGAAGTTGGTAGTGTTCCTCATGAAGGGACCATTGAATTTAGGGATTTAGGGTGTGTGACACCCTGAGAAACATGATACTTCTGACCACTTGCCTCTGCTCATTCCCTGCCCCCGCTCCTTATTCACACCCTCTCCACCCCGCATTAACTTTGAAGGTGGAAACTTGGTTTCAAACAGGGGGAAAGTGATGCATGAAAGGGGTGTGCAGAGGGGAGGAAACAACTGGACCCAACAAGATCACAGTCTGTTTTTCTTTTATCCCCAATTTCCAATTGAATTATTAATCCAGGAAACAAACCCAGCTTCTCTTGTTACACCCCAAATACAGACAACACCTTGCTCAGGGCACTACTTCCTAATGTCAGAGCACTACTTCCTAATGTCAGGCAACTGTTGGCTCTGAGTCTTTATGCAATTTCTGAATACTACCTCAGGCCAAAGTGTTGCTCCAGTATCAAAAATTTCTGGATTGGTGTCCATTCCACATCATGAGACATACAACCCCAAAAAAGTCTGCTAAAACCCATGCATTATGTGCCTTTAGCTCCCTAAATGCCATGGAATGAAAAGCATGAGGATTGAGTCTCCCCTCTTACAACTGTAGGCAAAAGGTGCTGACATTGTTGTACCTATAAATGTGTCTTATTTAAAAAAGCAACTGACCAACAACTGAACCCCAAATCAAACAACAATAGTTGAAAGGAAAAGGGGGAAAAAAAGGCCAGACCTTAATGATGTACGACAGGTTGGCAAATTGAGCTCAAATAATGTTTTTATTTAAAGCACGTGTCACTTTCCTCCACTTGAAAAAAATAGGGTTCTCGACGCCTCATTTCCAAACAGTAGGAAATGTATGTGGAATTCTTAACCTCTAAAATCTGCTAGATTAAAAAACACAGGTGGCCCAGGCAATTTAGTCTTATGGATTAATTTTATCCTTCCTGCCTCTAAACAGAAGAATGTAACTGTGTCACACCCACTGCAACTCTCCAACATAATTTTTCAGTCTGGACCCTGCTAAGCTTTTATCATTGTTGGTGTCAAACTCTCAGCCTGCACCATCAAAAGGAGGCTGCAGCCCATCAATCCTCCTCGATCAGGAAATGCCAGAGCCTGACACATCCTGGTGCAAAAGCACATTTGAAGGGACATCAGTTTCGGCGGTGTCACTGAGCAGGGGTCACCACTGCTGTGTCTCAGCGGCTACTTCACAGCACATCCCACTGGAAGGAAAAATAAAACACAAACAAAACAAGCCCCAAGCAAATAAACAGGCCTCTGCCTGGAATCGTGGAATATCCTGAGCTGGAAGGGACCCACAGGGATCATGACCCTGCACAGGACAGTCCCAAAAATACCATCTCTGTTGATATATTCCATATTAAAACAAGCACTTTCATTTAAGTTTAACCTATTATTTCCTTCTGTAATGCACTTGTGTGAATTACAAAAAATTGTAAAAAAAACCAGGAGAATGGGGAGTAGAGAATACTGAGTGCCTGAGAGAAAGAAATATCAGGGTTTGTGGCTATCAATAAAAGTGAAAAAAAAAAAAAAAAAAAAAAAAAAAAAGACGTGCAATGCATTTCCCCAGTGTAAAACAGCGAAGTACTGGTGGTCACGGGGAGGATTTTTGGGCTGGGTGCCCATTCCCGGATTGCATCCTTCCGTGCTGGGGCACCCCGGCGGTCGGTGGAGAGTTGCCCACACCCCTCGGAGCCGGGGCCAGAGCTCGGGGGGTGCACCTGAGCCCCCGGGTGGGGTGGCACCGGCCCCTCCTGCCCCTCACAAAGGGACGTTTCTTCGGGGCGGCGGTGCCCGGCCCACCCCGTCGGTCTCGCTCCCTCCCTGCCGGGAAGGAAACGGCCTCATATTTCAATAACAGAGGGGACTTTGATGGGGCACGGCGAGAAAAAACACATCCTTGGCGTCAGGAGGAGCCGGCGGGGCCCTGTGGGTGGGAAGGATGCGGCGGGGGGGACGCGGGAGGGATGCGGGGCGCGGTACCTCAGCACCGCAGCACAGCGCTGAGAGGACACCGGGGACATAGAGGAGATCGGTGGCCCCATCTGTTCCCCTCTTCTGGGCCCTTCTCCCTCCTCTATCCCTCCCAGTCATGGTGGTATACCCGGGGATGCCGCTGGGAAAAGCTGGACCCGCCCCCCGCACTGGCAGCGGTGCGAAAGTGACCCGAAACGGGCATTTCGCCGAGTTTTCCCACCTGCCGCTGGTTTTTTTGGGTGTTTATTTCCCCATCCCTCTTTCCTTCAGGTTCTTTATTTGTTTTATGTGTAGCGGGTTTGAGCTGAGAGACTCCCAGCTCTTCTACACCAATGCCCTGTGCTGTGGGGTTGGTCTTTTAGGAGCCCTATCTTTGGTTTAGGGGCCCCATTTTTGGTTTATTAGACATAGTAAACCCAAAGAAACAACAAAAATGTCCCACAAAGTGAATCTGTGTGGGTTCTCATTGTACTTTTTTTCACAGTTTTGGGTTCTCATAAATTTTTTACAGTTCTGGGGTTTCATTTTTTCCCCAGTTATATGTCAGGTGCAGGTAAACTAAGAGGATGAAACATCATAATAGTCTTATCATAAAGCCTTCTGGTGTATCTTAAAATTAATTCTGGCACCTTATCGTGGTTTGAAGACTAGTTATTAGAACAGTGTTGAGCTGCTGGTTCCTGGATACCAAGAGGATATATGAATGGAAGCTTTTTCCATAGCCATCCTTCAGGCTCCCAAGACTAGATATTGCTGAACAAGATGCTGAGCAAGATGAACATTGTTTTGGGGCAATAAGTGTGTTTTCATGTATTAAGTCATAGTGAAATGTTGTCATTCTGTTGAGCAAAGACATAGGTTTGAAACAAGTAAAATGTTAATTGTGAGTTTTGTTTGATGAGACAGACACAATTCTGCAGGAATTTTGGGTTAAAACCAGAAACTCTGCACAGCACAGCATGAGCTAGTGCACTGCAACTTGCCTGAATGGCCTTCAACAAAGGTTAAAAAAAAAAAAAGTGATTTCACACGGTTCTGTCAGATTTGGGGGCCTAATCTGCATATCTTGATAGTGGTGTTTCTGTATCAATCCTGTGGAGGGTTTTAGAGAGATGTGCAGTTTAACTCCAGCTGAAGAGCTGCTCCACATGCAGACCACTGCTCCATGCACATCAATCATCCCTGGGAAGCACTCAGTAACCATTATATATAATAGTGATGAAGGATGTTTATTTGCCTTTTTTTTATCTAGATAGTTCGAAACCATCCTCTGCTACCAAATATGTCATGGTTTGAGATCCCCAAAATCTAATTCTCTAGTCTAAGCCCCCTCCCCCATCTCAACCTAGTATAAGATGTGTTTTTCCAGACAAAGCATGAGACTCAAAACAGGGAAAGGGAATATATTACAATGACTGTACAAATAAATATTATAATACATTATACACACGATCACAACTATCTCTACCATGACATAAGTATTTACAATGGATCAAATCTCTTCTCCCCTCCAAATAAAAGTCCAGGAGGGAAGAAGGACAGATCCCTTCTAGTCTCTACTCTGAGCAGCAGCATCTTCTAAGGCAGCAGGTTCTCCATGTCTTCCATGCTGCAGTTGGAGCTGAATCTCTTTTCAATACACACAAGGGGATTTCCAAGTCCTTTGGCCCATCGTCTCCAAATGAAGGGTCTTCAAGACACAAGGGGGTCTCCTTTCACCCCTCTTGGCTCTCCTTCGACTCCAAGCGAAGGCCTCACCTGTGGACTGCCAGCAGGGACAAAACTCGGCAGCATTCAGCTGAAAGCCTTTGCCTCAAGAGTTCTACCAGAGCTCCTGTGCTCTGTTTCAGGCTGCCACCTTGGCAGCAGTGGCGAGGGCGGGGGGGAAGGCCAAGGTCACCCTCCTCTGCATTCCTCTCCATCCCGGTCCAGCTTCAGGACGCTTTTGAGCTTCTCAGCTCCTCTCTCTCTGTAGTGCTGCATGTCCAAGACTCCTCTCTTTAATAGGAGTCCATCTCCCTCCTTTCTCGGAGGTCTCAAAGGAGTTTTGGGGGGTCTGGTTCAGTTCTTACCCCCAAAAATCTGCAGCTCTGCTGCTGACTCTCTTTTCTCGGCTCTCCTTCCAGGAGTCCTCTCTGAGGCGCATGCCGTTTGCTGCTTGGTTCAGTTCTTATCCGCCCTGGCTCTTAGCCAGAGTCTCTGGATGCTGCTTCTGCTGCTGCTGTCTCTGCTCACTTACAGTGGAGAAAACTTTCTTAGCTCTCACCTGCAGGCACCTAGCCCAGCTTTATGCTGTTCCAGGTCCCCGAAGCCCCCGCTGGGGGCTGGGCGGCCAAAGCACCCCCAGGGGGCTTCTGCCCTCTGCTCCTCATGGCCTCAGAACATGGCTACCACTTCTACAACCAAACTACAACTAACCTTCTCTTCCATTTGCTTGTGGTATGTTTACATTTCACAGGAGTGCAGACTGGACAAAACTTCAAAACTTCCAGGGGACACCACCCCCTGGGGTTGTACCATTTTCTTAGCTTCAGGGGGAAAACCTCGTTCAAACCACTACACAAGCACACTTTAGATTTTAATATTTTTCCCCTCCTGGTATCTGACCATGAAACAGTGCAGGATGAGAGCTGTTTGCTTAAACCCAGGTCAGACAAGATGGATATTAGGTTTTGCTTTTACCTGGGAACACTGTCATGATGAGCAACTTCATAGGCCTGCTGAGTATTATTCCTGCTGAATATTATTCCTGGCACCTCAGACCATGGCAACAACTCAAAAAAAAAAAAAAAAAAGAAGAACATTTAGTATCATTGTATGAAAGATTTTGAATTTTCAGTTTTTAACATGGATGCAAAGATGGCATTTTCTGCAAAAGTGAAAGTAGTGATTCATGTTGCATTGGACTGCTGTAGAAAGGAATTTGAAAATTCCCACTGGTGCCACTTAAAATTGGCTATTTTCCAAGATTTGAGGATAAGGATACTGGGAAAACAGCAGCTAAAACACAGTCTTTCTGATAAACCTAAAAAGCAAGAGAGGAATAGTTTCAGGGTTTTGTTTTTAACAGGTTTATTATTTGCTGGATTTTGGGTTGTTCAGTTCTTTCTTTTAAAGCTCGTAAAAGTCATGCCATCCTGAAATCCTTCTTAGAAATTTTCAAATCTCAGTAGTTGGTGCCTGTCTGGGGTTTTTTTTGGAGGGAGAGAAGGGTTTAAAACAATAAACATACATAACTGATATAAAAATTAGGGTTCCTCACTGTTGCAATGTAGTCCGTTTAGGATTTGCCAAAAAATCAGGTGTTAGGAAACAGTGCCAAGGACATCTTTCTGCAAGGAAATTACTGGCCTATAAGAAATGCATAGTCCATTCTTCTTGCACAACTTTTTGGTTCTTAGTGTTCTTTTATTTCCAGTCTTCTTCAGATTTCGCTACCATTCTTCTTACATGTATCTTCCAGATCAGTAATGGATCTGCTAAGTGACACTGGTCCCAAAGGCACCTCAGACACTGCCTCAGTTCTGTTTGTGGCCTCTCACCATGACTTTTATTTGCAGGGAGTTCCTCAGTCTGAATCCAGAAAAAGAGAAGGACTCAGCTTGGCAGCAGAAATGAAGCACACCTGATCCCAGTGAGGAAGAAGACGTAAGGTGAAAGCTAATAATAGGATGAAAAATGTGTGTTGTGTACTTCCTCCACTTGGAAAATTCAGTAGAATGGATGCTGATGACTCACTGGTACCAAGCTACAGAAATCTACAGGAAAAAACCAGCAGAACATACTCTTAAAAAAAAAAAAGCAACAAACAAAAAAACCCCCCAAAAAACCAAAACCAAACCAACAAACAAAAAAACAACAACAAAAAAACCAAAACCAACCAAACAAACCAAACAATGTCTACACACTCATGCAAATTTTTTACTGAAAAAAAACCCAAATCCTCTGAAGAGAAATACAAATACAGTGAAAAATTAAGGAACATCCACTAAAAATATACATAATGACCCCTCCACTACTTTTCCAAACTGACTGAAAATAAAGGAAATTATTTTATGCCAGCTGAATGCCAGCTTTCCAGTTGAGATTATTTATAGATTCTCAGTCTACAGTGTTTTTCTTTTTACAAGTTGGGCTTTTTACACTACGAAGCTGTTTTATTCAGACTAGTTGTTTCAGTGAGGCAGTCATAGCTGTTTAATACTCCTGGCTACATAACCTTTTCCTTTTTACAATATTCTCATTTCTACCACTTAAGAAATGGAACACCAAAAAAAAAAAAAAAGCATCACTTTCTCTGGAGGTGGATGGATTGGCTCTGCAAAATTTGCATGGTCTTCATTTTGCCTGCTTGTATCAGGAGAATAATTTTCATATAAATGCACTTTTGACTTAGCACTTCATCACACAATCTTTACACATTTCTCTCCAGAATATTCATTGACTTTTTTCTTCTGAACTACGTTATCCTTGCCTTGAAATTTGATTTGACTTATTAAAAACTTGGGCCATGTCCAAGGTTCTCTGAGAATCCTTTTGCTGTTAATACTGTATCTCACAAGTAGTTGTGTCTCTTCCACATACCAGAACAAAAGTGGGTTTTTTCTTTTCTCATCTTCTGAAAGCTCTGTAAGTTTTACTCTTAATTATGTTTCTGTTTTCCATATAGACCCTGAAAATGAGTTGGTGGGACAGAATTAGAGTGGGATGAAGAAGCAAAGAGGGAAGAAAAGTAGGAAGAGAAGAAATAAGACTTTGTAGTGTCATTAATAAGCAGAAGCAGGAAACTTTCTGCCACCAGCGTGCAAGTTATCAAAATACTTTGCACTTACACTATGCCTTCTGCAGATCTCACTGGTGTCACAAGTGTTCCTGCACTGCACACCCCAGAAATAAGCAGTTTTACTCCATTAGATAGAAAAACACCCCAACCCAACCCTTGAAATATGCCTTAGGAAATTATAAGGAAAATATTGAAGGTAATCTTTGAACTGCAAGTTCAGTAGTGGATAAGATACTTTTAAAGCCAAGCTACCAACTTAGTCATCTTAAATGCTGATTTTTTTCAGATTGCCATTAAGCTGAAAGAAAAATCATCATTTCCTGTATATGACTTGATTTGCTTTTACCACTCTCATTTGTTAAAATAATACATACGACTCCAGTGTCAATTGACCCTCAGAAATAGTCAATGAATGTCCACTGTAGCTGTTGGAAAGTCAGTGATTTCTCTCTGTGTGATGAATATCTCATGTAAGGTACTCTTCCACACAAACTAGATAACACTTTTCAGTAAGTAGGAACATGACTGATCTTTGGTATTTTCATGAAAGAGATGATTTCAGGCCATTGTGGAGTTCTCAAAACCAGAAAAAGTGAGCCTGAGAAGTGGCCTTTTCACATGGAAAACTAAGGCAGATTTTATTGAGTGTTGAACCGTTACCAACAAAACACTGCTAAACTGAGGCACAATTCCTGACTGTGCTGTCATCTCTCAAACTATTCATACAGGAGAAGACACTTTTTATTACCACCAGGCCATCCAAGCCACTAGCAATAGGTTTCTTTGCTTGTCTATTTGTCCTCCCAAGCAGCATTGAAGGGCTGAAGAAAAGATTTTGGCAAGTCTTCAAAATGTCCTCTGTGCAACCTCAGTGCAACTTCCAATCAGCTGGTTGCACCAATATAAAAAAGAGGCAGCCCAGCTTCCCAATGGCACATTTCAAAGTATATGTTTTGCAGGTAGAGACCATTCCAGTGACCTCGAGTAACTGATGTTTAGCCCTGACTTGTGCTGGGATCTGTTCTGAACTAGGATGGTCCTGCAAAGGTTGCCACTTTGCAGTGCATTTGTTTTGTGCTGCTAAGTGGTGTTTTCTGAGGCTTGGGGAAATGTGGGAAGTTGAATTAAAATAGTAGTGCCTCCAAGAATTTTAGCTTTGGAGGAGTTTGGACCACAGAGTCCATGCAGGAGCCAGTAACCAGAGCAACTTGGCTGTCAAGCAGATGGTGGACACCAAGGCAAAAGACCAGCTGATGTCCAGAAGCAGAGCCTTCAGGCTTCTTGGTCATGCTCTGAGGCCAACTGGCCTAGAAATATGTGTGACTGAAACTGTATCACACACTTTTTGTTTGCATGTCATGGCCTGGGTTTTCAGATGCAGTACAAGGTTTGGATGGGTGAATATTTTTGGTATCCAAACTGCATCCAAAAGGCTCTGCACTTACAAGTTGCTGTCAGCAACTGATCCAGAGAGTCTTTTAAAGAGTGTGTGTATGGCTCACCCTACCTTATTTTACAGCTTTCATGCTCTGTAAGGAGCTATTTTATTACACTTAAAATACACAAAAGCCATTCCTTCTGCATCTGACTGAAACAGGAGAATGGTATGGTATAGCACTTATTCAGGGAAAAGGAAAATTAATACTTGCTCAGATGAGCATTTCCACTGAAATAGGATTTCCAGTAAGAGTAAAGGAGCACACTATCTAGTCCCAATCATCACTGCACTTTTAGCCGAATATTTTGCATAGGTAGATGAGCTAATATGAACTGTAATGCTGTCGGTGTGCGACTGGTAGTCTGAGCAAGGCAGTTCATTATTTTCTCTTCACAGGGGTTGTGAACAAAATTAAAATTTCTGTAAGAACAGATTCCCTGAAGGTCCAGGGTGACCTCTTTTCTCATTTTGCATGATAGGGCCTTAAATCAAATGCAACAGTTTTCAGTTAATATATTTCATTTGCTGATAGTATGACATTGTTGGTATTTAGGCTTAAATTAATATTCTATCAAATCTCATTTGTTTATTTTAATAAGGATCATCTTGATTGTAGTTCTCTGGCTTCAGTTATAGCTAGGGTATCTTTTAATAACCATGCAAAGCACTGATATCACTTCCTTATTTAAGCACTGTTTAAATGGCTAAAATAAGAGGTGTTATTATTTCAAAAGTATTTTATGAGAGAGAAACGAATTTGAGAGGTTTTGCCATTTGCATCATTTAAAGAGCTCTTCTTTTGACTATTGCCTTGAAGTCTACTAATGTTTTTGTGTCCTAGATACAAAGGAATATTTCCTCCAAACAGTCTGATGGATTGTCATGAGCTGGTGAAAGAGAAGAATGCGAGAGCCACTTGTACCTCTGTTTTAAAGAACTGACTGGGGCATTTTGGGGGTAGTGGTGTAGCAGTGACTTGTTGAGCCTTTTTGGCAATTCCATGTCCGCTGTCATGCACAGCAGCTTGTGGAACTTATTTGTACTGCTGTTGGAAAGTTATGGATTGCATGGTTCTCTAAAAAGAAAGGAGTCCCTTTGTCTTTTGAGTCTATTAAATCGTGTTCTGCAGGAACTGTTCTGTCCTTCTGTTCTGTTGTAACAGAATGCTCCTTTTTTGATGGCAGTATTTTTTTTACCTGTATGTGTGGCTTTCATAGTATTTTCTAAAAGTGGTAGAATTAATACTTATTATTTCAGGATGTATATGCCCATAAAGATAATTTTGTCAGTCCTCCTTGCAGGGCTTCATCAGCGCAGCTGTACCTACCAATGCAAGACAGAAGTCTGGATGTAGTTATTCTCATTTCCTGTTTACTTATTCTTTGGAAAAAATGCCACAGGGAACAAAAGCTTGTCTAACTTTTGACAAGATGCAGCAAATCATTTATGATACCATCTTTTGATTCCTATCTGGTAGAGTATTTTGAAGTGGAATCTCTGTCAGCGTAAATACATTAAACATATACACATGTAAGCTATGGCTGCCAAGAACTCAATAATTTTAAATATTTTGAAGTGCAGCACTTGTACATTGGAGTGTATTCTCACTGTGATTTTAAATGTTATAGAGTGTTATTTTTCATTTCTTGAATGATTCAGTGTGGAAAATATTCATCAGGTTATAAAAATTATGTTGACTTTGATCCTTCTTTTTAGGAAGACTGAAAATCTTTGCAGTTACTGTAAGTAGAAAATCAATATAATAAGAAAATGATTACCTTTTCATATGGAAATATGTCTTCTGAATGTAGTTAGAAACAGAATCTTAAAGAGACCAGATTCAAAGAATTTTTCCTTTTTTTAATGAGGATGGTTATTTAAGAAAAACAATTTAGATGGGAGAAAAAATCCTATTCACTGGGGTTGAAATTAACTTGACCTGCATAAATTCTGAGTTATAATCTATGAAACCATTCATATGAGGGGAACCAAATGTTTTTGGAATGCTGAAGTTTTATAGTCAAGAGCTATGCTACATTACTTAAAGTTGAGCCCTACATAGTAAAAGCCTTTTGGTTTAGCCCAGCTTTCCTCATACTTTTGCAACAAATGCAAATATATTCTTAGCAACATGAGGATTTATCTGCTCTGTAGAAAATCTAGAAGAAGGGAAGCAGAGGTAAACACATGAAAAATGGTAAAATAAAAAAAAATGTGATGAAGACTTGCTGGCCAAAAGACAGAATGAATAGAGGGGGTTCTGTCATTTGTGGAGGATTCAAACTAAAATAGAAGTTCAGAATATATCCCTTCACAACTTCAGACACAGGGACCCTTCCTCTGATCTATAAAGAGGTATTTGGAAAGGGTTTCCTATCTTCAGAGCCTTTGCTCCTTTCAAGTTTCACCACTAACCATTCACCAAAAGCAGCAGGCAAATAACTGGCTTAGCTGACCAGTCAGAATAAGCTGTAATAACTGCTTAGATTTTAAAAAACCCTACCAAAACAAACAAACAAATAAAGTTGGTCTTTTACTACCTTATGTCAGGAAGTGCAGTGAATAATCAAAGTAATGTTTTCATACCTAAATACCTTCCTTAAATACCTTAAAAGGCATTTTTTATTTTTGCTTTATTTGTACTTTTAAAAATAATTGCTATGTGCATGTGTGTGTATGTCTTTTGTTAAATCTGACAGTATTTCTGTCCTCACCAATGAAGTGTTCTGTGAAACATGTCATAGTCTTTAAAAGAAACTTCTTTAGCTCTTTGCTGTGCCATATACTATTTTTCAGGAATGTAATATTATATCATATGTATATTCTATTTTTGTCCAATTCTTTGTGCTTGATATTATTGGATAATACCAACAGAGATTAAACAGTTGGTTTTTCAGTCCTTTCAGCATTTTCTATGTGTGCCTTTACAACAGGAAAACATCACTGAAGCAATTTGTGAATTCTTTCCAGCAGTGAAAAAATTTCATGGTCACAGTAAACTCTTACTACTCTAAGTATTTTGTGAAAACTTTAAATATTACTTTATTTTTTTCATGTCAGCAAACTTTGAGCCATGCAGACCAAGGCATCTGTGCAATTCACTGGACAGAAACTCAGTTTGAAAGAAATAGGTTTCTGGATATTGAATTTTATATTCTACACATTCCTTTAATATAAAAATAAAATAAAATAAAATAAAATAAAATTCTCCTGCCTCCCTTAGGCAGAATACTTGCTGATCTTGGTGGCAGCTTTCCGATATTAAGGATGAGCCTTAATGAAAAAAAGAAAAAAAACCTAGGTTACTAAAGAAGTCCTTTATTAATTTCCATTTTAAGAGAACCAGAAAATTATGCTGTTTAAAAAAGAGGTGTTTATGAGGTACTGTGTGCAGCAGGATTATTGAATTTTATGGGCAGATCAGATCCCAAGCAGAGAAAAAACCTGGTACTTTTGCACACATAATCTAAAATGTTTGAGTGTTCTGCAGATTTATCTAATTATTTCTTCTTTAAAAACAAGTTTGTGCTTCTGAATCCACTTAACTTCTTGTACAGTGTGCTTAGAAAGTTATAACATTGAATATACAGGAAAGTGCACCTATGTGTGCACAATTTGATGCTGATTCACAGTAAAGAGAGAGGCAGCTGTTTCTTCTGCCAGGCAGAAACCTGAGAACACATAACGAGTGAAATGCACCCTTTATAGATTTAATGGTAAGTTCTGTGATGTGATCCAAAAGGGGATCCCTCAGGATACTTAAATTAGGCAGTAGAAAGTCATAATGAGGGTGCTGGCTTGAGAAGGGTGGTATGAGAAGGTAGAATTTGGCACCTAGAGCATCTGGTCTGGAATTTAGCTGCCTACTTTTAACCTGTGTTTTATTTGTGGACCTACAGTATTGATTTGGAACTTGCCTTTACCATTTAATCTTGAATAAAATGTCCCCTCTTCATATGGTGGGGGTTTTTTTAAGGTATTGGGCAAACTGCTGTTGTCATTTTTAAGTATCCAAGGAAATAAAATGTTGTAAATTTGGTTTCCACTTTTTCAAGGCAAAACCAGCAATTGGTACAGGGTTGATAAGGTTAGATTGGTATTCCCCTTTTTTTTTTTCAATGAGATCTACCCTTTTTGCTGGGTACACAGGTTCACATTCTGAAAAAATTATTTCACAAGAAAATGAACTTAGTGCTTTCACAGAATGAGAAACTTGGTCTGAATAAAAGTTCCAAAGCATGGCCTTAAATGCACTTAAAGAAAATCTACCAAATTGACACCTTAGCTAAGAAAACACAATATCTAATATCTCTGTATATCAGAAAATGTTTGTCCTACTGAAATTATCTGGTCTGGACTTTGTATTATGAGAAATTTGTGGTCTATAGGTAAGAAATTAAGAATGACTTGACTTAAAAAAGGAAAGATCAAAAGAGGGCTGGGTGCTACAGCTGAAAGCCAACACAGACTTCCTAACAGGTGTGCTATTTTCTCAAGAGATAAGCTGTTTGAAGGTGACTTTACCTGGTGAATGATGAGAAATGCTTATTCTTAAGCAGAATTGTCTGTTCCATTTCAGTCCCATGGCTTTCTTTGGAGGGGCATCAGCAAAGTGAACTCTGAGGGAAATGATGCATTGTGAAAAATTCGAGGGGAAGCAAGAGTTTGAAGTAAGTGAAATTAAGTGCTGCTTTTGTGAACTCATGGACGGATGTGAAGATGCAGCCACCCTGCAGTGTGGTGGGAAGCTCATTCAGCTGCACCTTCTGAGGACTCATTGTTAGTTGAGCCGATCATGTTAACCAGCAAAAAGCTCTCTGCGCAGTTGTGGAGGTAATAATGGTTAGGAGGGAACTCTGTAATTAAACTTCTTCCAACATCTGAAGAAGGGCGTTCTGAGACAGTGCTACATGTCCATCACTGGCATGAGTATCTGTGTGGGTGGATATCATCTCCCTCTAACAACAAATGCCTGGAATACTCCTTCTAGAAATTCAAAGCTGCAGTTAAGTTCCTGCTTTATGTCAGATAGGAAATTTTAGACAATAATGTTTGAGGCTTTTCCAAGTTTGGGTGCTGTCTTAGGTTTACCCTGGAGGGTATGATGAGAAATACTAATGAGCAACAAACATGATGCACTTCACTATCAGTCAGAGAGATTTTCCTACCATTTCCTCTTCTCTCTTTTTTTCCCTTTAGTGGTTACTAAATAATTGATACAGTCCTGAAGTTACCCCCCTTTTCCCTTCTCCCTCCTCCCTCTGCACATGCTGTCACTTTACTAACATTTTGTGTACAAATTGAATAGAAGGAGTATGTAATGCAAATTGCCGTTAAAAATGGTGTTTAATGTTTGCATACCTTAAGGCTTTTCACAGGCATCCTCCATGACATTTTATGCAGATCCTAGAATTATTCTTTGCAGTTACTTGGATTGCAAAAACTCTGGGTCCACTTTTTTCCCCCATACTTTCACAGCTGAACTCAGAACAACCACTGCTTGCTCCCTGTTGTTGATCTGCTTCATGTAGATAACATGGAGTTTACAAAGTGTTTTTCTTTCTATCCTTAAAAATTATTTTTGACTGTAAATTCTATATATTTTAGCAGATTTTAATTGTGATTAATAAAACTGCAGACAGTTCTGCTAGTTTAATGGGAGAGGGTAGAAGAAGAATGAGTAGTGGTAGGGTTAAATTTGACCTCTTATATGGGTATGAGAGCAAAAAACAAGTCATGGTAAATGAAGACATAATCTGTCACATTTTTTTCTTGGAGAAAAAAGCTCTGTATTCTCAAAACAACTTTATGGAGTGCAAATATGTCTTACAAAAATAAGAAAGAAATGTGGATTAAAGTCATCAGGTGGAGGTGTCACTTATAACCCGAGTGCTGCTGGGTTAGAGGAACTGCTCAGATGGAGTTCTCTTATTCCCTGAAGGATGTGAATCTGCATTTCCCTGATGAATATCTGTAATGTGCTTTGGAGAGAAAGGGGAGAGGAGGGAGAAGAATCTTCTCAAGTCTTCCATGAAGCCCTACTGCTTTGAATAAATAATTAAGCTTTCACATCTCTCAGACAAGTGTTCTCACCACAGCAGACACAAGTCACATGTCTGTTCTCACCAACTGCTAAAGTATTTCATGGAAAAGAGGAGCATTACAGTGTCAGAACAATCACAGTGCATTGATAAAACCAGTTGCACCCATGCACACAGCACAGAGCCAGGTGTGAATCTGCCTTCATTTTCCAGTTTTAGTGGTTGTCACTGAAAGATAGAAAACTTGCTCGACTCACCCAGTATTTGGGTGAAACATCTGAATGCTGGTGTTTTTCTGGTGGATGTTTAATCATTTATGTTTAATTATTATCCATGGAATGGATATGACAAGAAGGACAGAACTCCAGTGGTTTTTCTCTCACAGTCACAGAAGGAAACTGAATTTTTTTAACCTGAAAGCATCGGCCACTGGACTAACGTTGAGTGGTTATGGGGAGTGGAAAGCCAGTGAATTGAGGCCATATTTTTTACCCGGACACTATGCACTTCAGCTTTCACTGAGCACCAGCCTTGACCTCTTTCCCCATTACACAAAATATGACGAATTATCAGCCAAGAAATCCTTTTCCAACCTGCTGAGCTCTGCTAGGAGCCTGCCTGTCATCTCCCATCTCCCGGACTCTGGATTTTGTGTTACACAGGCTCATCAGCTTTCCCAAAACCATTCCTGGGAATCCTTCTTTCATCATTGTCATAGGTTTTCTTGTTTTAAAGAAAAAAAAAAAGAACCCTACTTGGAATTTTTTTTCCCCTTTACCACTGTGAAAGAAAGGTGAGAGCAGAAGGGCTGCTGGAGAGGCTGCCGGCGGGAGGAGATGGCTAGAGTGAGCACACACACAAAAGCCCCACATTCCAAGCTAATGGCTTCAGTAGACTGTGGGGGGAGGTGAGCTTTTGTTTTTATTTTTTATTTCTTATTTTTTTTCCTTCCTCTGGGGAGGAGACTTCACTTTTGTGCCGGAGTTAGGGAGGGTGCGTGTGAAGAGAAAGAGCTCTGCAGGTCATCCGGCTTTTGGCCGTCACCTAGCTGCTTTTGGCCCCGGCTCGCCTCCGTTCCCTCACGCCCTGTTCTGCCCACGGCCCGGACCTGCCTCGGATTTCATCGGAAAAGCCGGTACCAATCTGCAGAGGAACTTTTGAGGGGAAGGGCTGTTCTCCCCCCCCAACTCCTCCTTCTCCGTGCCAGTGGCAGTTTACACCCGCTGACGAGGAAGGGGAGCTCCAGCCAGAGCCTTTAGCAGAGTGAGAGCATAGGAGGAGTCGCCCTCCCCCTTCTCCCTTCTCCCTCCCCCCTTCCCCTCCGTGGTTCCGCCCGCCGCCCCCGCCGGGCCCCACAGGCGCGGGGCCAGGGCCCAGCAGCGCCCCCTGCTGGCCGCGGTCAGAACCTGCGCCGGAAGGCGAAAGGGACGGGAGTCTTTCGGTGGAGTTTGGGAGCGGGAATGTTGTTTTCTTTTGCTGTGTTACCTATACATGTATATTCTTTTGTAAAGAGCTGTTATTTTTCTTTTCCACACCTTTTCCACTGGAGCCTCTTAATTTCAGAGTTACAATTGCTTAGAGGGAGGAGTTTGGTTTTCCTGATATCCTGCCATCCTTAGCAAACACTTCTGTCTCGTTAAACTGAGACAATTATTCTCATGGGGATGAATGTTTACTTCATAAATACCCCTTTTGCCTTCATTAATTTAGAAGAACCCTACATGACCTCATGTGGCTCATGCTATAGTTTCCAATATTTTTCTTGATAGCTAGACTTCAGTATATCTGTGATTTGCCGGAAACTAAGGACTTTGGTTTCTTTCTTTGAAATTACTTCAGAATTTGTTACAACACTTTAAATGTCTCACTTTTAGTTTGTAGGAAGGTACTGAAATGACATCAGTTTAGTAATAGAACAGATCCTATGGGAGAATGACTACCTTGAAATATTAGAAAATCAAAACATAAGCCAATGTAATTAGACCAGAAAAGTGTAAACCTAATGTTCTAGTGAGGGCAAATGGCATATATGAAAATATTAAACAGCTGCTGGCAATGTGGCACTGAAATATCAGATAATGTCAGTTCTGTTCTCAGATGAATTCCAAAGGCATTGCTGCTGGAAGACCTCTTAACACTGGGAGGAACCATCTGAATTTTTCATATACCTTGATGGGTTATAAATTAGCTGTAATGACTCTGGAGGAAGACCTGAGCCTCACTGGAGAAAGCTCAATGAGAACATCTGCTCAATGTGCAGTGGTGGTCAAAGAAGCAAAGAAGGCAGTGGGTTATATTAGGAAAACTACATAGAACAATACTGAAATTTCAGTGTTACTGTTACATCTATAGATGCATTATCTTTATTCCTGTACTTAATGCTTCAGGAATTCCAGAATGTCAGGGAATACAGGTATTCTATGGGTACAGAAGCCTGGTATTTGATGAATACCCTTTTTATTTTTTTGGTTTTAAGGTGAGAAATGACAGCTGATTTTATTTTTATTTATACCCTTGTTTTCATTACATAAAAATAGTGCTTAAAGCTTGAACAAGTATTAACTCTCATAGCCCTATCATAAATAAAAGTGAAAGAAAAAATCTATATATTAAAGTAATCCTGTCTTAAATAAAAATTCAAGCACAAAGCACATTATTTGAGATGTCAGAGAATTTTTCTTATTAAGAAAGCTTGAAACAAAGGAAAAAAATTTGCATTATTGAATGTGTAGAGCAATTGTGGCCATAGCATAAAAAACCCATAAGATGGAGCAATGCAGAGAGCTCAGACTCTGTCCTTCTCTTGCAGGAGAACTGAGGGATACTCAGTGACATGAAAAGATGACAAACACCCGGGAGTTCTCCAACATGGTGTCTACTCATGGGCCAGTCTTCTCTTTTTCTTTTTTTTTTTCCCAAGAAGAAAGATAATTTGAAAAGAAACTTTTATAAAGCACACAGAAAATACATTAATGCAAACTGAAGCAGCTGATAGTTACCTAAAATGAAAGAAGAGATTTTTCTTGGTAAATGTCTTAATATACTCTGGAGCAGGGAAATCAGGATGATCTGATGTTTGGCTGACAACACTGTGGTCCACATGAAAAGGAAAGAGCCATCTCCCTTTATACTAAATCTCTTCGCTGTCTCTTGTTTCCTGTTAACTCTGTACAGTGTTTAGACTTACAGGAAAGACAGTTCCCTCCTGCTGTTTTTGTAGTAGTGGGTGTCTCAGAAAAAAAACAAGGGAGATTCAGCTTAATAAGGCTGTTGCACTGTTAAAAAGTGATGTCAAACCTAGAGATAATGAGAAATATTTATACTGCTTTTCAGAATGCTTGTGAGGATTATCCATCCTCAGCCATAACAAGGCTGAGTCTTTCAGTATTTAGGTGTAGTATTTAGGTGTATGGTGCATTAGTTTGCCATGGTACCTATTACTGAGTGCTTGTTGTAGGGCTATTTCTTAATCTATAACTTATTATATTTTTTAGTCTATTACTTAATATATGTTTTATTGTTAGCAGGTTACCAGGAATATTGGCAAGGAGCTTGACGGACTGATTTGAGCAAAGACTATTCTGTGCTTAGACTTTCTGCATCACACTTAGAGATATGTTTCTACACACAGTTAATTCTTTGGAAAATTCACAGGACAGAGTCATAGAATCGTTCAGGTTGGAAAAGGCCTTTAAGATGATCTAGTTCTACCCATATTATCAAGAATTAGTCATTAAAGGCACTAAATATTTCAGTCTGGGATTCTTTGTGAGCAATAATTTCACAGAGAACACGTGTGGCAGAATTGTGTCCTTACATATTGAGGACAAAAGCTAAATTTGTAAGTCATTGATGATCAATACAGAGAGGAAAAATGTGAACTTTTTGCTTCCTATCATTTGGGAGCATCCCATTATGGTGGGGATGACTGCCTAAAATCATAAGCATTTTTCATTCGGCCAGGGAGAACTTCGTTCTCTCCCTGAAATTTGTGCACCTTTGCCAAGCCAGTAGATACTGCCAAGGATTAGAGATGGAAACTGCACACCCCATGGAAACTGATCCACCTCAGCTGGTTGTAGTTTTGGACTTGCTCCATCTTCACTGCAGGAGGAACCAAAGGCGAGACATCCAGTGCTGTTTACAGTTCTGGAACACTTCATCTTACACAGATTCCTTTCCCTGCACATACCTTCGAGGAGTAGAAGGGGAGAAGAGGTTTATTTCTGCTGTTTGTCCCAGTCTGGTGGTTTTCAGTGACCTGTTGTCGTGGAGTTAGTATACTTTCTTTCTGTAAGTCTCTCCCTGGAGTCCCTCGTTGTCTTCGATTTCCCAAGTGAAAACACACACCGAAGACTTCCCAGTTTGTCTTTCTGCCTTGACAATGTACTTGATACTCCTTAAAGACCTCATAGAGCAGCAGCAGTGTATCTTTTCTTGCCAGTGCTGTTAGAAACCAAAGAGATCCTAATGAAGATAACAGAAAAAGACCTGGGGGCAGAGAGGAGGTCAGGGAGGGACAAGAACACACCAGTTTACAGAACAAATGGCAAGCGCGGGGGGCAAAATGTTCCTCTGATGTTTCAAAATGACTATAGAAATCAGCATCAAGCAATCACCTCGAGACAAGTTATTTGTGCCTTTCTGTGTTTTGAGCAAGCAGTTTTGTGCCCTTAACAAAGGAAAAGTGGAATTAGTATTTATAAATATTTATTGGATTGTACATGGTAGTCTGTGCATGGAAGGCAGTTGTATCAATAGTAAGAAGCAACTGCTGTAATCTGAAGATCAGAAGCTCTATTAGGCAGATAAGGTAGTGCTGACACATCATGGCAAATGTGGTATCATGCTAACTGTCAGTTGCAACAAATTCAATTACTTTGAATTTGTCATGCCAGGATGACATTAAAAGTACTGCTAGCCCCAAGTTTGAATTTGTTTACAGCATAAAAAAAATTATATTAAAAAAAGTTAGTCAAGTGACATAAAATGAAGTAATTAAACTTCTACAGATATGAAGGCTTCTTCTCCATGAAAAAGTGTTGTTTTAAATTTATAACGGGGACATTGCAAATAAGTAGGGTTTAAGTGTTACAGTGGAGGAAAAGAAATGACAGTGGAAAGACAACTTCAGGACCATTTCAAAGTAAAAAAATATATATTTTAAAATTGAATCAATGAAAAAAAGTAACATATGAAGTAGATGAACTGTCCCGAGATACCAGTGACTAGAAAAAGGTGATATTAAAATCACCTCTCTTGAGTGGAAACCTAAAGCTTGCTCTTGATCCAGGAAATCTAAGTAACAAGTAGTGAATGCCAGCAGTAGTAGTTGTAGTAGTAGTAGTAGTAGTTGTGGTGATGGTAATAGTAACAGTGGAATCTTCTCTCCAAGATTCCCCTCATGACCTGAATAGAAAGGCTGATATTCTCTAAACTTTGAAAGTTTCCAACTCCAGCATATCAGAGATTCTTGCTCCAGATGTGCTGACGAGCATGGCTTTAAATTTTGGTCAGAACTGGCTGATTGCTCAGCTTGTCTTGCAGCAACCCAGCTGTTGCTTTGTAAGAATATCACTGAACTCAGTTCATAAATAGTCTTGGCTCACTCAGCCAGGCCAAGTATCAACTGTTCTGAAATGAGAGGTTAATAGAATTATTTCAGGGGTACATGAAGCAGTGCCTTTGGTGCTCACCAATTCCATAGTTCCTGTCAGGCTCAGGCAGCTTTGCTCCACAATTGCAGCTCAGTGAGCATGTGACAAATATACAAGGGCACTAGTTAAGGAATGACATCTCAAATGATGCAAGATACAGTAAACTGAAGATAAGAATTGTTCAGAATTTATTCAGATCTATATCTTCTCCATTTAGTGGTTTTAGTGGGTATCTTTGTACTGTTACTCTATTTCCAATAATGAGACTAACACACCTCCATCCCAAAATCAGTTTCCTTAATTAAAAAATATTTAATTATTATTAACCTCTGTTTCTGAGGGAGAAATAAACATGCTGCAGTCTCATTTGTTCTGTAGCTCGGTTATTGATGCTGTGATTAAGATGTTAATTGATTGAATATGACAACATGCACAGAAGGCAGAGGTATTAAATCACAGATTCATAGAATCATAGAATTTTAAGAGGTTAAAAGGGACCTTAAAGATCATCTAGTCTCAAATCCACCTGCCATGGGCAGGGGCACCTCCCACTAGACCAGGTTGCTCAAGGCCTTACCCAGCTTGGGTTAGAACAGTGGCAGGGTTGGGGTATCAACAACCTCCCTGGGCAACCTGTCTCCAAACTGGAGAGACATGGATTTGATGACCTGGCCATCCACAAAGACAGTGTCAGACCCTGCCTTTGCCTCAGTTCTCCCCAGCCAAGCCTCTGTGTTTGGAGAGGTGGGTCAAAGAGAGAAATAACCAGCACTGGGTGAGCATTGAGGTGGGGTGGCTGAGACAACCTCACCCTGGGCCAGTGGGATGTGATGAGCTGCATCCAAGGGTGCTGGGAGTAGACCAGTGTCTATGCAGGGAGAGACATGTGGAACCTCTGGGAAGTCATGGAGATCCAAGGATGTCCCCAGCAACTATAGAGAAGCACATATTGCCTCTGTCTTCCAAAAAGGCGGTAAGGATGATGTGTGAAACTGTGCTGATCAGCCTTGTCTCAGTCCACAGGAAAGATGTGGAACATATTTCTGCGCATATGGAGAAGGGTCACTTGGAGCTGTCAATGTGGATTTATAGATGGCAAATCAAACCTGACCCACCTGAGGGCCTCCTGGGAAGAAATAGCTGGGCTGAGGAGGAGCAGAGAGCAGTGGGTGTCCTGTGCTTGGGCTGGGAAAAGGGCCTTGCACTGTCGCTGTTCTCGCATCCAAACTGGGCTGTGATGGTCTGGGTGGAGGGACAGTGAGACAGATAAAAATTCTGATTGGATGATAGGACTCAGAGGGCTTTGGTGGTTTGTATGGCACTGAACAGGGGTCATAAGCCCCTAAAATAAAAACCAAGATCATGACTGAGAAGTTTTTTTCTCCCTTTTTTTCCTAACTCTGCTTGTGTAACTGAGGTATTTAATACACTGGACTCAATGTAATTTTTCCTGGGAGCTGATACTTGAGTTTATTTACCGATCATCTACCAATAACTCCAAATGAAAGCAGAGATTAAAAAAAGCCCTCACTGGGTTGTTCTTCACAGAAAGTTTAGGAAGTAAGCCTAATCCTCATCACTACTTTGAAATTTTTAATTAAAAAAATATCAAAACAAAGCTGTCCTTTGTAGTTGATAATTTGCTCTTTCAGCAAGAGATCGATGCCCCAACATGATGGCAAATGACCGTGTGACATTACAAATGTCATCTTTTTCTTATTACCAAGCCAGTTCCTTTTAGGAATAGAAAGAAATCTTCATTTCATGCACACGTTGCACTATAGCAACAGATATTCTATATGCATATTCAAATACTTTGTTGTAGGTTTCCACTAAGTGTTGAATTGTACTTTCTAATCTAAATGGTACTTCATGTTTTTCAAAGCTTCCCACCTTGCATTCAGGGTGTTAGATTTAAGAGGCAGGAGACTTAAATGACTGGGAATCTGATCAGTCTGTGAGGGAGTAGATTTTGTGAACTTATATGCACCAGGACTGAAAGTTTAAAACTTTTAATCTATACTGAACATATAAAATTTTAATTAATTTGTTGGTTTTTGCATGATCTCATTATCTTTTTATTCTGCCTTTTACTCTGGGAGAGTTTCATTGTGCATAACTTCTGGGAAATTTGTGGGACTCTGCATTTTCTCTTTCCTCTTCTCGGTTTCTGCTTTGAAGATGTGTACAGATCTCAGTATTTGAGAAACCCAAGGCAAACTCAGTTTGTTAAAATGCCAACAAAGCTGGCAAATGCCTCTAGGTTGCAGAAAGCACCATAAATGGTGCAATCTCTTAGATGCCCTAGCACTCAAAAATCTCTGATGAGCCATTTATCTGTCAAACCGAAACCTTGTAAATAGATCCGCATTTGGCAAATCATCCAGAGCTGGTACCTGCTCTTGAGTGGGAACATGGATGTCGTATTTCACCCTGACCTAAACACCTGTTAGACTGCTCTGTGCTGGCCTCTCAGGCACCAACAAATCATGACCCTGCTATGAGCACGCTGGAACATTTTAATGCACTTTTTATAGCTGTAAAACAGATAATGACTTCAGTACATAACAGATAAGGGTTGGTTTTCATTTTTTTTCCTTTAAATCCAATTGGCAGATTGCCATCTTCCCCTCTCCCCTTTGGTTCTGTGATTCTGCGTTTGAAATGTGTTGCTTTCAAAATAGATACCCTGTCGAAAAGTGAGTAGGCATTGAGCTGATCATAGCACAAGTGGTCACTGTAACCAGGAGACTACGATTCATCTCACATAATTGATATAAAAATTTAATTTGACAGTCATAATGCATAATAAGGAAACTAAAAGGAACATTTTGGGACTCACATCAAGACAGTCTTTCATTATGAAGACAGTCTTTCATTATGAAGACAGGGAAGCCCAGTGGCTCCATCAGGGAGTTGGGATTTGGGAGATTAATTCTCAAATTCTCACACTGAAACAGGCTGCACACCTGAACTTAGGCAGTTCACGGATGTGAGACTTTTCTAAGGACATAACACAACTGGAAACATTGGGAGTTACGCTTCTGGTAAATCTGAGTGTTTGAGTCCCATGACCCCAAAATCACAAATGCTTTGTCCGTTGTTTCCATTGGAGTGACCAATAGGAGTTCATCTTCCTGCACCTTTAAACTCTGAGTGCAAGGTCCTGCCCCTGGGTCAGGGCAATCCCCAATGCCAGTACAAGCTGGGGGAAGAATGGAAAACAGCCCTGGCGAGAAGGACTGGGGACACTGGCAAATGAAAACTTGGGCATGAGCCATTAGCACTCGCAGTCCAGAAAACCAACCTGGGCTCATCCCCAGCAGTGAGGGCAGAAGATCAAGGGAGGGGGGAATTCTGCCTCTCTGCCTCCTCAAGTGAGACCTCACCTGCAGAGCTGCCTCCAGGTCTGGGCGCCCAGCACAGCAAGGACATGGAGCTGCTGAAGTGAGTCCAGAGGAGGCACCAAGATGATCAGAGGGATGGAGCAGCTCTGCTGTGAGGAAAGGCTGGGAGACTTGGGATTGTTCAGCCTGGAGAAGAGAAGGCTTTGAGGTAACTTTAGAGCCCCTTCCAGTGTCTAAAAGGGCTTATAAGAGAGATGGAAATAGACATTTTAGCAGGGCTTGTAGTGACAGGACAAGGGGTACTGGTTTTAAACTGAAATAGGGGAGATTTAGGTTGGACATAAGGAATGAATTTTATAATGATGATGATGGTGACACACAGGAAATGGCTGCCCCATCCCTGGAAGTGTCCAAGGCCAGTTGGATGGGGCTTGGAGCAACCTGGACTAGTGGAAGGTGTTCTTGCTCACGGCAGGGAGTATTGGACTAGATGATTTTTAAGGATCCCTTCAATCTAAAACTTTCTGTGATTCTATGTATACATCTTCGTCTCTAATCCTGCCTATATTATTCCAGCAGCTCTGCATTTGAGGGAGAGATTAGCTTTGATTTGTTACAGAAAGGGGGATTGATAAGGGCTAAAGTGAACTAAAGTAAACGGAATAGAAAATGTTGAATTTTGGAACAAAAAGTATTCTCTATCTGAAATTTCAGGTACAAGGGTTTCAGACTAGAAAGTTTTTATAGTTGATTTGCCAAAACTGATGTCATACACATGTAATACAATTGGGGAAACAGTCTCAGAAAAAAATGCAAATTGAGAAAGGTTATTATAATTAATATCAATAAGAAATTTTATTTATCAGACACACTAACTCTCCTTAAAAGTCTTTCTCATTAGTCGCTTATTCTTTTAATGTGGAACAATTTAAAAATAAAGTTAAGGTCTGAGATTTGACCTGTTTGAATGAGCAGGCATCAGTTTATACAATAATCTTTATCTTGGTGCTGTGAGGACTGCCTACCCTTCCACAGACAGGGGAGTCCCAGCACCATCAGCCTATCTATCACGTCAGGTTATAGTTGCATCCTTGGAGCACATGAAATCTCCCAGAAGGATAAAAACTGTTGCAGCCAGAGATGTCAGTGACTGCAGCTGAAAACACAAAAACTGAAAGCTTTTTTCCTGCTTAGCCTTCATAAAATTATGAGTGCCCCTCAAACAGAAAATGCTCTAATTACATTTCTCTCCTTACTGGGATTAAATGGAAGAAGAAGCAGTAGACACTTTCCAGCTCAGGTTTTCTCAATGGCCATAGGAAGAGTTATCTTACATGAAATTTGTTCGAGGCACATCCTCTTTTGCTCCTGAAGATTTTACTCATGAAGATTTAAAGTCTTCATCAGTTTGTCCACAGTTGCTCCATGACTGTTGGCCCTAAAAAGTCAGTAGGGTTGTGTGAAGACTGATAATCTCTGGGGTCTCCAAAGATCTAAACAAGCCAGGACTGTGTGTCGGTCCCATGGCAGGTCCATCTGCCATGAACTTCTGCAGTCTGAAGCCACACTGCTTACAGACTCCACACTTTTTCTGCAAGTCACAAGCAGGATTCATTCACAATGGAATGGCATTAACAGCTGAGTTATCTCAGCAGTAATTCAGATATGTTAGAGTTGGTAAAGACCTATTTGTACATTTTCGCCTCCCTCTCTGTAAAGACAGGGTTAAACCCGTTGTACAGACACTCCAGTTTTGTCTCTCCAACTTTATTTGTCTCAGCCCATAGAATTTCCATTACACCCAAGGGAGTGCTCCATGGAGTGATGCATTCTACTTCCAGGAATTTATCCAGACATGTGGCTTAGATTTTTCCTTTCTTAATTTTCATCTTATTACTTTTGGCTATTCTCCTTTGTGCTACTTGGGATATCTCTTTTCTCTGCTTAGTTTTCATATCCTTCAGCTATTTGTTAATGGTTATCTTGATGCCTTTAAAGCATTCCACAGCCAGACCATGTTTATTTAAATCTTTTCATCTTCCTTCATAAGTCAGTGCCTCTAGCCCACTTTAGTCATATCAGTGGTTTTGCATTGACCTCTCTCAAATTTACAACTCTTCTTGACAATGAGAGCGTCAGGACTGAACACAATTTTCTGAGAACAGCCACATACTGCAGAGAAATGATTTTACCTGTGATTTCAAGTGTGATGTATTTGCAACTGCAAACTTGCCAGAGGTGGGAAAAATGAGGGTCTGCACACTTCAGGGTGATGGTGAGAAGAATGCCCAAAGAACCTTTATTGAAAATTGCTTCTGCCTTATATAGGGTAGGAGCAGAACATGCTGGAATGAGGGTGGAACAAGGGAGGAGCAAGGGCAGAGTATGCACAACAAGGGTGTGGTGAAACCATAAAGGGAAAACCACTGCAATGCAGTAAAAACTAACCAATGGGAAAACAGGGTTGATGGCCATGAGGGATAAAGGAAAGTACAAGAACTTAAAGCACAGAATATGGGGAATTATACAGTAAAATATGAAACACAACATAAAACTTGAATCACATATTCTTAAAGAGTCCATAAAAGTCCTCCTCCGCTTATAAGGCGTTTTCTTCTTCCACAGGAATGTTGAATTCGAGCTCTCTTTTCAATTCTCATAATTCTCACCTCCAAAACAAACTATATTTTCCCCTTGCAGTTTTGCATTGAAAGGTCTGTTTGCTATAAGATTTTCTAGCACATGTCCACTATTTTCTATAAGATGTCCGCTTCCCCTTCCTGCCCCCCTCCAAGATCCATGCAAATTATGAATGAGAAAAACATTTCAGAGGAATGTGGAGATCAAAGGCACATAGAGCTCTCATCGAAATGATGGGGAAATATGTGGAGGGGTTTTGTGGTTTTACTCAAGAAATCAGAAAAATGGGCATAGTTGCTGTATTTAAGCACCAGACTCAATGAATATGCACTGCAGAGGAGAGCTGAGGAAATTGAATAGATACATTCTTGAGAGTTCTTGGCTTTTAGAAATTTCACCAAAAACTGATGATCTAGATGAAAATCCCTGTCCATGACGGGGGAGTTGAAATAATTTGATGAACTTTATTAGTCACCTCACAAACAGCTTGCAGTGAAAACCAGCAGCTTCTATTTAATGTGACAAAGATAAAAAAGCCAGCAGAGGGTAGCAAACAATAAAATTATCAAGATGAGAACTGTGGAAGGGTCATTTTGAGACTGCTTTTGTTAAGGGCACATACTGAGCATGAACTCAAAGGAGTTTTGTTAAATAGAAAAATTTTTGCTGCAGCTGAGGGCATCAGTTATGCACACTTTTTTATTTTAAAAGACATCCACACTGTCAGAGGAGTGAATGAAGATGCAGTCGAGGTCTGGCTTGTCACTTAATGAGTGTTTTGTTGTTATTGTGAGTTCAACTTTTCTACTATTTCTGTCTTCCTCATAGTGCAGATTTGTTTTCTAGATTCTCCCAAGTTCCTGCATAAGCTATGTGGGATTTGTAATTGGAAAAAAAAAAAGTGACTATGGCAAAAATGGGTGCGTGGAGAATGAATCACCCTCTGCAAACTTCAGGCAGGATTACAAGGAAGAAATACTGCACCTCTATAAGATTCAAGTTAAAAACCATATTCATTGCTAACATGGCTTAGCAGCATGTCTGTTATTTTTAATCCACTTTTCCTACAGCTTAACTGCTGCAATGATCACACTGTATAACTCGTCATAAGAAGTACATGTTTCTCTTGAATATGAAATAGTCTCATAAAATGTATATTATAGAACATATAAATTATAGGTGGTCTCATGATGTGATAAAATGTAGAATTCTTTTTTTTCAGTGAATTAGGGGACATTCAGTGCTTCATCCAAATTTGCTGAATATCCATCTTGTATTTGTCTTCATTTTGGCGCATCCTCCAGTGGAAATCATGTAATGACCTAAATGGGAAAAACACAGGAATCAGCACAGATTTACTTAGTGTAAAAAAAAAAAATAAATATGACTGAAAGGAAAAGGGGACTGGATGTTTACTAGGTGAGTAGTAGCAACACAGACTGTCCTTTGATCTAGTTTTCATCTCTATTTCTAACAACATGAAGCAATTGGGTGTGACAGAAAGGCCTTTAGAAATGCCACGTAAACCTGAACATTATAAATAGAAATAGTGACTCATTTTTTTCATTCTCACCTCTGTTTGACTAATGATTCATATGAATAATCAGTATTCAGCCTAGTGGTTTTTCTGTGGCTCAGTTTTTAGACTAAAAGAGTGTATCCTTTCTCTGTTTAAATATATGTATGTTTATCCATGATAATTTAGCCATGGCCAGGACTTTAATATGGAAAATACTGTCATCAAGTTCTTCTTTGAATGAGCCTGGCTTTTTGGAGGAAGTCTTCATTTTGTGTGTGATTCCACTGCAATTAATAAAACTTCAGATCCTAACCAGGATATAAATGGATGTCTGATTACTTATGTATTCAGAGTAGTTACTTCTAATTTAAAATACAGAACATAATCACGCCACTTCCTTCATTTTGGGAACCTTTGCTCTCACATTTTGCCATTCATCATTTTCTTTCAACTTTCTGCAGATGCACAGAGATAAAGAGGTGGTGGTTTTTTCTTTTATGTTTCCTTAATGTATTTTGATAGGTAGGGAAAAAATATTGCCAATCAAGTCAATGTGTATAATAGTGGAATGTTGTTTTCAACATCTGCTAATTGAAAGAAAGAAAACTACTGGAAATAATAAATCAATGAAACTTACAGGAATTGATCTTTAATTGAGACAAAGCCCAAGTACCCAGAACTTCGACAGATAAAGAATAAAAGTCTCTGCAGAGTGAAAGAGTCGAGTAATCACAAACAATTCAGGTAAATAACTTGAGATACTTGGTCACTTAGTTACAACCTTTGTTCTCCTCTGATCTTCACCTGCTGTTTCTGGGGAGATTCAGCCTCAGCATCACTTTAAGGTTGTGACCTCCCTCACAAAGGTCTTCAGGCTTCTGAAGTTTTATCTTAGTGCCTACTGGAAGTCCTTTAAAGGTAGCTAAACAGCATGTAGCTTTTGTAGACCCTCTCATGTGCCTCTTGGTGTTTTTAGGAATCCAGATAATTATGGATAATGGTCCTCCAGAAATTACTAAAATTAGTGGAGGATCCTGAGGGCTTTTAATAAAACATTTATAGTGTAAATATAACTTTACAGATTTTATACCAGACAGAAAGCTAACCTGCATTTAACAAATATTGTGAAAAAAATCCTCATATGGTGATTTTTTCCCTCTTTCTTCTTCTGGTCTGATTCTAGAATAGCCAAGTGTCAGCTCTGGTTGTAGCTGTAAAACAATGTCCCTGATGGCCACAAGGCCAGTGCTTCATCCTGCCAGCTGTGAGTAGCACACAAGCACCAGCTCAGTATGGTAGGATCAAAAAGACACAGCAACTTCCCAGCTTTTTTGTTGTCATTTCATCTCAGCTGAACGTGGAGAGAAGTGGCACAGAAGCCCATGGAATCCAATCCACCACCACCAGTGCAGAATCACCACTTAAGAGGAGCACACAGTTTTTCCTTCAGAGAGTCCCAGAATAAAAAGTGTGAGAAGTGAAGTTGTTCACAGTTATTTTATGCTAAGCCATACTAGCTTTTCACACACAGGCATCCTGAAAAAATCAGTGGGATATCCACACGGGAGCAAGGATACACTTGTTATAGCAGAGATTAGTTTGACTACAAGTGCTTGTGAGAGATTAATCAAAGAGAATTGAGATCTACAGTCTTTCCAGGTACTAACCTTCCCCTGAATTCAATAGGACTTGTCTGTGAAAAAGAACAGCAAAATGTGGCTGTGATCCTTACAGTCTTCTCCCTAAACTGGAGCTGTCATGGTTACTAAATGGGATTACTGAGAAGTGAATCTGACTCTTCTGCCAGCCTATTACAAGTTAGTGTCTACCTGTCTCAGAAAGCACAGGCTGAACTGACAGAACTGCTTTGTGCTCAGATATTAATAAACTGATGTCACTCTATGGCATTGCCCTGAATATATAGAAGCTCTGTGGGAAACTAAATAAAATTCAACCTGCTATTTTTAGAGGAGATACAAACTGAGGCTCAGAACAAACCTTTGTTACTGATGTTCAGCAATAACTTTTTCTGTGACTAAAGATCCTTATGCCCTAATTCAAAAATCTCTTTCAGCAACTGCTGCACCTTCACCTAAGTTACAAACTTTCTACTGACACTAAAAGAACTATTTATGCATTTAGTCATTCATTTGCAACACTGAAGAATAATGTTTCATGATTCTTAGTGCATTTCATACACCATCCAGTGCTTTTCCACTTCTTTTCTGACTTATTCTTTCTTGGAGTCAACTTATATATTCATAAATGTATACAGAGTATGAATTGTCACTCATTGTTTTGTTCTTTTTCTTTCAAGAACTGACACCTCTGGTCTTAAGTTAGCAGCTCATTAATCACAACAGTAATTATCTTAGCAGAGTTCACAATATGAAAATGATTGGTGAAGATGTGTATATTCACTGAAATACTTGTATAATCCATTTCCCTTCAGCATCATAATTAAAGATGTATAATGGTGTATAAATCCACGATTGTTTGTAGGAGGAGTGCAAATCATGGCAGCCACACTGCAGTAACTGTTTTCAGCTGTCAAGAACAAACACTAAAAATTTCCAAACTCCACAGGGTTTGGATGCTGAACTCATCAATAACAAGCTTCACACAGTAAAACTATCACAGTTGTCTTACTCTTAGTTCCTCCATCAATGAGTTCCACTGTGATGTCTCTGAGTCTCAGATACCTTTGAGCTGATTGTCCAGGGTTGTAGGATGAGAAGTAACAAACCTTGCTCCACAGAGCAGGGGATTTAGGATGTCCAGGGAGTAGTCCTGTTGTATCCAGGGCAGAACAACTCTCATCCAGAGGTAGGGAAAGAAGAGGTTTGGGGTGGGGCCAGGAAATTTACCAGCAGCTTAAAGGCACTGTGGTCAGGCCCAGGCCAGGGGTGGGAAAAGCAGCCTCGTGCAGATCAGCACTGACAAGTTGCTGGGAAGTTCCTCCCCACTCTGTGCCTGGTGCTCAGAGAAGAAATACTGCAGCCTTGATTTAGGGCTGCCCTAGAGCTTTTAATTCCAATTTGTCGTTTCACCATAATAAATTTGTACAGTACCATATGATATCTGCACCAAATTTTAGGCAATTACTGGTGCTGGTACATTTTAAGCTTAGAAATAACAAAAGTGAAGTGCTGAAGGGAATGCTGCCACAAGACATAGGGGAGGTAAAGAACAATTACATGCTGAGCTCAAGTGACATTTCATGTGCTATTATGAAAAGAAATGCAAATGCATTAAGGATTCTTGGATGTGCTCCTTCTTTACCTTCTCGTCTCCAGTAATCACTTTTTCCTGTACAGTGTACTCTCTCACACATACTGTTTTTAGAGAAAATTTTCAGAAAGTCCAAACATGAAACTTGAGTCATCCTTCAGTTTGGAGCTGGATTTGAACTTTTTACCCAGTAGTCAAAAAAACCCCTGCCCTGAATATACTGTTGCCTTGTTTGAATTCATCAGGTTCTACAAAGGGGCCATTTTGGTTGCAGAGGTATGAGCACACTACTGTGGGATTAATCATAAACCTGCGCCTGTGCGTGTCTGTGCATGTGAATGATGCTTTCTGTGAGCTGAGCTGTGGCCAAGAACAAAGTAAGGCCTAAACCTCAGAAAGCAGCCTCTGTTCTCTCCTTTAAATGCACTAATTCATCCCTGGGCAAAGGGGACCTGAACATACCAAGAAGGTCCCCTGAGGACCTGTTGCTGTTTTCATCGTGACAAACGCACAAGGCGAGGTCTTATATCAGATGTACTATGCTCTCTATTGACAGATTTGAAAAATTATGACACTTTCCAGAAACTTCCTGCTTTTCGGGTTGATGAAAAATATTTCATCTCCAAATGGTATGTAGCTGTGTGCATGAATCTGTACTTTCACATCAAGCAGAGGAAAAATGAGGAAAAACTCCAACAAAATCCCATTCTTTCTCCTGTGCTCAAATCTGGGCATGAACTGACATTGCAAAGGTAAATGTGACAAAAAATGTCGTATCTTGACAGTGTTCCTGAGTTTCCAGTCTATGGGAAAAGCTGGAGCTTGCTGGCCATGTTGCGCTATAGATAAAACTTCCTACCCTGTGATGCACAATGTGGCAGTCCTACTTTAACAATCCACTCAGCCACTGAGGAACCTCAAAAGTAACCTTGAAAAAATCAGCTCTGTGAGGCGATGGGCTAAAATATTGTGCTGCACCAAGAGGAAAAAAAAAAAGGCAAAAAAAGAATTCTGGCTAAACCCAGAAAATGAGTGTGATCCATTGAAACATTTTTGCTTTCCTGAAACGAATAGGCAAGACACTTAAGCAGTTTCTTGAATAGCAACATTCAAGTATTCATTTTTGCTTTCCTGGAACAAATAGGCAAGATACTTAAGCAGTTTCTTCAATAGCAACATTCAGAAAATGTGAGAAGGTAACATTATCCCAAGGACGTCTTTTGACACATTATTTCTGAAAGGTTTCCTGATGTGTCACCACTCCTCTTCCTTCATGGAACAATTAAGCTTGCAGATTTAAATGAACCTACAGTTCAGCAGACCAAGTTACATGGAAAAGGAGTTTTGCATCACCTCTTACATAAGGGGGCTCTTCATGCCTTTCTTAGACATTTCTTGCCCTGGTTGTGATGAATTGTATCAGGACTAAGCATCCTCCTTCACTAACCTCTGCTGTCAGATCAGCTCAGCTGTGTTACCTGCTCTGGGAATGTAAACATGAAGCTTCTCCATGGTCCACCCTGCAGGCTGGGAGGAACATAAAGCAGAAAACAGATAGCCTCTGGCATTGAATTTCAAACCAAAATCTTGCTCCAGATAATAAAGAGGAGATTTGTATGTTTGTGCTGCTTTTGTTTGTTTGTTTGTTTGTTTGTTTGTTTGTTTTTGTGAGGAAAGTGTCAACTTCCATCCCTGTTATTACTGTATTTCCTAGCACTTTAGTTTTCATTATGTTTCAGAAGGCAATGACTATGTGACATTGTTCAGTGAACTTTGTTTCCAGGAGCTCAATAATACTACTCTAAACATTATGGATTAATTTGATAGTTGATTAAAGCTGATCAGAATAAATTCATTCAAACTGCATATGGAGGTCATACACTTTTCTGGTGTGTGGTGTGATTTTTGCAGCGGCTAATGGGCATTTATCATTATGATTGAATGATTAAGTCTTCTGCATCAAGATGAGAATAATGGCCTGGAACAACGCTCATTCTTGTTGATACTTAAATAACCAGGCTCTTATTTCAGCTTAAGTAAAAAGGAAATAAATTGGTAAAAATGGCATTTCTGAAATAACTGTTTGAGTCTGATTTAGGCCTTTTTAAAATTATTCTTCTAAGGTGAGGTCATTTTCCCCCCATAGTTTGAGCTTTCTATTTTTTTGAAAAACCTGTATGACCTTCATTATCAAAGACTGTATGTATAGCTCTTAATCAGTAATGAATTTGTTCTCATACTGTTCTCCAAGGCTGACCAAACATACTTCAGTATCAGGAGTCTCCTTAAAGAACATGCAGCAAAATTCAGTTAGTGCAGAACACCAAAACACTTTTAGTATGTGTTTATTCAGATTTTATGTGATAAACTGTGCTCCTCTAGAACTCAGCTATACATACCTGGAAAAAGGAATTCTCCCAACACCAAATAAATACATGCTTCAGCCACTGTAGTCATAAAAGGCCTCTTCATAGCAGTCAGAAAACTCACAGAGTCCCCACTGAAGGCAAGAAAAATAAATTCACTCGAACCTTGCACCTACCCCACCCCAGTGAATGATGAAACAGAAGAAACTGGCATCTTACCTAAAGCATTAAGGCATGAGTGCTTTCTGACTAGAATTGAAGACAGTCTGTAGATACTTTCAATTTTCTTTCAAGTATCTCCACTGATATGAATTATAGCTGTGGAGCGTGAGGGAGAAGGAGGCAGTCCCTTAGTTTGCCACCTCTGGAACCACATAGGGTTTAAAGGTTAAAACCCACACCACAAGATGCAGCTGCCAAGGCTTGATCCTGAAGCAGTGGAGCCATGGCTAAAACACTGTTTGGTAAGGACATTTCATTCCGTCTTTAGTCTTTTTAAATTTACAGTGTGTAATTTCAAGTCTACAAAGGGCTGAGAAGGAGTTCAAGGAAGCATACAGCCTATTCCCATACACTGAGATTAACTAAAGTTATTTAAGCCTCCTCAGACAGGTATTTCCCCGCCACAGTGTAGTGGTTCATGTTCTGAGATGTGTCTACCTCTCCTTTGATGCCTAAAAGAAAATTCAGGGAGAAAAAACTCTAAGGCAAATTAGTTTTGAAGGTGAGATAAGGAAAGGGTTTTAGTTTGTGCCTAGGCATAAGATGACAAGATGTGTGCACCTCCCCCTGTACAGATGTTACAACTTATAATATTGTCTGTCCAATCCAAGGTTTTCCCTCCCTGTGGCTTTTGCCTTGATCCATCCCCATCCCGCCCCCTGGGAATTGGGACTGGGGGCTTTTCGAGACCTTCTCTTCATCAATCTTCATCTTCTTCGGGGTACAGGGGGCACATAGTTACCCAAAGTTTGACTATACTCTGCGGTTTAGGCCAAGGTACAAGTGTTCTCTAAACAGAATAGGCCTATCTTAAAGAGAGACTAAACATCTCTACTGGAATTCAGGGGGCAGAATTGCTATGGGGTGCATAGAATGGGGTAATAGAATTGGAGAGTTTCTGTGCTAAGGGAAAGGGAATGAAATGCTGCTGCTTCTAAATCTAATTCTACTATATAACTTCTTATAGAGCTTTAAAAATTAGAAAAATCAAAAAACCAGATGGACCTTAAGGCATCACCTTTAATGCATGATACAACAGCCAACATTCCCTCTGAGAGCTTGCTAATGACTGTAGAGCAGAGTAATTGTTTTCTGTATCTTCTGTAAATCAATGCACTGTTAATATATAACATAATTTTAAATTGGTGCTCTACCAACCCTCAGGACCTTTTCTACCGCTTTGACTCATGGTGGTTGTTTAACCCCCATTTGGTACTTGTGAATTCAGGGTCCTCTGCCAGGCTGAATTCCTTCCTGGATTTGAAGAACTTCTTCGTGGATATAATTTTGAATTCTGACTCTGTCTTTGAGAGCACTTTCACCTATTAACATGCTTTAGCTTGTTGATCTCACCAAGGCTTTCGATACTGTGAGCAGAAAAGGTCTATGGCAGATTTTGGAACGTTTAGGATGTCCCCCTAGGTTCCTTAAAATGATCATCTTACTTCATGTGTATCAGCATGGCCAAGTCAGATATGACAATGCACTTTCTGAGTCCTTTCTAATAACCAGTGGTGTGAAACAAGGCTGCATTCTTACACTAGCTCTATTCACAGTCTTTTTCAGCATGATGCTCCAAAGGGCCACGGCAGACCTCGATGATCAGGACAGTATCTACATTCGATACCGTACTGATGGAAGCCTATTCAACCTAAGGCGACTGAAGGCCCACACTAAGACCTTAAACCATCTTGTCTGGGAGCTGCTTTATGCTGATGATGCCACCCTTGTCACCCACACAGAAGAAGCTCTGCAGTGTTTAACCTCCTGCTTTGCAGAGGCTGCTGAGCTTTTTGGTCTGGAAGTCAGCTTAAAGAAGACAGAAGTTCTCTATCAACTTGCACCTCAGGAAGTCTTCCATCATCCCCATATCACCATTGGTGAATCAGAGCTCAAATCAGTCCAGCAGTTTAATTACCTAGGTAGCCTCATCTCCTTGGACAGAAAGACTGACAAAGAGATAGACAACAGGTTAGCAAAGACATACAGTGCTTTCAGAAGCCCCATAAAAGAGTTTGGTGAAATAAACACTTGAAGTACAAAGATCAGTGTTTACAGAGCCATTGTGCTGTCTAGCCTTTTATATGGATCCGAATCATGGGTCATCTGCTGCCACCACCTGCGTCTCCTAGAACGCTTCCATCAACGCTGTCTCCGTACAATCCTAAACATCCGCTGGTCAGATTATGTGACCAATACATCTGTTCTTGAAAAGGCAGCGGTTACAAGTATTGAGGCCATGTTGCTGAGAACACAGCTGAGCTGGGCAGGGCACGTCTCCAGGATGAAGGACCACCACCTCCCTAAGATCTTGCTTTATGGCAAACTTGTCACTGGCTACCGCAAGAGAGGAGCCCCAGAGAGAAGATACAAGGACTACTTGAAACAACATCTCAGCCTTGGCCATACTGATCAACATAACTGCTCTATTCTGGCCTCCATTCGGGAGGCCTGGAGACACACCACCTATAACCCTGCTGCTTCCTTTGAGAACACATGCAGGATCACTCTTGAGGAGAAAAAACAACACAGAAAGAATCGTGTCTTGCAGAATTTACCACCTAAGGAGTCTTTCTGCTGTGCCTTTTGCAACCGGACATGTCTATCTCATGTTGGCCTTTTTAGCCACCAGTGTGCCTGTAACAAACGTGGGTAGATCCCTTCCCAAATCTTCATTTGTGAAGCCTAACCATGATGATGAATAAGTAAAAAATAAATAAACCAAAAATGGGGGGAGCAGGGAAAATTCCCTACCATAATCAGACTGATGAAGAAATCACGCTCACATTCAAGAGGAAAGTTTTTAGCTGTTTTTCTGGATTACTAAATTATTCCTTGGTGAATGATAAAGTGGAAAGCAGAGCCAGAACACAGGTGGAAGCATGTGCACCTGTGAAAGGAGAGATGAGATTCCCACATGGATAATAGGGAAAAAAAAAGCTAAAACACAAGTAGAGAAGCCACTGTGATATCCCCAAGGAAAAGAAGCCCTGTGTCAAGGGCTTTGAGCAAAGCTTTTGAATCTAGAAATAATCAAGGGAATGATACATGGTACAACCTTTATAAACAAGTACTAGTGGAGTGTCATTACTTAGTTCTACCTTTTTAACCCTCCCTACAGGATGCAAAACTTTTAAATCCTGACACTTTGATTCAAAGAGGCGTTACAGAACATGAATTTCCTTTGTGACTAGGGATAAGGTCACAGTAGTGATTGCAGTGAGTGGAATCTCACTACAGGCTACTGCAGAAAGGTCCTTTGGTATAACTCGCAGCCAATTAAATCAAAGTTCATCAGCCAAAAGTGTGAAATGAGTTACATCATAAGCCTCTGTGATCTCCACATACTACATGGCCACAGCTGGAATAAGAGTCTGACTGTGGGGTGAAGTCACAGCCCCACAACTGAAGTTTGAGGGTTTTGGAATATTATAAATTGTTGGGCCATTTTCCATGAGAGCAGTGGAGATAATTAGATAGTTCCCATGGACACAGCCTTGAGCTGTGTGGCTAAGTACAGGTGCCGCATTCCTGGATGTTGTTGTAAGAATATGTTTATATATGTGTGGGAAAATAGAAGTTAGAGAACTGAATAAAAAAGCTGCCTGCTGCGCTGGGCAGGCAGACATCTCTCTGGCTCATGCTAGTGTCTCATCATCCTAGTGTGTGTGTGTTGCGTGTCTTTCTTCCCCTACAGACCAAGGCCTCCGACAGGTACCCTACAACATCTGACAGTCTAGTAAAACCAACTTGGACTGGGTCCTGCTGTATTTGTTAACATCCCCACCTCCTAGTGTATGCCACTGTGCTATCCTGGTTGATTCTCTCTCCATTGTCCTTAGCATTAATTTGGGGATTAGTTTTTATTTCTGAGCTGGTTGTGGAAGAGAATTTCTTTCCTGGTTCTCGAAGGGCATCAAGTTAACGAGTTACATCCTCGTCAGCTTTCTCTTGAGCTCTCTATGGCTTGGTAACACCCCATTGAATTTTCCTGGACTTTCTGCTATCTTACATGGTCTGAATTTTATTTTTGCCCTGAAAATATTATAAGATATTTAGTTTTCCTTGTGGATTATTTTTACTGCTACTGGCATTGTGATAGGTATTGCTGCCTGCTGTGAATAATGCAGAACACCAATTTTAATCATTAATATTTGATTGTATATGGTGCTGGGACGATGGAAAATGATAAATTTCCTCATAGCAACAATAAAATACAGAGCCTAAAGTGCAGGGCATTAGGCCCATCCTTTTGAGAGGCTCAGGCTTTAAGGCTGATTCACTCCTGCATCCTTTTGAGAGTCCTTGGGGTTACACCACCCTAAGCCTGCGTGATGATAACACAGTCACCTAGGAACATTAAGATCTCCAGATGTTTAGGAGTTTGCCTTTGAATCTTATTCTGGAAGCTTTTGTTACCTTTTTATTCTTGAGTCTTTGTCATCACTGGTGGATTGTCCCTTAAACTTTTACTGCTTCCAGAAAATGCCAGTCTTTGCCTCTCTGAATTTTCTATGAAAAGCCTTTGATAAAAAATGGAAGAATGTTGCTGATATTAAAAAAACAGAGACCACTATTAGTCTTACCTTTCTGTCTCCCTTGGTCCACAACCTCACCTGTCTTGTGAGGGTGGCTGATGAGTTCCTGCAAACAGCCCCAGGGCTCTCATACACCCCCAGTTCCCAACCCAAATCTTCCTGCTGCTTTTATTAAATGTGGTTGTTGGTGCTGGTGCTCTCAGTCTCCAGCTGTTTCTCCACACTGGAATGAAATGACAAAAGTTTTTATTCTCTCCCAATGAGAGTTCAGCTCCCTCATTTCTTAGGCTCTGTTTTGCAGAGGTAATATGAGAATCAACATAAACAATTTCTTTTTTTTTTCCAAGGTCTTTGATTTCTGCACCTGTCCAACTTCTTGTACCATCATGTAGCAAGCTAGGCCATGGAATTAGCAGTCAGCAAAGTTTATTTTGGGATAAATAAGAAAAGGACTATTTTTTTCAGAGCAAGAAGATCCCCTATGGCAGACTTACTCAGGTGCGTGAGCAGATGTACAGGTACAGCAGATGGGACCATACACAAGGTGCAGATGGGTGTCAAAGAGGCAGGTAGAAAGACTAATGCAGAATTACTGGTTTGGCCTCATGGCAGTTCACTTAGGTAGTTTCCTTCTGCCCTCCTGAATAAGAACTTCCAATTAACATTTCTACCACACACTTTAATTGCCGCATTCCTGGCTTCAGGCTGTTTTCCTCTGCTTGAAGCTTTCTTAAAATATGAAACTGTGATTTCATAAACATGCAATTTAGATATTCATTGTGTAGCCTCTTTTTAAGGTTTAGAAGTTGTAAACTTGTAAGCTTTCCTTGGAGTCCATTTGTGCAACCTGCAAGCACATAAAAATTACTGATCTGAGTATAAAATGACCCTTTGTACTTTATAAGATTTAGGACCCTCAAATTATAGGTGTTGAACTAGGCAATAACCTGGGTAATTAGCAGTATTTAAATAACTCATTAGATAGAGAAGGTTTTAACCTGTTATCACTTAAAACTTCCTTTGAGCTGCAGAATTGTTCTCTTGTGCTTGTCCCGGCTACTTGCCAAAACTGGATGCAGTCACAGTCCTCTGTGGCTACCTCTCAATGACTGTGCACTTTTCTTTTTGGAGGTGGGGGAGTATGACAAAAATTCTGATTTTTTTTTTCACATCCGTGATACAACTAAACTTAGTGCATCTTCAACCTGCAAAGATGTTTTAAATTTCTAGAGAAATTTATACCTTAAGGTTCTCTTCTTTTTCTATGTCTTCTTAAAGGAAAATAAACTAAAATTCCTGAGCATAGTAGAATATTGCTTTCTGATGATTCTTCTCTAATTCACGTTTCTTTGTCTTTATCTAGTCCTGTAATGCTGACTTTGAAAAATTGCACAATGATCCAGAAAATCTGTTCCTCTTTTCTTCCTGGCACATTGATGCTTCTGCCTTAGGAAGGCACTAACAAAGCATTAAAAAGGAGGCATTGCTCATAAGTCAAGAAAAATGCTTGATACAAGTGGAATGTCTCAGTTTTAAATCATTGTTTTATATTGTTGTTTATCAGG
Organism: Manacus vitellinus; assembly: GCF_001715985.3. Taxonomy (NCBI): domain Eukaryota; kingdom Metazoa; phylum Chordata; class Aves; order Passeriformes; family Pipridae; genus Manacus; species Manacus vitellinus. Next base: position 10,930,200 of record NW_021939718.1, on the reverse strand, counting down.
TCCTTTTTTAATCTTTTACCATCAACAAAGCAACCTATAGAACAGTTTTAGCATTTGCAAAAACTGCTTCACACCTAGAAACAGGAAAAAAATAATCTATAGAAATTCTATTTACTGATAAAACCAGAGTATGGGTTTGAATCAGGATGAACAGATTGCTGAATATATTAAGCATTGAAAGAGAACTTGCAGCTGACCAGGTTTGCTAATAGATACCTCTGCAGCCTGTGTGAATAACTGCAAGTAGGCATAAACATTAAGGGAAAAAAACCCACCTTCTTGAAAGACAAAGAAGGTTAATGAGTTAGCCTTCCATTCTCTGGCTACAAAGTGAAGTAATTAAAAGGTGTGTAAGTGAATATTATGAGCTGGTGTTCATTTCAGAGATGAAGAGATGATGTCAGATACTGAATGGTACATTAGTATAGATGGGACCTGCTATTCTAATAAATTATCTTTTCTCCACAAACATGAGGAAAACATATTGATTTAATCTTGTGATTTTGTTTCTACATACAGACTTAATTGCTTTTGGCAGCTTGAACGGGAGAGTAATTTACTCTGCTAATACTATGTTTTTGTGGTCTCAGATGGATTTGAATACCGCAATTTCCTCTTATTAGGCTTATTCTTCAAATAAATAAAGTAAAAAAAAAAAGTAATGCTTTTGCAGATTACTTTTTTGGTCTCTGTAGAATCACCTTGTAGCTTTTCCATGTTAGAAGGTGATTAAGTTTTAGAAAGAATATTTATTCCGCCTCTCCACTCTATGTACTCTGATTTGTGAAGTTTATATCATAAATCTATCCAGTAATCAGCATAACAGCATGACATATTTCTTTCTTGAATTACCACATATCTTTTTGTCTCACAATTTGCTCCTGAATGCAAGCTGGAGTACTAAGATTCCTTGCCTGAAAAATGTTTCCTGAACCTCCATTAACTTCCTTTTTAGTTTTCATGTGTGTGATTCCTTGTCTTTTTATTAGTCATGCTGAAACAAATGGCTTTATTCTGACATCTTCTACTACAGATAGACCATGCTACTCCTTTTTTGTTTCACCACTCCTCCTTGCAAACATCATAACTTTATTTTGACCTACCTTTATCTCTTATAATCTTATATAGAGATCACAGCTGTCTTTTTCTCCATCTGTCCATCCAATACACATTCATATGTTATAGTTAGAACTTAGAAAATAATAAAGTTGCTGATATCAGAGAACTTTTTAAGTTCTCCAAATACTTAAGCAGATCTGAATCTGTGTCATTTCAGAAATGTTGTCTCTCTTATTGACACACCACATTTCACAGTTCTCAGCCAGCAAACCGAATGAAATGTCTGTGATCATTTATCATCCACGGATGGAAAAGAACTCAGCATACAAGGTGAAAATACTGGGATGCATATCTCTCCACTGCTTTCTTTGAAACTTTGACAGAGCATCAAATTCAGGCAAAATGCATAATTTGCCCAAGGTGAGGTCTCCTGTGAAACTTTGTCCCCCTGCCAAGTGCCTGGAAATGGAGAGCCTTTCCCTACACGCCGTTAGAAAGGAATGTGATGAGATCTCCTTTCTTTCTTTGCACACCTAGTTTGCATGTTTGCGTTAAATCACCATTTTTTTTAATGCATAGATGGCACCACTACCCATTTAAGGGTATTTATTTGATGTACTCCCATCTGCTTTTATCAAACAGATTTTTTTGGTAAGCCTGAACAATAATTAACAATCAGTATTGTCAAAATAGCCCTGTGGCCAAAGTCCTTCTGTGGACTGGGGTTAAAAACCTGTCATGGTTGCAGAACCAAGCTGTAGGAATCAGCACAGATTCCTGTGATCTTTGAAATGTCAGCTCTGGGCAGCTGAAGAGTGGTGGCAGCTTAAAGAAAATGATGGGAACTTTTGATTCCAGATGCCTTTTTGAATATCTGAGAGTCTCATGGAGCAAATGTATCTACGTATACATACTATGAATGCTAATCTTTTTTTGCTTATTTCTGTCTACACAACTAGACTTTGTTAACATATATTTAAATTACACAAATTCTCCTTTATTGTCTTATACATAAAACATTTAATAAGTCTAAAACATTAGAAAAAAAGTCTCTCACATATCCCTTGTGTTGACTCTGGTCTTTAGCAACTGCTCAAACAGGGAATCCAGTAAGACTAGGACATGATGAGGATTCCTCTTTTCTCTGGATGAATCTGAGTTTTGGAAATTCCTGGAGTATTTTTTATTCATTTTTTGTCACCACAGTTATCTTACATTTCACATTTCAGGAAGTAATTTTGCTCATTTATTTGTTTCATTGCTTTGGGAAATCTCCACAGACCTGTCCCTCCTTAATGGAAAATTTTTCCTAGGATTTCCTTGCTACACAGGGATCTCATCTAAGGGAACTTTAGAGCTTCTTATCATTTTTCATTGTCCAGCCACAGTTTCATTTCACTCACCCCAACACACAGGGACACACATCAATACATTTATGAAGCTTAGGTATTTCTGTACATTTTCAGGAAAAATGATGTTCAAAAGCCTCCTATTGATTTTTTGATAAATGATTCATGCAGAAACTTGCTTGACAGCCAACAGGAATGAATAAGCTTATTCCAATAGAATCACCACCATGTCTGATTACAATATTTTTCAATGGCAAATTTTGTGCAGAGAAAGAGATCCCTACAGGGAGGTCATTTGTCAGCCTAAGTCAGAGCTTTAATATTACTCCGAAATAGCTTAGCTAAAGTTGTGTCAGATTTTCTCTTTTTCCTCACAGAATAAAAACAAAAAAAAAAGAAAAAACTATAAAGAAAGTAAGGAAAAAATGTGGAGAATCACAGCACTTGTAGAAATCAGGACACAGCAGTCAAAGTGATTTCATGTAAGCTCCTAGTGCCAATGCATTCATTTGGTCTTCTAATGGGGCATTTATTTGTGAAAAGCCCTTTTCACTTTTACATTTTCCTACATCTAAATTTTCTTTAAATCTGTTGCAGCTTATTTTACCAGGGTCTGCTTGAGCACATTTTAATCATAAGATTATCAGATTAATATTTATCAGTGCAGTGGCTACAATAATATATACTCTGTCTCCAGGAATTAGTTTTGCTCTCAGTTCTTCCCATAATTATTTTTAACTAGACTCTAATAATACCTATGTCTGAAGCAGATTCTGCACTAAATAGTTGTTCCAATGGGATATAAAATTTAAATGACAATAATTCTACTTGCTTTGCTTTACAGCTCTCAGCCAAATCAGAATTCTTTTTATTTTTGCTTTTTCTTGTCATATTAACCATTTCAACACTAGAGTGAATCTGCTGTCCTCAGTTAACAAGGTCCTGATTTTAGTGGAGTGGCTGGAGTGTGTTTAGCAGATGGTAGTTGGTACAATGAAAAGTGCAAAGAAGAAAATTGCTGTAGAGTCAGAGTAAAGCTTGAAAGTAGAAGGATTTCTCTTAGTTTTTCATTGCAGCTATGTAGTCTGATACATAATTGGCACTTAAAAAGTTATTGTTAATTGAGAAAAACATCTAACCAGCTTGGATGTGCCATGCATGCTCTGCTACCCTTCTACCTTCTGGCAAAGTAGTGATATTTGGTGTCCTTTTGCTTCCCCCCAAAAAAATTAAAATTTAATTCCTAGCAGTGCCCACCCTTCACCTCTCTGCTTCTGAGAAGAGTAGATATTGTATGTTAAATCACAAAAAAAATGTTCCAAAAAAAGATTCAGTTGCTGAGTGTTACCACATATAATTTTTAGGTGACTTCTTCCAACGTATCATGGGAATTAGATGATCTTTAAGGTCCCTTTTAACCCAAACTATTCTACAAGTCTATGATTCTGCCTAGAGGGAAATCCCAAGTGACTGAGTCCTCTCCTTCAGTGCTGAGCAGAGAAATTTTTGCAAATAAGGCTCTTTTAAGGTCAGCTAAAGAATCAAACATATTGGTAAAAGTGGGTTTAATATAAAAGTGAGAGCATGACAAAGTTCACTGGCAAGGTTCATTCTATTACTTACTAGGCAGTTAAAGCACACAGAGAAACAGCAAACAGAAACCTAAAATCAATCAGTCTGAACACAAAATCAACCAAAAATTATCTGTGTGGAGGCTGGAAGGGAGAAAAGGATAAGGGCAGAAAGAGCGAGGATAAAAAGGAATAAGACACTCCTGCTGAATCACAAGGTTCAGAGTAGACCCTTGTCCTAGTTAGGACAGCTGAGACCAGTTCATCATGATATGGGTGTAACCCAAAACTGTGTATTTAATAGCCTTCCATGCCATTTCCCAGCAATTGTTAGCAGTAGAGGCCTGTAGATGTTCCTGTCCTCATACCCTTTTATGGAATTCCCCGCTCTGAGGGAAGGACTGAGCATTCCTGCCTGAACTGGAGAATATATAAACTTGGAGTTTTGGAACCTTTTTACCGCTCGTGGGATCCAGAGGAAGACTGCAGCTCACCACCCTCAACTGGACTGCAGTCACCACTTTTGACCAGACTGCAACAGCTCTCCCACCAGCAGGTTTTTTCCCCTCTCCCTTTACTTTGGACTCGGGGCGGGGGGGCAAGAAACACCACTTTGTTCATGCCCCAGGGTGCTGGGTTATACATTTGGGTTTTGTGGGTTAAAACCAAATTGCTTGTCTGTATAATCATACTTATTGTATTATTTTATTAAATTGTTATTCTGATTTACAATCTCTCTTTTGAGTTGAGTTCATTTCCCCTGCTGGTTAACTTTTAAACCAGCACAACCCTCCTTGCTAAACTGAGCCTAGGATTTGTACAACAGTGTAGCCTAAAGGTTTGACAGTATTTAAGAGCACTTAATCAATAGCTTAAGTTAAACAATTTAACAAAGGATTCATACAAAATTTACTACAGCACAATGGTAAATTACTTGTAGGCCTGACTTAACAAATCTGAAGTACTTAAGAATCCAGGAGAGTGACATTCATTGTACATTTGCTATGGCGTAATCACACTTGCAGTCTCACAGTCCTAAAGGTGTATACAAGGTATATACCTGTGAAAAACTGCTTTTGAATTCGGTGAAGGACTCACTGGTGCCTTTGCACCTTCTCAGCAGATGAAGAGTTAAGCCTTGAGGCATCACTGTTGTTGCCAGGTCCTCCAGGAGAGCTTGAAGGTCTCATTTTTGACCCCTGTTTATAGGGTCACACGTGTGGGCTTTAATCATAAAAATTTTCCATCCTGGCCTCAATTCAGGTCGGTGACTGTCTTTGAAAGTTTAATAACAAAAACTGTTATTCCATTTGGGTTGTTATTCAGGCAAGAAAAATAACTTTCCAAGGATGTTTGTTAAAAAACAGGAGCTCATTAAACAGCACCAGTTTAATGCCTGCTCTGCTGGTGCTAAAGAAAAAATACTCAGGAGCAGTTAATTAGGGGTGAGATAAGGAAAGGGTTTAATTGTGCCAAGGCAATAGATGTTACAAGACCTGCGCGCAGCTGTGCCTGGGATGTTACATTTTATAATATTATTTGTCCAATCCCAAGTGTGTCCACCCTGTAGCCTTTGCCCTGGTCTGCTCCAGGTCCACCCCCTTAGAATTGAGTCTGGGTTGTATTTTGGGACCACCTTTTCATCACCATCACCATCTTCAGAGCACAAAGGGTACATAGTCACCTAGTTCTTGACTCTGTTCTGTTGTTCAGGCCTAGATATGGCTGTTCTCTAAACAGTATAGGCCTTGACTTGACAAGAGACTAAACATTGCCAATGAATTCAGGGGTGGATTTGATATGGGGAGCATACAATGGGGTAAGAGGGTTAAGGAATGTTTAAACTACTTGTACTACAGGGAAAGGGAGTGAGGGCTGCTGCTTTTAAAATCTACTTATAAAACTTACAAAGCTTACAAAAATTAAAAAAATAAAAACTAATAGGGGCTTAAGGCATCAAGTTCCTGAGAACAGTGTTTCTAATAAGCTCGAGAGGAGCTCAGCCCAGATGCTGTTTCGCAAAGCTGAGCCTAATGAGCAGTTCTGAGGTCATAGTGCAGATCAGGAGCAGGGAAGGGAATGCACCACCACATCCTCTCTTTAACCAGATGTGCTTCAGAAGAAACATCCTTGCCCATGGCAGGGAGGTTGGAACTATGTCGTGGTTTTAACCTCAGAAGGCAGCCAAGCTCCCTGCAGCCTCTTGCTCACTCCCCACAGTGCGATGGAGGAGAAAAAGGTAAAAGTGATAAAACTTATGGGTTGAGATAAGGACAGCTTGATAGGTAGACCAAAAGCTGTTTGTACAAGCAAGCAAAGCAAAGAATCCCTTCCCCACTTTCCACGGTCAGGTGGGTGTTCAGCCATCCCAGGAAAGTTGGTCTAGGTCACATGTAACGATGACTTGGGAAGACAAGCACCCCTTCCTCCAGTTCTATGTGCCGAGCATGGAGCCATATGGAGTATCCCTGTGGTCAGTTGGGGTCAACAGTCCCCCTTCCCAAATCCCTGTGCACCCAAACCATTCTGTGATTCTGTGGAACAGGTAACTCTCAGAACACAGGAATATGACAGGGTGATTGCCATAAACTGATATTTGAACATGAAAACTTAGTGCAGTGGGTTGGTTTTTTGGATTTTTTTAGGCCTTCCTTAGCAATGGGGTCAGAGATCTAAGGAAGTATTCCATATCATTCCTTTCCATAAGGCAACATATAAAAAGGCGCAGATAAGAGAGTTCGGTCTCTTCTCTCTTCCGGTGGCTGAAGATGACTCTCCGCAAGACGGTCTTTGCTTGTATAGGCCAGGGCCTGCTGCTCAGACCTGCTGTTATCTCCAGTCTCTCTGGGAGGCATGGGGGAGTTGGCTGCTGCCTCACGCAGTTCTACTGTCCTGTTCAGGGAAGTATTTAATTTGTGTTTTGTATTTATTCACTAACTCTATGTTGGGAGAGCAAGACTGAACAATTTTTCCTGCATTTTGTAGGCCTTGCTTGACATTACTTTAGAAGTTGCAAGCTGTGATGTTTATACTTACAGGCTGTGTGAAACTATGCAATGCTTATATTTGTTAGCTGTGTGTTTAGTTATAAGGTTTGAGAAAATAGTATGTTTATAGTAAGAAAGCCTTGAGAAACTGGAGATTAAGGTACACCTGCAAGATCTTGGAAAACCCCTAAGGGCAGATCAATAGAAGGGACTTTGCATGCCAAGTATGATCTTAGGCCGCGTGAACAGAGCTTCAGATCCAATAAACTGAAAGCATGAGATGTGTGCACAGACTGAGCTATCCAGTCACCTTTTTGTAAGCATGTACCCGGAACAAACTAAACTGTATAAAAGTTAAGTCATTTAAATAATAAATTGGACATCACTGATCATACTGATCATCTGTGTGTGTTTCTGAACTCCTACCGTCCACAGCTCTATAGTAATGGGTATATTTCGAGGATATTTGTTTTTAGTTCTTTTATCCCTTCTTCCCCATCCCTTTAACCTTTTTCCCCCTCGGGGGCTCCCTGTTGTGTATAATATATTTAAATATTATATATAATTGTAAATATATGTAATATATACATATTTGATATAATCCTGTTTCATTCGAACTTCTTTCAGTTTTTTTCTTGTGATTCGGTTTTTTTTCCTCGCTTGGGGAGAGCGGGAGGGGGGAGACAGCTTGGACTTGGCAGGAGAGCCAGGCCAAACTGATACACTTAGCTTCCTTGTCTGTTGCAGGCTACAGCATTTCATAAAGGGGGTTTCCTCTCCTCTCTACTGTTGAAGACTCATGGGCAGCACCTTGTATCAGGCCCTTGCAGCTCACTAGAGTGATGCCTAGACACTGGGTACCAGAACATGTGAGAGGCACCGCTGGCCAAGGGTCTATGCTTTGCCTTCAGTTAAATCACTCTGAACACAACACGAGGTTCTGATGAGAAGCAAAATTAATTTTAAACTGCTAAAGGGCAAAGTAAACAACATAGTTGCTAGATTTTGGAAAGCAAATGCAAAGAAAAAAGGCAATTACATACCTTATTAGCCAGCCATACTTGGCTAGAATTCCTGCCTCCACTCTGCTTGTGTACCCAAGAGATGACAGGATGGATTCAAGCTTGTTAGAGATAGGACCAAGTCCCTGTAATGAGCCACATCCATCTGGCATCATCTCTCCATGTTGGAGCCTCCCACTTAGGATGGAGTCTGTCTTTAATGAACTACTTCACTCACCAAGGCCTCTACTGAGTGTAAACACACCACAACGGGATTGCCCATAACCCATGGGCTTGATAGTTAATTTGATTACTGTTTGAATTTGCTAGCCTTCTGCTAATGTAAATCTGTCTGATGTAACATTAGCTGCTGATACAGAGGCATATTTCCAAAATACGGTGTTGCCCATACTGTGTTATCACTCTATCATCAGTAGATGATGCATTAATACCATGTAAATGCTACTCTTAATGCACAGATTGGTGAATATACATGGAATCATCTGAGCTTGTAAGACTTCAGGCAATTAACTTCACTAGCACATCAGATTTATGTGTAATCACATCACTGCAGAGAAAAAAATATAGGTGAAACATGGGAACAAGAGGAAACAGCAAGTAGAACATGTGGTTTGTTACTTGAGAAAACATCAAAAAGCAATAATAAGCTTTTTAGATTTTGTGAATGGGTTTAAAACTTGATACAATTTTAATACCAGAAAAATAAAACAGTCTTTTCCCAGCTTTTTGGTGAATTAAGTAACAAAAATTAATAAATTAGTTCAATCTGAAATATTAATATTTTCTCGAATAGAAAAAGTAGTTAGAATATGTAGAATATGTAGTTTTTGGGTTATATAATATTTTATTCACCACTTTGTTCAGTTTTCAGTAAAAAATAAGGGTTTCAAAATGAAAAGTCATAAATGGTGGCATTTATAAAAATGTTGACTGCAAAATTTTGGGAAGCTCAAAATCCACTATTTTATTTCATCATTATGATGCTCTTTTCCAGACAAATCTGATAGCAAAATTCATCTCAGTTTCACTGGGAAAGTCCTCTTCATTAGGAGGGTTTTCTTCTACATCACCTGGGAGGACACATTGCCCCAAGTGGCAGGTGAGACTGAAGAAGATGCTTAAGATCTGCAGCCTAATTAAGGCTGTGTGTTTATTGCATTTTAATGATATCCAATCTGGCCAACATTAGGTTTCTTCAAGATAATTAGAGATGATCTATGTCTTCAGGATTTTGGTTTTAGATCTTAAATTCTGAAAAAAATTCACTTTATGTCATTTCTTTAATCTTGCTCAGGGCAAGGAGAATCTTTCATTAGACACATATTAAACTGTGTGTTTAATCTTTCATTCTTGGAACAAGTGGAATTTTCTTTTGCCTTTAGCACAAAAGCATCTGCTGCTTTGTCAAGGTCGGGTAAAACAAAAAGCAAGAACTGCAACCATATTTGCCGAAAGATTCTTGCTTTGCTAGGGAACCTCAAATTCACAAAGACTCCTGGTTGCAGCATATTTGTGTCCCATAGAATCACAGAATATCTGTAGCTGGAAGGGACCTACAAGGATCCTTGACTCCAACTCCTGGCCCTGCACAGGCCACCCCAGCTACCCCATCATGTGTCTGAAAGCATTGTCCAAATTTTTCCTGAGCTCTGGCAGTCTGATTCATTAGTTCCTGGTTGTGACTGTGTCTTACCCCTTGTTCTACACTTTCAGTCAAAATGCAGAGGTGATTCTTTGCAGTGCAATTAACTAAACACTTTTTCAAAATAAAGGTTAGATTTCTCACAATATGTTTTCCTTACAAATAGTAGAATTTATGAGATAAGCTGTCATTATCTACACATTCACCAGCTTCACAATGGTATATGCATTTTGCAGAGGAATTGATGCAGTGCTGGAGGCACTGCAAGACTGGCAGCCTTGAAAAATGAAGTGGTCTATCTACTGCAAGGCCTCAAGACTGAGGCTTCTTAGGCTAATCTTGTCTGAACCTTTCCTGGACTGCCTGGAGCTTTGTTTTTTCATGGTATGGCTGCATCAGTAATTTTTCTATAGATGACTATACCTAATTTATTTTAGTTTTGTAAAGTCTTTGTGTAATACAACCAGAGTGTTTATGTAGATAACTGTAACAGGCCATTATTCTCTGTAGAATGAAATACTTTTGACTGAGATGGTGATGTGATTTAGAGAAATACAGCCAGCCTTGATATGATTGTAGAGCTCTTGAGAAATGGGGATGTGAAGTAGAGGAGCAGTCATGGGCACAGGCACACTGGAGAGCTTATGGGTTTAAACAATTTATCACTCATCAGTTAAACAAGTGCAGACCAGGTAAAGTCAGCTTTTTTGGGGTAACAAGTGAACAAAGAACAACTATTTATTTTGAGAAAGTCCCCATGTGTATTGTAAATCTGGATGTAATGTGACTTACACACTAATGAAGAAAGACCAAAGCACATAAACAAATATAAAATAACCCCCAACCAGATCCTAGAGTAAGGAAAAAGAAAGTCTCACCATCCTGAATCTGCTCCAAGTGAAGGACTGGGATGCTGACAGTTTGCTGTGCTTCTTGCCAGACTGAAGATCTCATTTCAGGACTCCGGGAAGTGGTGAAAACATGAGCAAACAGCTGGGAAAAGAGGTGGGATCTAGAAATGTGTATAAAATTTTAACTGTATTATTTTTATTGGGGGTTATTATTTTTTTAATTACTATTTATTTTCTTTTACTTTTTTATCCCATTTCTTATCTATAATAATTAGATCTGGACAAATAACAGCTCTTTTATTAGGCTATTATGATCCTAATAGCAAACTCTTGATTTTACTCTTGATTTTTTTAACTGAATTACTTTTTTTTTTTGCCATTAGAGAATTTTAAGTGTAACTTATCCCAGCTAGATGCGTAATTAGGGATATAATCCTGATTAGATTCTCACATAGCAATTGGGCTGTTTTCACTGAAAAGGGAATTAAATCCTACCCCATGTGATGGAGTTCTGAGAACAACCTAAATTTTATTGGTTTGTATTTATCACATCCATTTTATGCAAATGGATAGATCTCTGTTTTCTTACCCCTCCCAGTTAATCAGCAGCACAAAGAGAGGCAGCTTCCATTCAACCTTGTCTACTATGGATAGGAGGTCAGGAGTGAATAGCCATGAGATGATGTAAAACAAGAGTGTGGTTCCTACTGTGGCAAAGGCAAGGCCCTGCAGATGCAAATTGGTTTTGGGAAAGAAGCTAAAGTATCCACAGAAACCCATTTTTCTTGGATTTCCCCATGATAAACCCAGTAAAATATAATCAGATGTTCACAGCTTTAAAATTTGGGGGAACAAGCTCAATGGAGAGAAAAGCTAAGAACAAACAAGGTGGGAAATGAAGATTAAAATACCATGGAAAAAATAGAGGAACCCGCCCTGCAGACTCATAAAAAAAAAAAATAAAAATAAAAAGAAAAAGAAAAAGATGTGTTTGTTTTGCATGGTATGGAGTCTTGTTAACAATTTTTGCTTAATAGAATAAAAGAAAAGGGGGAAAAAAAGAGGAGATCTCTTGGAGGTCGTGAAGGAAGGATAACAGATGGAGGTGGACGAAGTTGAACAGCTCCCCTGTAGTTAAGAAATTCAGCTACTTGTTTTGCAGCAGTTTGCTTTTTGCTTGTAACTTTCTTATTTAGCCTCCTAGTTCATAAATATTCACTAAATTAATTAATTATGGCCTCATTAGGCACCACCAACTTTGGGTTTCAAGTTGTTCCTGCCACATAAAGAAAGCTCTTTATAAAAGATATGAGGTGTCTAAGAATGACCTGAGGACTCTCCACATAGACACGATCTGGACTTTTGCATTTCTGTCTATGGAAACTTCCTTTTTCCAGGATTTTTGGAAAACTCTACACCAAAGTGGAATGCAGAGCTGTTTTTGTTGTGTCTTATGAAATTTGAAGGGGAATGCTCTCCTACAGCTGGTAGAGATTTATGGCCAAGTGGTAGCAAATGAACACTTGCTTGCTTCTCAAATTTTTGCTGATGTTCACAGATGAACAGAAGTTTGTGATAAAACTCTAGATAGAAAGTTACAGTAATTTCTGCTTTTCAGGATGCCTTTTTTGTTTGGTATTTGATTAGCTCTGAGCACTGTAATGATGGTTCATGGCTGGGACTCCTCCCTGGCATTAATAACAAGAGGGAGCAGCTGGGAAATAAACAAAAACTGGGTGAGGAGAACACCTGATTGGATTTAAAGGAAGGAATGGAAAGCGTACACGTGAGTAAATTTGTCTGCTTAGCCCACAGAGGTTGTACCTGAGGAATCTCAGAGGTCTTGTGAGGAACAGTATGTTGGTGCTACAGAAAAGTTAAATTAAGTTTTGGCTTTTTCCAAAGAGGAATGTAATGTAAAGGCACCAACTCACATTCCTCATTATTGCAGGCATTAATTCATTGGTAATAAAGTCAAAAATAAAATTGCAATGCTTTTAAAGAACATTCTTTCTGCCACAAACATCCTCAAACCATACACTATGTAAAAATAGCAAATGATAAAGTCTGAAGGCCTTAAAAATTCAAGGCAATACTAGGAGAGAGAGAGGAAACAAACTGCAGAGCAAGACAGAAATGTCCAAAATGGTGTATTCTAATACTGGGAATTTCTTCCTGATCACAAAAGTTGTTGAACAGAATAATTCTCAGCGCATAAATGAGGCACAGGAGTGAAACAGGAGAAAAGTTTCTCAAACTGGGGAATTGTAGCAGCACATCCAAAGATACAACCAAAGCCTAGGTATGGTCTTGGTAGTGAAAAATTCCTAGAATTTGTTATTGAAAAGAGAAAATTGTTCCATGATCCTAAAGACAGTTATCGGGAACCTATAATGTGAAAATTTAATGGTGAATACCTTACAAGCAATATTATGATTACATTTAAAGGTGCAGAATGTATTTACTGTTGTCACTTCTGCACATGAATTTATCAAACCATTTTCCTGAAGTGTAGGTTTCTTGCTCCCAAATGCCCTTTCTAAAATCTGTACCTAAATTTCTGTGTTACTTTTCTGTTTGTTGTGATTTAACACTAGAAGTTAACTCAGTCACTCCCTCACTCTCCCGTGCTGGGATGGGGGAGAGAATTACAAAGTTAAAAGTGAGAAAACTTTTGGATTAAGATAAAGACAAATTAATAAGGAAAGCAAAAGCCTTACCCCATTCTCAGTTTACATCTACTTTCTGTAAGTGATTAATCATATTTCCTTTAGTTTTTGGGTTTCAAATATACTTTTGTTATTCCCACAAGGATAATTATACATTCCTGTTATCCTTCTGGTAGTCCTGTTCTATACAGGCCCAACTGAAGCTGACCTTTTTTTCAACTGGAAGTGACTTGAATTGCATTTGATGTTCCAAATAAGCCCATATGGGTGGTCTGTAAAATGATGAAGGAACTGTTTTGAAAGTTTCAAGGAGAATAATCTTGATAGGGGCCAGGCATGATAACACATGTTGGAGAGCAGCATCCCAAGCATTTCCTGAGGTATTTAGTCTTCATGAAAGCAGCGGTACATTTGTGCAGAGATTATATGGGCATATTAAATTCATGAGGACTTTCTCAAGGAAGGTTCAGAATTCCCTCTTATCATGAGGCTTAATTTATCTGAACAGGTTCCAGATAGTTTTGTTTTGCTCTGCTTTGTAACAAAAACCAGACCTTGGAAATCGCATTTATAGGGAAATAAAGAAATGGGTTGAGTTGGCTGTTGGTTATCATAGGAATAAGTGTTTTTATAACATGTCTTTAACCCATACAATTTGTAGGCCAGCCTTTTGAGCACAAAATCCTGACTTCTGTACAAACCACTTAATTTACTGTTTTACGGAGTTTCAAACTATTGCCCAGCCTTGTGACACTTTTTAAAATTTATTTTGTGTATGTATTTCTCTCCCAGCTTTAAGTCCCTATTGTTTTAATTTAAATATTCCTTGCCAAGAACAATGACTAAAAAGTGGTCTATCATATTGAATAACATTTTTTATCACATTAGGTGGCAAAAAGTTATTACATTCAACCCAATGCATGAGCATTAAAAGGAAGGCAAAAGCATTATCACTCAAGAAAACAATTCTTTCTCTTTGATATCTAAAATGGCAATTATTCCCTTTATAGAGAGAAGTGACTAAATTGTACTATGCAACATTCATTTTAGCATCTTCAGAGTGATTGCATCTTCTGTGGCACAGTGCCATCCCGTGGGCCCTGAGGTGATTCAAGACAACCATGTGGATGTCACAGTGCAAACTCTTGCCAACATTCTTGTTAAAAAATCCAGTCAGGTCCAACTTGTCTCAAAAGTCCACTTTTGATAGACAAGTACATTTCTGGTGGCATTTGTTCAAAATTATTCTGAGTCTTTACACACTGGTGGCTAGGACACAGGTAAGCCAGGGTTGAGGCTTTGCTGTGGTTCATGCAACACTTTTGCTCACAGCTCATGCTAAATCTGACCATGAGAAACTCATACCTTAAGGCAGACTAAGGAAATCTGTCTTTCCCATCTTCCTTAAACTTTTTCATCCTTACTGATATGTGTGTGAAATGACTTTGCTCCATAAAATTTCCTTCTGTTGAAAGTATTTAATCTACCTCCTTTTAAAAGAAGGACATATTTCCTGGCAAGCAGCTGTGTTGAGCACAACTTTTTGCCCCAGGAGATGTGATCTACATCCTTTCTTTTAATTTCTTGATAGGCCTGAAACAAGATATTCAGCAGGTCCTAGGGAGATTTTAAAATTGCTCTGGGAAAGGCAGAAAAAAACCACTTCTTTTGCCTGGGGAGTTCATTCAAGGGTCTGTGAGCCCAGCTGAATAAAGACAGTTCGTCTGATTTATAAATGTGCAAACATAATGCTGCTCAATGCAAAGGCATTGGATAGATGGTCCCTGGTGACCATTTACAGAGGCAGAGTGTTAAAAGTGTTAATGTGATCAATAAAGAGGAAAAGGCCTGGGAGCAGCACTCAATCTGAGCTTCACAGAACATTGCCACTGAAATAAATATTTAGTAACTAAAGGTTCTATTCTTTTGACAGAATGAGTTTCATGCCTCACGGCAAAAAAGTTATGAGATTTCAGTCTGTAATCAAAGAATAACTATATTTTTCGTAGGAAGAAGATGCTGCTTCTTTTCCCCTGACATGGTGATGATTAAATGAAACAGTTCCACCTTCTACCTCTTCCCCTTTCCCTTTCATTTTTGAACAGAAGAGAGAACAAGGAGAGAGGGGAAGAGTACAGAGAGGGAAGAGGAAGACCCTAAACAGTAGGAGAAAATAGGTGTTAACCACACTGTGGCAAACTTGAAATTGGTGTCTGAGTGCCAGTTGGTGCCACTACATGGCACTCTTACATGTAATAGTCTGAGGTTGAATTGTGGCTGCTTGAGTTTAAAAATGCTCCAGAGATCATGATTAAGACCACAGAGAATGCACTGAGGCTTAGGCGTGAAAGGTATTTGGATGTCTGGATTCCGCAGGATCAGGTGCAGCTGGAAAATGGACTACTTTTTTTGACTACTATAGTATTACCACATCAGTTCTGACGTGATTTTGTTTTGTAGATATCTTTTGTTATTAACTTATTTTATAAATTTATTTTTAAATGAAACTGAGTCCACTTCACTTAGGGCTCCCAGGTGTGAGAGTGAGATGGTGCAGAAGTTTGTGTCAATAAGACATAAATAATAAAATTGCACCAGGTTTCAAATAGAAAACTTTAGATTTTGACAGCTGAGGATTTTGGCATGTAAGAGAGCTTTGGGGAAAGTACATCTTGGCAAGGTGTTCCTGCTACAGTGCAACAATAAAATACCTTAATAATGTTGCCTCTTAAAATGCCTCCTGGCTTCTGGAGTCCTCCAGGTGTGAGGTGCTGCACATGGACCACTGTGCATGGACCACATGCACATGAACCAGTGTAAATGGTGTCTCCATGAGTGTTTCCATGACTCTTCCCAACTCATCAGCCTCCAGAGACTGCACCACATCCACAAAAGTGTATTTTGATTCAAGTCATAACATTTTCTTAACTGTGAAGGGCAGAACTGCAAGGACATGCTCACCTGTTATGAAGTTACCTGTGTCAGATTGGGATTCTACTGCTGGAAACCAGCAGTAGAGAGGGGACAGGGGTAGGACTAAATGCTTCAATATCAAGTAGCTCAGAACTGGAACTTTTTCTGGGAGCATGAAGGAGTGATGAATTGGCACCTGAATGTCCTCATATTCCCACGGTGTGATTGGCCAACTCCCTGGAGACAGTGGAAGAATGCCTCACAACACAGCCTTCTAAATAAAATACAGAAATAACTGTGGTTTTAGTAACACATGGGCTGCAACCATTAGAAAATCAGTTTGTTATTCATCTAAACTCAGCATATTTCAGCCATTTAAAGCTCAGAAATAGCTTAAAGTGGCTTCAATTATATTACTGTTTGGTGCCTGTAAAAAGCAAGATGGATAACTAAACACATATAGATAAATATATACATATTTTGATAACAATGTGTTATTTCTTATAAAATTGAAAAGGTATTATCAGAAAGATAACTTGAAAACAAGTAAATAATTTCTGAAAAAGTTTCCATTAGTGGGATCCTGTAGTCGTCCTCATGGGCAGCCAACATCACTTTCACTTTGCTGCTTTTCAGTTTCTACTCTCTCCAACCTCAGGTGTGCTGTGCTATTATCTTTTCCTGTAACCAAATATTTCTAAGGTAATGGAAACATTATAGTGTACCTGGTCTTAGCTAAGGTCCCACATGTATTCTGTGATGCAATGAAGCTTTTGTCCAGTTGGTGAATTCAGTACACGACCAGTATTTAAAAATTCTTTATTGATTTCATGTTTTATGGCTTAACTTCAAGGAAAACTCTCAACTCCTAGAAATCCTTATTGGGGTTGCATGCATGTCCCACAATAATTTTTCTTTTTTTGTGTATATTCTTTCTCTCATTCACGAAGAGAAACCCCTCAAAATTATTTAAATATTGGTTTGATGAAGATATTTTCTTAGTTCCCAGGAGAAAAATTTTTAGTGAAACATCTCAGTAGTAGAAGTTGCTTTCTTGTCTGTCCTGGTACTTAAACTTAATAAAAAGTGTTGATTTATTCATTCCTACTTTTTAGCTTCTTAAATACTCATATAAGTCCTGCTTTTAAATATACTGGTGTAGTGGTTTGGATCTTTGTTTTCCCCCAGAGGCTAAGAAAAGTGGTAGACCCCAAGGGGTGGAAACCCCTGGAAGTTTTGGAGTTCTAGCC